>NC_134312.1:30249747-30591803 GCF_964195595.1 Calonectris borealis
TTCAGGTTATGTGTGGGGTGTTCTGGGGGAGCCAGCCCTACAAAGGATACCGAGGTGCAGAGAATTCCCAGTACATGTGCGGTTTTGTCTGGCAGCCTGTCTCCCGATGACAGCTTCGTAATTGGTTTTGGAGGGACACGCGGCGCAGGCAGTCTGAACCGGGGCACTACTGAGACTGGCTTCATTGAGAAAGGGTTGCATTCATTGAGGACAGGACTTCTAATAGCAAAAAAATGTCTTAGCTAACGATATACCACTAATCATCTCCGGTTGGGACAATAGAAAGTAGATTACCTCCCCCAGCAAGTGTTAATGCTGAAAATCAAAAGCAGTGAGTGGTAAAATTTATTTCATAGTCCTCAAGAAGAAAAGGCTTCTACTTTACTACAAATTAAGACCTGGTTTCTATGAGACAGCAGACTGTCCTCTCACTCTCCAGACTATTTTAAAATTGAGTCTTTTTCTCTTCTTTTAGCCATTGTAGCTTACTATGTACAAAAAACCTTAATTGTTCAGTATGTCACCTTCTGTTTGACAGGAGGAAACGAGGAACAATTACTGTGTCTATGGATTTCACATGGAGCCAGGGAAGACAATAAAAAATGAAGTGAGATTTTTTTTATAAGGGAAAATGAAAAGAAACCATTTATGAGGAGCAGAATGAATGGCTGTCTTTGATATTTTTTTTTTTGTCTCACAACTGAATTGCATTAGCCTCACCTTCTTTCTGTTATTTCTTAAATCTCTCACTTGTCGCAGTTTGATATGGTGCGAGGGGTTGGGGGTGGGAATGGGTACCAACAGACCGAGGACCTTATGCCCCTGCATGTCCGTGTGAGCCGAGGAGAACTGCTTTGCTCATCCCAGGGTGGAGAAGGCTTTGTGAGCAACACGTGTTGTGTGCTGGCCCCTCGTAGGAACCCAACATCCTTAAGCATCATTAAACTGATTGCATGGCCAGGTGTGGCTAATGCTGGTCCAACAGATCAAAAGCTGGCCAAGGGGAGCTGAAGTAAACACAAAGCACCATATGAAACTGGGATAAAAATACAGAAACAAAGAGAATAAAATTACATACAGTAAAGAGAAATTGATTATAAATACAGTTGAGTCAGCTGGCTCTTCCACATCTCCTGTCCCTTCTACATCACCTCTGTCCCTTCTTCCATTCATCTCATGGTCCCTTCGCCTGATGAAAATACTCACTTGTGTCATGTCTGATATCAAGGAGGAATAATCTGGAAAATCCCACCCGGGACTTGTCAGGACCAGGTGCACTCAAAAAACATCCAGATTTGCCCTGGGCACAGATTGGAACTTGAGGTTCTAAAAAACACAGAAAGCTTGTAGTGAATGACTTCAAGTTGGGCAACCGAAGGTTGGCTCTCTGCAGTCTGTCGGCCAGTGAATATGTAGCAAATTGGGAGCCGCTATCTTGGGACACAGATAATATTACTCAGTCTGGGGCAGTCCCTATCGGATGTGTGATTTACCATAAAAAGTTGGAAGAGCCACTATTGCTGGCATACAGGTCAACCATGGGCAGACAAAACTGATTTGTATGGGCAGTATAGGGTCACCGAGACCCAGGTGTACAAAAGCTCCTTTTCTAATGCCTTGCAACTGCAAAAGCACAGGGAAAGCCGTGTCCCATATGCTTTTCATGCAGTGCATGGGATTCAAACATGTAGTAGAGGAAATCTTACCTTTTCCCTGTCACCTGGCAGCCCTAGCAGCAGCTGTGCTGCCTTGCAGGCCCTTTCAAACCGGTGCCCAGAGCTTGGACCTTGCAGACATGGGTCCTGAGGTAGCACTGAAAGATGTACTGGTGCAGGCACGGCATTGAGAAGGTCCGAGTCAAACTTCCAGCCACAGCCTGTGCTTCCAGCATCTGATAAGGCCTAAGCGAGAATGATTTTGGGGTCACAGACTGAGGAACAAAGCCAGAGGTGGCTGCTGACAGGACGGGAGGGGAGCAGGGGCTCGGGCGGGAGCAGAAACCCCACAGAAGTCATGCCAGGTGGGAGCAGAGGCAGGATGGAGCCAGGGCTGGGGTCCTGCGCTGGTTGAGGGGGCCAGCACCCCCCCAGGCCCCATGTGCACCATGGCTGCAACAGTTTTGGTGCCTGGGGCCACACACTTGAGAGATGTACCCAACCACCCCACACAGCTCTCCGCAGGGGAACGCTTGGTTTGGCTAGCAGCAGCGCCCCGGGATCGGCAGGACAGGGGTGCGTGCACCGGGAGAGGTGCACGCTCACACAAACAAGGCCCCTGACAAGAGCTACAGCAGGTCTCATCAGCTGCACTTGTCCTGTGCTTCACATGTGCTTTTGGAGGTGGCAACCTCCTAAAAACAGGCCCTGGGAAATGAATGCCCAGTGGACATTTTAACCATCAACCGTGCCAGTGGAGATGATAATAAATGTGTTTCAGTTGTAATTTCCTTAGAAAGCAAAGTTGGCCATGGAGAAAAATAGAACTGGGTTTAGGCCTGAAGAAACAGTTTAAAAAATTGTTCTATTCAGGGTTTGCAAAAAGTCATAAAAGCAGGTACAGAAGCAGCTGCCAGCAGCATGCCATCCCAGATGAAGTGCTCCAGCATGGTTTTTCCTCTCACGAAGGTGAAACAGATGTAACAGCAGCTCTCAAACACAAAACAGATTTGCCCCAAAGCTTCGTAACGAAAACAAGCTTGAAAATGGTTCAGCAGACTGAACTCTGCTCAAGTACAGCATCTTTCCTGCCTCTCTCCTCCCTGCCTCCCTACCTTACCCAAAAATAACGGCCTGGGAAAATGAGCAGTTCCTGCAGTTACTCCTGAAGACTGTTGTATTCAGGTTTTGGTGAAGTAAGGCAGAAGACATCAGAGCCACTGAATATTTGAATTAGTCTCAGCAGGTCAATTACTACAAAGATTTTCTGCTCTAGTTGCTTGCAGAGATGTGCATTTCTTAAAATCCCAGCTATTTTCTGTTTGATTTATTTGCAAAGCAAGACATAGCAGTGTAAAAAAATCAATTGAACAAAACAATTTTATTGGAGTTCACATGCTACAAGGTGTATGAGCAAAAGACCTCAAGCAGGACAAGCAAGCAGTCCTGCAGCTGCTTTCAAAGACCTCTGCTGTTTGCAGCAACGTAGGCTGAGCACACCAGCAGTTTAACAGGTTTCCCCCTTGATCAATTATTTAGCCTTTCCTTTTATTTTGCTGAAAGTTCTTCTTTTTTATTTAGTACAATTGCTCCCTTTAATAAAGGGTGTATCCCTGTACTTCTGCACATTTGAATTGAGAGCACTATAAATCCCTGCTTTCATACCTCTGTTTCAGTGGTTCCTCTCTACCCCCCAGTAGTTTGTCAGGCAGGGGAAGGATGAGAAGTCAATAGAAGTTCCAGCAGATCAAAGAACAGGATCTGTCAGGCCTCCGCGGCCTCCACCTCCAATATTGTGTTGCAGTCCTCAGGGGCTGAAGCAGAACCTTTCATTTGAGAACCTGCACTGAAGAAGTTCCAGAATACCAAAAAAATGGATGAAAGCCATTTTTTCATTGCTTCAGTAGTAAAGCCACACTGATTTTGTACCAAGCAAATATTATATACTCGAGAAAGATGGGTGACAGAGCTGAAATTTGCTAAGAGGGGGCAGAGGAGTAAGTAAGTGTTCTACTTATTTGTAATGACAAATCCCACAGTAAACCACTAACAGTTGTTACTTTACTGACATTAATGACTTCTGCTTTCTGGTTTTTTCTTTTTAAAAAGGTGATTTTGTCAATAAAACGATACACAAAATACCTAGTTTCACACTTGAAAAGTAGAGAATATTGAGTAAGAAATAATAATTAATCAAACAAACTTATCAGTTTATACCCCTGTTAGATGGAAATTATCTTACCACTGATGATCAACAATTAAGTAAATAGCCCAGAAATAGTCTTCCTTAAAGACCACGGGGCCAACAGTAGCCGAGGGAAACTGGACAAGCAAAGTAACAGAAGAGACAGACGCACTTGCAAAAGCTGCAAATCAAGAGGAGCCCTCAAACCCCAACCCCCGTGTAGGCAGGTGCACAGGCGCCGAGAGGGCCGGGGCAGAGCAAGCTGCGCGCCTGCCTCGAGTCACTCGACGGGTGCGGACGGCTCCTCTAAGCTCAGCCCAGCCAAATCTGGGATTAAAATACCAGATAGTTACATGCCACCCTGTTTCATGTCTAAGGTATGAAACAAGGCGTTATAACTGCATGAGCTAAACCTGGAAAGTAGAAACAGGAGAAGCCCCAGTCCGGGGGGGACCTTTCCAACATGCTGAGCAGAAACACAGGTCTGGTCAAAGCAACTGGCTTCTCTGCAAACTCTGAATGGTGAGAAATAGCTGAAACGTAAGCTATTCAAATAGTTTCATCTTCTGGTGCATTGCCATTACATAGCTTACTCTCAACAGGAAGGTTCTGCATAACGACCCCAGCTTTAACTCCTTAATGCAACTGTCTGAAAAGGGAATTTAGAAATAACAGGCTAGGAAAAATCCCCTCCACAGCTCCAATGCAGACTGGGGTAAAACCACCTTTCCCCCAAGGATCCTGAAGCTTCCTGTAACATCAAAGTCACGTAACAACCTATTCAACACCACATCTAATCTCCCCTCCCTCAAAGGGAGGACCACATTTTCAGTATGCTATAACATGAAGTTTTATAATTAGTTTCAACTGGGAGGAGAAATATGGCCTATTGTTTCTCATCATCTAATCAATGCTGCCAGCTCAGGGCATTAGAATTATAATGTGTTTGCCTATAAAGTGTTCGCATAAAAGGATGAGGAGACACCAACAGAAAAAACCTATACTCTTCAAAATTCTCCATACTACACTAGTGCAAATTTCCTATGGTGTCGAAGAAGAATCTATATTTGCACAAAATCCACAATAATGCAAGAAATGAATTAAAAAATAGCAGTTCCTCCCAGGCCTAGAATAAAAAATGGAAAATGGGCGGGGCGGAACTGGAAAGGAGCATTTACATGAAATATTTTTTCTCAGAACAGTGACAGAAATTTAAAATAATATTTGAAATTCTACTCTTGCAGTTGCACTTCAGTTTCTCACGTATTTTGACATACTAATTATAGAAAGACAGGCTATTTTAATTTAAGCTTGCATATGAAAATTCCCATAAAATATACAGATGTAACATCCTGCTGTGTTACACTGTGTACAGTGATGACATCCTATATGATATTTATATTCTATTAAAGTGGCTGGTAGTAATAATAAAGCCTAGATAGATCCTCAGTTCTAAGGTTGTTTGATAACACAGTGTTGTTTTAATGACTTCATAACAAATCTACACAGAGATGGTGCGCTGCCAAAAAAAAATGGATATGAGTTTCTTCTGTATCAGCACTATAAAATTAGCTCTCCTTTTTAATCTTATTTCTGAGCCATACAAATATAACCTTTATACTTGCTTATAGGTCATTAATAATGACACTTTCCGCTTTTCATTTTGTTACTGTAGGGATATATAAACAGGAAAAAAATGTACTTAAGTACGTTGTGCACACCAATTTAAAGATGTATATATTCTTAGTTATGAATATACAGTGCTGATAATGCTAAGTAAATTATATATGTATTTCTTACTCTTCTATTCTACTCTTCTATTACATATACTCTATGTACTCTTACTCTTAGTTTTCATGAACAAGTAATTACTGCAAAATTTCCATTTTTTCATGTTTCCTAACAAGGTTGTGGAAGAATGCAGCCATGCAACCAGCTATTTATTTGTAGTAAAAGATACTGCAATGGAAATCAAGATACATGTTGCAATTTTTAACAAAATTAAAAAAAAAAAAAAAACCACCACAACAAAAAACAAAACCACAAAACCAACATTCACACATAACCCCAAATGCAGCTTCATCACTGTAAGAGAGTGTTAGCTTTTTCTGACAGTTTAATAGCTGAAACAAAAGTGAGAAAGGAGAACCTGACACCTACAAGTAAGCAAGGGAAGGTAATGCAAGGAAAGATATCTGATCATTACCATGCAATCACGGCTGGCAAAAAAAGAGACAGATTTCCTATGCAGATTTCTATTGAACTGAAAGACACAGTGAAAGCTCAGCTCCGTCCCAGCTAATGGAATCTGTCAGGTGGTAGAAACCACATGCGACTGATTATCTTCCCCATTAGAGCAGAATTGCTGCTAAGCAGGAAACAATAGAAAATTTCAGTATGGTCCCCAAAACCCCGGTGTGCCTTACACATTCACAGCGCGCTGGCTCTGAAGAGCCAGTTGCTGTTTTGTGCAGCGCAGCTGGATGCGGAGGACAGCGAGACGCTGCTGCACCGGGCTCTTCATGCACAGAAGACCAGGAGGAGGTCTGGGTAGCAGGTTATTCCTCTTGTCAAGGAGGAATCAGCATGGCTTAATCTGTTCTGTACTTCAGCTGGCCGGTGTCAGAGCGCTCTGAAACCTACTGCCTACCTAAAACTGGCCCCTTACACCCATTGTGCTTGTGGAGATAACTCAACTGGGCTGGAGGTAGCCAAGCAGAACAGCTAAGCCACCTCTCCGGAGGTGGAGGTGTAACCCACCTCACATTCCCTCTGTTCCCATAAATATATATATTATTTTTAACTTTCATTTGTGATGTAAACTTATAGTTCTACTTCATTTACAAAAAAAACCTTCACAAGGTTTTTTGGGATGACTATCTGAGAGCAAATAAACAATAATTTTAATACCTAATTCCACATCTTATGTGTCACACACACAAATTATCTCTGGATAATTCTTATGGAAGTTAAATGGAACCAGCAATACCCATATACCAAAACTCTGATGTATTCCTTTCGAGTTTCACATTACTCTGTCTTATGAACTGCCAGAAGTCAGAAACAAGGTTATGTCCTTTTTAGAAAAAGGATCAGCAGATTTATTATCATTGAAAAGGACTATTCGAAGTGCCTATTATCCACGATATAACATTTAATTTGAATAAAATACATGAGGTTACTTAACTGCATTAAAAACCAGCAACACAGACCCAGGAGTGGGAGAGGCCTGAACTGAAGATGTATTTGAACACTTGTTTATTAACTGCTGCGTAAACCAGCAGAACCATTAAACACCTGCAACCTCTGATTTCTATGCCAACAAAAAAAAAAAAGTATTGAAATTCCAAAAGCTGATTTCAGAAAAGTTTACTATGAGATGGGTGATGGCTAAAAAACATAAATGTTTGAAGGAAGAGTCTGACTGAACAGTCTTTTCCCTGTTATTTCTAGTGAGTGAGATATTCTGGAAAACCAGTGGCTGCTAGAATCAACTGCAAAATATGTTAATTCTACAATGATTTTTTCTACACAAGCTGAGGGGAACATGAGGTATAAAATAAATGTTATACTACCTTGTATCAACTAGTCAATCTTATTAGGGCACAAAGCAATTTAGGTGTTAGGCTGAAAATTGGCCAGGGCAGAATGCAGACAAAACCCAATTAAGACAAAAAGCAATTTGAATTTACTGAATAATCTGTAAGAACCAATAACAAATTAGAAAAGCCAGAGAAAATTACAAGTTGGTTTTGTTTTCAGTGCACAATTAGAAGTATTGAAAGAAAAAAAAAAAGCATAACGTTACCAAACAATTAGAGTGGGGTTACTTCACATTCAGTCTTCAACGGTGAAGGACAGAAAATGGATTAGCAATTTGAATAGGTTTCTGCATAAAACCAGCTGGTTTTTGTAAAACAGAGGAAAGCTAGGGCTCTGGGGTACTGAATCCACAGGAAGATAGATAACATAGCACCTCCTTTTCAGATGCTGGGTCATGAGCTGGGTTTCTTGCTCTGTTAATGGCCCTGCAGTTGGTGCCCAGGTGCTCTACAGGTGGGCAAAGTCAGGCTGCAGATCAAGCTGGCTTAAGGATTTCTAACGCCAAATCAAAATGCATGAAATGACCCAAAACCAACACATCAGCCAAAAGATCTTACAGGGTTTGTGCCAGCAGTCCCCCTGCCCAAGTAGGTGTGTGCACTTCCCGCCATGCTTCCCCATGCCCCATCCCCGCTCCGGGCTTGGGAATGTTAGGTTTCTTTGCCTTCTCTTAACCGTTACCTCTGGCCATCTCCTATCACCTTCTCTTTGACAGTTGCCACACTGGGGTCTTCCAACAAGGAGCGTTTGCACGGGGCCTGCTCCCACCAGCAAGAGCTAGTGGAGTCCTGCCAGAGCGTGGTCACCTCTGCTCATCGCTGGGCATCACCCCAAGCTGCAGGAGGGGACGAGCTGCCGGGGTGCTGGGGGCAAAGCGGCCGTGCTGCAGCCCCTGCCCGGAGCACGCCCCTGCCGAGCGGCACAGATGGCACCTACAGCTCCTTGAGCAATGACAAATGACGACAAGGAATAAGCCAAAGTCGTGATTGAGGCAGGCTCGTGCTGCCTGAGCAGACCAAAGCTTCCTTTTCCCCTGCCACGTAGCTTGGAGATACAGGAACTCTTGCCATAAGAGAAATAACTGATACAAATTCCTCCAAGCCAAAGATGAAAGCAAAAAATTGTGAATTTTTAACTGGAAGATTTAGGCACGCCCACACTCACGTGCGCTGGCTCTTGTGTATCTTTTCTGAGGCAACTCATCCATGTGCAAGAAACATGGACACTGAAATGAAGGTGACTTCTGCGAAGCAACTGACTCCGAGGCACTTACCTGCCACAGCTCTCACCGTCAGAGCATTTAAGTGTTTCATTAACAGCTCCGGTCTGAAATACAGTATCCCAGTTCATCAGACTCCTTCTGTACAAAGCTACAAAAAGGATAACTTTGCAAGTCAAGCTAGGAGCTCTTCTCCAGACCTTTATACAACTTGCACCACTATAGCACAGGCAAACGTTATCTCAACCAGCATAAAGTCTGCAGGCATAAATATAACTTGAAGGGTTCTTTTGAACTTGCACAGTATTTTTATATTAAATCAGGAAGTTGTACCAGGCTGAAACATGGCCAGAGAGAAAACTGAATAGTCTTTTTTTCCTTCACAGTTCTGAAAATAAGTTCTAACAATTTAAGTACTAGGTAATAAATTACTATAAATGAGTAAAGGTGATACCAAAAAAAAACACAAAAAATGGTGATTTGGTGTCAGAATGATCAGTGGTTGATTTATCTTTAACTATACATTAGTGCAGACCTACACCAAAGAACAGAAGTCCTTAACGTTAATGTTTTAGCACCTATTTCTCAAGGGAAAGAAGCCATATTATGGTTGCAGTACTTAGTAGAATACTCACTCCAGTTGCTTATTCTATTTCTATTTTAGGTAGGTCTTCCCTTATCAGGAAAAAAAAGGCGGCCAGTAGAAAATGCTTATTAGGGCCAGGGGCTTTTTCATATGGAATATAACATGTGAAATTAATTTAAACTCTTTCTGTTTTGAAATACGTTGCAAACAGGTTGTGGTTTTCTTCAACACATAATGCAAAACTATTCAAGCATTCATTTCAACAATAATTCATATCCTGAACCTCATTAGTAAGTAGTTTGCTGCCAGTAGTCAGTATTAAAAATGAACGGTTTCAATAGATTAGTCATGTTGTTTTGTTGGGCTTTTTTTTTTTTTAAACTTGATCGCACTGATGTAAATTAAACAATAAATTTGCCCATGTGAAGACAAGAATTCAGTACTATGTTTCACCAATATTTTGCGATATTCAGTTAATCTCTGTTTTGGCAATCACTCCTACTAGCTATCTTACTTGCTATCCTTGCAGAATGCAACCACCAAAACAGTATGAAAATAGGCTAAGTGAGCTTCTTAACAAACAGGGTAGCTAAAGCCTCACTCAATCTTTATTCACTGTAGAGTCAAATTCATCTTTTTTTTTCCACATTGTATATTCACTTACATGAACGTGGTGGAAGTACTGATGGCGGTATTACTTTCTGTTTGTACAAGTTACTACATGGGGACTGCAGCGGTAGAGAAGGCAGCACAAGGTTTCTCCACTTGCAGACCAGGGAAGCGTTATCAAAAGCAGAGTGCAGCTTCACAATTAAAGCTTCAGTGACAAATAAAGTAACTCAAGAGAAACAGGAACTCCCCAAGAACAGCATATTCCATAAAATCGTATTAAGTTTCTCTACCTTTACACAGGTAACTTCTAGAGATCCGTGCTGTGCTGGCTTCTCTTCAGGAGGAGGGAGGGAGCTGCAGTACTTCACCTTCTCTGCTACTGCGGCTTCAAAGAGCCCATTAAGGACACAGAGCTCTGCTTTGATACCACCGCCTCGTTCCTGAAGACGGGTAGACGGTGGTCTGCCCTCCAGGTCATACGAGCAGAGTCCCTCTGGATCACAGAGACAGATCTGCCCTATGTCAAACTCTGGGAAATTGAACTCTGCAGCTTCTATTATAAATTGTCATTTTGCTCCTTAGAAAGTCACTGCTACCTTACCGGAACAAGTCTCAGCATCCAAAAAGCCACCTCAGATAGCAAAAGACTTATTAGGCTGAGTGAATGCACTGACCATAGAGGAGCAGCTCTTTACAGGGCTGGCAGAAATAAACCCAGAACATACTGCACGATTAATTTTTGGCTGCACCTTATATAACTTAAGAGATAACAGTTTATATGCTCTAGCAGTCATTAAAAACACATTTCCTCTCTCTTATTTAAAAAGTTGAGGAGAAAAAAAAGAAAGAAGTAATAGGAGCTTGCTTAATATTTAATTACTTTTTTGAATTATCACAAACATCTAGAGCAATCATTCAGTCCTGAAGACTTAACAATCTTCATCTACCAAAGGAGGGTTACCAGATTTTAGTCATCCTCCTTGTAACTATGTAGTACTCCATACTTCAGGTCAGTTGTGAGCTGAAGTTCCCAAAGATGAACTGGATGGGGGCTTGTAGCAAGCATTTTGTATAACATTGCTCATATGATTGCTAGAAGAGCAATCTCTGCTCACTAAAGAGCTATGAAGCAAAAAGCAGTCTTTCAGTCCTTACTGTTCCTTTCTGATAGGTTGTTTTCTTCTTCTGTTACTCTTTGTGCTAGGAGATAGCAACTAGATTTTGGAAGCCCTAAACACTGATGTCACACCAGGCTGAAACACGAGTTACAGCTGTTCTTCTGCAGAAGAGGGTGTCTCCCCATTCATCACTTGGCCCCTCATTGTGGGGAGGCAGAGCTGCAGCTTGGATTTCAGCTTCTCATGACATGGCTATGCCAGCCCTCCCGCAGGCTGCAAAGACCTGACCTTTCAAATGTAAAAATAGAAAACTGAATTCCCTGGACAGAGAACACAGCCAGAATTTGAGGCAGGAGGATATTTAACTGGTTTTCCTATCAATTAGATAGATTCCTTAGACTACATATACCTTTCAAACTCTCTTAAATTAATAACATTACATTCTTAATTGGTAACCAGCCCTTTCTGCTTCCCCCTGGCAATTACGACAACAGAATTAGACTCAGGTAACTCAATTAGACATCAGCCTAACCCACTGCTCTTCAAGCAGGTCTCTAAGCAAAACTCTCCAGGAGCTTGATGCAAACAGCATTAGGATTGCTTTGGTGAGGTCAGATAGCGTATGCCTACAATAATCACGAGTTAAACTTTCTCCTTGAAGGCCAAACGCTGCCTCATTGTTTATCCTATAAAATTCTCTGCTCAGCACTTGGACGCCTCATCCATTCTGACCCAGAAATTCTGCTGATCTGCTCGGTCCAATCTGCTCGGACCTCAGTCCAAATAAAGTTGGGGCCATGTTAAAACAAATCCTTAGCCTCTTGCCTCTAAAGGGAGCCCAGATAAGGCACAGAGGCATCAGTGCAGAGAGAGAGGCAGATGTCTCCAAAGCACCACCCAGCCATCCTGTTCCCTGCAAACTTGATGTGTTGCATGTTGGTTTACATTCACTGGCTAAAACTCTGTGACTTTGCAATGGAACAAGAATTTCCTTGCTCCAGGGAAACACCCCACCCCTAAGCTACCACCCTAGAGTCTCACCTATCTGCTCTACAGACGTGTGATGACCGTCCCTCTTGCTCCCTGGTACCCTACATCTGCAGAAGGGGCGGGAGGTGCCTCCCCTGGTGAAACAGGCAATTACCAATGGCAGTTTCCCAGGCTGAGGAAGGCTGATGGCCTGGGCTTGCTCCCCTGCCCTGGGCACCTGCTCCATCTGCTCGGCTGTTATGCAGAAGATGGGAGGCACAACCAGACAGAAGGCAAGGCTTCTAAAATTATGTGTGTTTGCAGACATCCAAAAATGGGTTGGAACTCTTGACACAGGTTCACAACCCCTTTTTTTCAGGCTAGGCATTAAAATTCCAAAAAGGGGCAAATGTTCAGATATACCCCTGTGCTCAACATCCCCCATCACTAACTCGGAGAAGATTCCTGTTGCACAAGGGCTGGTCCAAACCCCTTCTCAGGCATTTAATTATTCCCGTTCTCTGAAAGGGAGCCTATATGCTTTACTGTATGATTGCACTTTACGCCAAACACTTAGAATTTGGGTACTGGAGCACTTAATTTGTGGGTACTAAGCCCTTTATTATATCTGCTCTCCATCAGTAACTTACTGACATAAGCAAAATTGATATACACAAGGGTTAAAAGGATTAACGGAAATCTACGTTAGAGATTTGCATCAGATGAACCAGATTGATTTTTAAATCCACTTGATTAAAAGGGTGTACTTTTTCAAGACTGATTCATTTAGCAATTTCTCCCTCAATGGCTTCACTGATATTTCGCATACAGTGACTAATTACTTTTCAGAACACTGTGTACTTGTTCTCTGCTTCTGTGGACTTTCGTGACTTTTGCACAGTCATTACATCTGGGTAAAGTGGGTATAAAGTGCTATTCTGCTTGACAGTATTTCACGCCACTCTGCAGGGATGTACACAGGATCACAAAAGGGGCAAGAGAGCGTCTGACAACTGCTGTGGAAGGTAGAGCTGCAAACAGTGGAAAAATACCTTGCCAAAGCCTTCCCAGGTGGTGAGGCTGTCATACTGGCTTTGTAGGGTGAAAAAAGCAAAGTCAAAGTGGGAGCAAAGTCTGGAGGTGGTTGAGCCCTTGCTGTGGAGAGCACAGAGGAGGAGGAGAGGGAAGAAACGCAGTCCTCCACCACCTGCCCGCTCCTCCGCTATCATGCCGTAGGGCACAAAAGCGTCCCCAGCATAGCTGCAGGACAGCTCTGGCAGGGCAGCCATCCTGCTCCCTCCTTGTGACAGAGGCAGACAAAAAGTGATGACTTAATACCAGCTCTTCCCCTGTTTAACTTTCTTTTTATGCTAAATTCTTGAACCCCTCTGCTCTACCACTGTGCCTGGGGTTTACTTCTCCCCCTTTCTTAACTTTGTAAGCAGTTTTTGTGCAGCGCTCTCTCAGGTTCACGTAGCTTTTTTTTTCCTGCTTCCTTCATGCAGAAGTGGATTTCCGTATAAAAGTCTGCCAAGTCTTCAAAATCCTCTGAAAATTCTCCTCCTCAGTGAAGTGCATGTCAGTAGAAAAGTCTGCAAAGTCTTTTAAAACCTCCTAAAATTTGTCTTCTGCAGTGATGCCCGCAGAACCCGGACAGGCAGCTGGTTTGGCTGACAGTTGCGCCGTTGTCCCCCATGCTAACTAGTATTTCTCATTGCCAGCTTGTGCTCCCTGTTCTTTTTTATTTTATTTCTGTGCTGTGCCTCATCTTACACAGAAACTGTTTACTTCATGGGATAGGGGCTGAATTTATGTTGTTTGTATCACATAGATTTAAGGGATCTACAGCTATGAAATACTTGGTTTTTACCATCCACCGTTTCCTTACGCAACAGGGAGTGTACTCAGATGCTTCCCTTCGGAGGAGAATGGGGTTTCAAGGTATGTTTGAAAGGACAGTTAGTCCAACCGAAGGCTCACTTAGACTGTGCCTGCTTTGAGAGGTGTGGGGAAATCTGCATTCACTCCCCTCATGCTTACCCCAGTGGCAAAAGCACATAGGATACAGCGCTGGAAGAGCTGACGTACTGGATGTGAGCCAGCACAGCTCTGGCTTTACTCTAGATGCGCTTGACTAACATGGGCACAGCAACAGCCTCAGACAAGGCTCCAACAAAGAGGTGCAGCTCTCCGAATTCATCCAAATTACGGTAGTCATATGCTGCCCTAAATTCACCATCTCATTAAAATTAATGCACCATACTAACATACTCATCTAATACTGGTAGTCTCATGCTGCCAGTGCTGTCATGAGCAGGAGGAAGAAAGCCCGTGGTCAAAATAAACCTTTCAGAAAAGTGTAGAAAAGGGATCTTATTTCTTAAACGTCATTACCTTGCTTATTGTAGTGGTTGCACCAACATGGCCCATAATGACAAGAGAAGCAAAACGGGGACAAAACTTCCCCAGAGATACATCTTCAAAGCACTGAAATATATTCTTCCTACACTCCGTTGCAGTGTAGGAAACCTGACTGATGCCCATGATGTTAGTGCTGGTTCACCCGAGCGCACACAAGAGGAGGTTGGTGTCACAAAGCCTCCCCAAGCCAGGCTGCTTGTTTCAGAGCCAACCTTTCGGATGCAGTTGCTGTCCTGCTTTGGAGCTGCTAGAAATGTTGAAATTCACTCTGAGTGTGTTCACAGGTCTTCTCATAATGTTCTGTACTTAATAGACAAAGAGATCTCTGGAAAATTCATTTTAGTTTTCTTCCACGTCGCCAGGCAGGGATGGAAGGGCAGTTTCTCTGCTTCTTGGAGGCAGCTTGAAACCAATTCTGAAATTTCCAGGGCTGTTAGTGCTACCACATGCTCCCTGCTAAAGCTGCCCGGAACCATTTGTGATTGTACATGACCTCTGTTGTGACCAGGAGAGTGTAATACACGGCTTGGTCTAAAGGAATAAAGACTAATACCTCCTTGAGGGAGAGCTGCATGCCAAGCCCAGCTCCAACTGGACTCTGCCTCTGACTGAAGTAATGAAATTTCTGCCCCAACGTCCTCAGCTACAAAACAGGTATCTGCTCGCATTGGGCTGATATGATACTTACAGCACAGGGTAAACAGTGTAACCCCTCTCACACCCTAAACAATTCCACTGATTTTAGCATTGATGGATAAGGTGTGAACCATAGTGGAAATTAGTTAATTATTTCTAAATTGTTACAAATACCAAGCAGTGTAAAGAAAGCTCATTCCTGACCTCAAAGAGGTGATGCTAGAGACAAGGGCCTTTCAAGGTAATGTAGCTATAGTGGAAAGGAAAGACAAAACCAGGAAGGGGACAAGAAAAAAAAGTACAAAAAATTAACTAAGAAAGGAAAAAAAGCCAAGAAAAGGAAAGCCTTTCCGGAAGGAAAATAACAAATTAAAAAAAAAACACAAACCACACTGAAGAAAATCAACACACTCAAATAAATTAAAAAAAAAACCCACAAAGGAAAAAAAAACAGAAATAAAAAACTCCCCAAACATTTACAAGTGGTCTTTCCCACAACGCTGCTCTTGATTCTTCCTGTTAATACTTTGTGCACATTCCTAATGCACTTTTAAAATCACAAGACCTGATTAATCAAATATGGGTATAATATGAATATCCTCCTTGCTTAAAAGCGCAGGAAAAATGCCATATAAGGTCTAGGATAGGACTATTACCTGCTTTTCCCATTAGCCTCATGGATTTGAAGACTAAATTAATTATTTCAATACATAATAATTTTATTCCTTCTTATTCCCAACCGATCATCCATTGGAATCCCTAATACATTTTTTAAGACATCACTCTTAAGACTTGACAACACTTGATAAAAGAAGATATTCATAACATTTAAATAATCACTAGGAGATTAATCTCAATTCTGAGGCTGTTCTCCTTTATGATTGACAAGGTTAGCACTTCCATGGTCCCTCCTCTTTGTTCATATTCTGATTGGACTAATGACTGTGACATGACATAGATTTTCTTGTCCTACTTTCTAGTTTGGATAGTAATTCACTTCTTCCTCTGACAATTAAGATACATCTTGGAAAATTACTATTCTATACACTACACTGAACATAAGTCAAAACAATTTTTAGTTCAGTTTGCAGGCCCCAGAGGAAACTGCTAGCATGTGCATTTTGCACCCTCTATAAATGAATGCATGAATTATACATCAACATTATATGTCTCAATTCTTTTTAGATTATGAGTTGTTTATAGAGTACATTAAGATTATACAGAATTTAACATGCAAAGTGACCCAAAGCTTGTCTTGCTGAGCACATAATAAAGGTACCAGATTGCATCTTCAGAGAATATAGTTATACCATTTACAAAAGGAGAAACAATGTAAACCTTCAAAAAGCAAAATACAAGGAGTTCATCCGCATATCAGAAAGGCTCCATGGCTCCACCGACAGACCATCAACAGAAACCAGTAAACATAACCATATCGTCATAGGCCTTAAGCGCATGAGTCAGCACTATCTTGTCTAGTCTATTAAAACATCTAAAAATCACATCTTTCCCTGGAAATTTGTGAAAGTTGGCATTAGACTTGGGTTCTCCGACTGCATGTTTTTTCTGGTCACAAGTCAAAGCTAGCATAAAGCTTTGAGAAGACTAAATTACACAGGCTACCATTTTATGATCCTGAAATCAAAGATTTCAAGCATGGGAGAATCCACGTTTCTGAAGAACTAATCCCAAAGATCACAGATTTCTTGGCATAACGTGAAAACTTTTTCAGAATGTAAATGGCTATATTCCACAAAGCGAATTTCGAGGACTTCAGAAAGAGCAAGAACATCAAAAAAAAAAGGAATCCATGTTAGTAATGCTGAGCAAATGTGTAAGAGGATTATGAAGAGCTTTACCCAAATACACATGTGAAAAAGTAGGTCTAGGATTGGGGCAGAAATTAACAATGATTCAAAAATTACTACGATACTGAACACAGTCTGGAAGTCTAAGCATGTGGTAAGAGAAGATGAGCTACTAATGTAAGTAGATAAATGCAAGTAAAGGAAAACATGAGGACCTTCACATTTGGATGAAGTGCTGGGAAAAGAGAATTAGACAGCTTTCTGCACTGCTCAGTATTTGGGGAGAGCAATCAGTGAAAGGAGAAACCAGAAAATGAACCCAAAATATAAAAATGGTTTTGAAAATTAACAGATGGAAAAAGAAACTTTCAAGCTATGATCCCCAAAAGTCCATTTTTAGTAATCATAAAAAATGCTGCCACTAATTTATCAGCACAGTTAAAGCAAATGGATATACTGAACACAACACTAGAGGTAGAAGACATTTTCAGAGATCAGAAATTATGCTGAGGAAAGGCAAATCTGGAAAGAATTATAACTGGGTTGAATTAAGTGAATAATTTTAATGCTTCTTTAATGAAAACAAGTTTCATTCCAAAATTACATTTTCATTTCCAATCAGAATGATACATTTAACACGGAGTAAATCCAAACAATTTTACATCTGATTTTTATGCTTGTCCCACAACAAAATCCATTACTCATACAGGTCTGGTAAGTACCTTTCATTCAGAGTAAAGGAGGGAGTAATTAAATATTCCCATGTGTGATGACACCTGAAACAGAAACTCCTTCCCAAGGTTAAAGCCAGTACGGTAAGCAGTTAAGCCAGTTCGGTCAATAGGCTTCTCTGATTTCTCATTTGATTGCAAGGCAATGGGTTGAGGCATAGATGTTTTTTAGCTCTGCATTATTAGAGGCTGAGGGAAGCCAAAGGGCTAAAAGCAGACGGCACAAACTGTATTCATCAGGAGAAAACGCAGGGCTTAGTGTTGTACAGGACCAGTTGGAAAGTTAGACTTGGCTACCATAAGCTAAAAAGTTGGTAGTGGAAGTCTATTAAGTCTACTTGTATACCGTGTTAGGGCAATTAAGCAAACAAAGTTGCAATAAATAAATACCAAGGATGACCAAATTCTGCTATTGATAGAGAGAAGCCAGAAGAGCCTCCAAATACTGGCAAACCATTTGTGCCAAAGGACAAGAAATTACTACGAGGCCAATGTTCAGAAAAAAATCTATATGAAAAGGCGCAAAACCAAAGAAACAGGACCTTGCAGTATTCATCTGAACTGGCCTCCCAGGGCACAAGGCCCTCATGAAAATGAACATTGAAGGGGAGAAAGATACATCTACATATATAGAAGTATATACGTATATATGTATGCATAAAACCCTTACATCTGTCTTGGACCAGGCCTTTGGAAAAAGACAATTTGCATTAAGAGTAGCTCTGGCTATGCAGCACCATTCAAGTTTCTATGCCATTTTTCATGCCATGCTTTCAAATCATAACACAGCCAGAAAAGAAAAAAAAAAAAAACAACAAAACCCACAGCATCTGTCATGTACAGAGCCCATCCTATTTCTCCTGATAAAAGTTGCATATGCGTTCATTCATCATCAAGTCTGTGAGCTTTTATACATGAAGGCTGGCCTGGAGTTCCTCTTCTACCTGACACAGAGAGTAATGAGACCAGAAGTGATCCTGAATCAGTCTCCAGGGAAGCGCTGCCTCATCCCCTGACTTTTCTGTTCTGATAGTCAGCTTCATTGTACCTGAGCTGACAGCTGCTGTCTTAACCCAGATGCATACCATAAAATGTCTTTAAGGACCTTATAGAAGAGGAAGGTGATCTTGAACACAATATTATATTTATTTTGCGGAGAGAAGTCGGACTGTGAAGGTAGGACAGGTCACGTGGAAATTTCATGAAAATTTCTGTACTTAGTGAGATACATTTGTGACAGCACTGAAGAAGTCAGGAGAACAACCCAACTTGCATTATAAAAGGCACCCCTGTCTGGGACTTAGCCATCAGCAGGGCTGGAAAGACACCTCAAGGGCACAAAACACTGAAGAGCAGCAGCACTCTTTACTTTCTGCAAGCTCCCACTTGTATCACTAGAAACAGATCTTTCACGTCATTATCCCTGGCTTTCTTGTAGCTTGTCTGTAATAGATGAAATGCTAGGAAAAGGATGGCAGTAGAGCTTGAATGCATCTGACCTAACTTAATGTTGCTTCTCTCTACAACTAACATAAAAGAAAGCTTACGATTGATTATGTTCATAAGTATTTGTTTCCTAGGAAAAAAAATCCTCCTCAAAAGGAGTAGTCAGTAATTGAAACTTTGTTCAACTTTCAACATGTTGCTTTTCTCACGTAGAGACCCATAAAAATAGGGTCTTTTAATTCTCTCATTGGATATTAATAAGAGATAATAACTATTTACTAACTACTTATGCCTAGAAGCAAAACGTTTTACTTCCAGTTATCAACTCTTTCAGCTACTTAGGCTCCTCCTGGTTTGGAGCAAAACTGGGTTATGATATCATGCAATTTAAAGACTGCATATTTTTCTTGGCATTAGCCACACAGCCTCTACTCATACCTTAAAGCAGCATTAAAATGTACCTGACATGCTGTTGGTATTTGACATCCATGATGTTTCTATCTACAGAAGATGAGTTCGAGACGTCACATCCAAGGACACAGATCAGACTAGGTAAGGGTCTGCTTTTCCCAAACTATTTGTAAAGCAGTTGGACAAATATAGAGATTAGATAATTCATATACATGCTTACATAAAATAATTATGCTTTTTTGGGGGGAGGCTCACGTGTTACAGACAAATGAGCGTTTTTATGCAGTACATACTAAAAACACTGTAAACAAGCAACCTGTGAAAACTTTGAAGCTGTTTGGAGTTAGTAGATGCATCCACTCTGGCAACTCCTAATTACATCATCAGCTGTTTGCCTGTTTTTAATCCAGCATGTTCACATCTTACTGTATTAAGCAAACGGCCAGATACCTTGAGCTAGCAAACATATTGGTCTGTAGTAGCCTACCCATCTACTAATATTTATTTCTAGGCCCATATTTTTAGATAAAGCACATTTCGTGATTGATATACTGATATCTCTGTGCATGGCTTTACATGGAAAGAAATATGTATTCTTCATTTATGTTTGCTCAGAAGTAGTAACTCACATGCTGCAAAATTCTGGAAAAGAATAACTTGTATTTTTAAGACATGCTGGCAGACAAGCTGATATGGGGGAGTCTAGTGCCTACCACCATCCTGGTTTTGATGCATCTGACAATTTTCTGTGATGCAGGAAATACCACACTGGCCTATACTGGTACATAAGACCACTCTTGAAATAGGGCAAATCACCAAAAGCTCATTTAGAATTAAATAGTGGGACACTTATTTTGCTTTCAGGACATTCCCTATGTTTTATATCAGCAATTGTCTCACATGACTGAAATATCATAGGTTATTCCAGGCTGAGGAATAGATTGTAGCCTCAGCTTTCTCTTTCTAAACTTAAATTCCGTTGTTATTTCCATAGGAATGATTGCCCAAAACCTTAGGATTACTGCCGGCTATGTAGGATTCCATCAAATTTTCAAAATCTTTTTAAACCTGGACACAGTATTCCCAAGTGTAAGCAAAGCTGCATGAAGCAGAATTATTTTCCTGTCCTTAAAATTCATAGCCTATTTATATATCTGGTACAGTAACTTCATGTTTTGCAACTTCATCACATTGTGAACTCCTGTCCCATTTGCTCTCCATCACCCTCAGGTCTTCCTCTGCATTACCGCATTTTAAAACTTATGAGTAGGGAACTGGCCTTAAGTAAAAATAACCATCTCAATCAGCCCTTACCCAGAATTTTGAGAATTCAGACAATCCAACAGAATATTCCTCTACTCTCCTAACTCCATCTTCCCTAGTCACACTGCAAATAAGCACATTTACTCCCACCACACACTAATCCTATTATAATTACTTCTCAGAAAACCTTTGCTGTGGGTTGAGAGGAAATGGAGAAGAAAATAAAAAACAGTGCCAGAGGCTCCAGTCCTATCAGGGAAAGGTAAGTGTTCCTTCCAGCGCCTGGTGTGAGCCTATCACTCTTTATACCGGAGGGTGGAAACAAGAATTGCTGCTTTGTTATAATCACCTTTGCTCCAGCATCTTTTCATTAGCAACACCTCTCTGAAGCATTTCTCTACCATCTCTGGTTTCCCTCAAAGCTCCACACAGTTGGAAAACTCCTTCTTGGTGGCAAGTGGGCATTTCTTCTGCAAGGCAAAGGGGCTCTAAGCTATTTAATATGGGAATATGCTGAAGTTACATTTTACATTATATTTCTGCAATCAATACCACTAGCATCTTCCACATAAAGCAGAGTAAGATGACAATCTCAGTTGATATGATTCTAAAAGTCGATGCTTCATGAAAATCACCAAAATAAAACAAAAACCATGCACCACATTACAGTGTGATTTACTTTGTATCAACAAGGTTAACTGCTGCAAAATTTGAAAGACAGGTCACTCCGTCTCTCCTCTGCTGATTGCATTCCTACCAAGCAGCAAACGTGTGAAAAAGGAAACCCTATGGTCAGCTTTTGTTTCTACTCATGTTACACTGCACATACTAAGGGACCTTCATCCCTGTAAGTTTTCCAGACTCGGCTAGACAAAACCATGGCTGATCTGATTTAGTTCCAGGACAAGTTCTGCTTCAAGCAGGAGATGGGGTAGACGACATCCACAGGTTCCTTCCAAACACTTCTGGGAATTTGGTCTATGAAAGCAGCAGGAAAGTCAGTTATATCTCAGTGCTTTTTAGATGTCAAATACTGAATAAGGGAAGAGGAGAAAATACATCTAAAATTAAAAACAGAGTCAAAGGATGCCTTGTTTTTCCTGTCTCACAATAGCAACAAGAGCCAGGAGCAGGCAGAAAATACAAAAGATCTTTTTCTCTCTGGCAGCTTGTGTGGGTGACTCACAGCAAGTAATGAACTCTCTGCGTACTGCTCCTGTCAGTGCCGAGTGAATTCGCCTTCTGAGCCCTGACCTGGGCCATACGACTGCGGACAGAAAGAGGGAGCTTGGCTTCTTCCTAGCAGTTTTGTCAATAAGACATAATGCCAAGGACAGCTGAGGACAGCAATCACTGAAATTTAGACTTTGCAAAGCAGCTAAAAACCAAGTGACAGGAAAGCAGGTTGAGAAAATCCCAGCACTCTCACGTCCCGCAGCTGCTCTGAATCGCAGTAAGCTGAGTGTCTCCCCAGACTTTTTTCCCCAGAACTCAGAGTGCCTTTGGATCCCATTAACCTTCACACCTACCTACTGCCAGCCAGAAAAATTATGATGCATGTTCTTGTACTTCTCTATCAGCTAAGTTCCCCAACAAAACTTGTTTTCCTTGTGATTTCTAACTTGCAAACCAAACCTAAAGATTAAACAAAGGCAGCTTTTTCATGTGGGGAGCAGGAAACAGAATTTGAGGATGATTTTGCAATTAACTTATTTTTGTATATATTGTAATTGCCCACAAACTCTGAAGCACTGATGACATATTTCACTTGGAGTGCCATGCGTTTTCACAGTGCTTATATACGCAAAGAAGGCTATTCATGCTCTTACAGAGAAATAGGAAGACAAAGTCTTGCAGTAAAGATTTGTTTTTAAACTTTCACTTGTGTTTTGCAGAACCGATGATTTGTATATCAGCTAAACTTACTCTTACATGTATTAGACCCAGAAAGTTGAATTGTATTTCATTTGACCTTCAGATATGCATACTAGCTTCTAGTCTCCATAGCTCAGACAGCACTATACTGGTGTCTTGCTTCTCCATGTGAATAGGTTTTTTTCATATATCTTACACATAAAGGCAATGAGCATTATGGCTGTGACATCTGCTGCCAGTGCAGCTGTGGCTCCAGTTGCTTTTCTTCCCTGGGGTAAATGAGCAGCACAATACTTAGATTCTGAGGGGGGCTTAATTTATTGTAGACAGTATCATCATAATCACCAATCATATCAGTTATTGTTTTTGAAACAAGCTGTTTCACAAGAAGTATGATTTAAGAAGCATTCCCAAGATTTCTCAAGCTTGAGAATGACAAACCTGGTTTGTCTTGTCTTTACTGTACACAATGTGTTACTGCTTACTTGTACGCCAGGCAGAATCTTATGCCTGCTTCGCGCAGCTCGAGGCTAAAAGAACCATCTCCACACTGCACAGGCTTTATGACTGGAAGTTCTTCTTGTTGAATTCACCAGCACAAGGACAAAAGTGACTGTTAATATTAAATGTAGAGTTGGTGGAAGCTTTCAGGTTCACACCCTGGCAAGGTATCCTTCTTGGCCACATTCTGGAAATGGTTCAGGAAGTGGCAGTGCACCTTCCTCTTTCCTGAGGTCTTCCTCCTTTATTTTAAAGAATAATGTCCTTTGATACTGCAAGAGGCACTCTTATTCCATGCTGAAACAGTCCTTCCTAAGAAGTCTCTTCCTTCCCTATGCTTTCTGACTTGAAGTCTAGTTCAGCTCAGGTTTAAGTCCAGCAAACTCCCAGCTGCACGTGAAGTAGGACGATTTGCGGATGCTTTGAAGTACACACACGTCACAGGATCTCCTGTGACTGTGGTGGATTAGTCCTAGTGAACATGACCGCTCCTTCCACCACTCCTAAAACAACCCGCAGATGTCGTTAGTGATCTAGCTGCCATACAGGCACTTGTCCATTAGGAACTGTCCCTGACAGATAAGAAGCTACTGAAAAGCAGTCATGAGAAACTAATTATATTTAATTCCAGTTAGGATAGATCTGAATCTGTGACTTTAGGGTAAAGGAGAATGAGTTCTGTGAACAAATCTCCTACCATAGGATGTTCTGAAGAAAGTTGCATGATGTCAACAGCTGAGTCCTTTCTGACAGCCAGTCTCTGCTTAAGGTCAGGTAAGGGCAAAACAAGTGAATGCAAAAGTAATTATTTAGGGAAAAAAGAGGCAACATCAACAAGACTTGGAATTTTAACTGACGTGAAAGGAGGTTATGCTTGTCTTAAAGATGCAAATGTTGGTAAGTAAACACATTTGTTTTCATTTGAAGATAGAACCATTGATCTGTTTGCTCTTGCTATGTTGTCTAATTGATCACCTAACTGGCTGATGGGATTAAAATGTGTTCCTGGTATGTGCCCTTTCCTCCTCTTAGTTTCTCTTTATTAAATTTTTAGAGCATATTAAAAATCAGTTTACAATTCTTTTTCTGATTGCAGACCACCCTTATAGTATCTCTTGTATTTTAAACACATTGTGAGCTTTAGAAAAATATTATATTCCTCTGTTATATTTTCTATCTCTAAACACTTTTTTTACATGGTCACTTCCCATTTACTGGTAATTGGTTCCTGTAAGAAATCTACACTTTTTACTTACAGGAAATCTGCAAGTACTACAATTCAGATTCACTAGTATAAATCAAACAATCTTTGTGAAACTGCAGTCTCAGAGATATTATCTTCACTTAGCCTACAGACTTATAATCAATCTGGTGACATCTAGAAAGACAGATATTTAGTATAAGTTTTAATTTTTGCTTTTCTTCTGTGATTCATTAGGTCACCTCCCGTCATGTACAACGAATATTGTAAATTTTTAAAAAATGATCAATACTTGGCTAAAGTTACCATTTCAAAGTATGCACTCTTCAATTATGAAGTATTATTTTGCAATTAAAATATTGAAGTGGGAGCCAGGAACCATACAGTATCAAGACCAAAAACCTGACTTATAGCCCAGTTCTTCATTGCCTTGCTCTGCCTTAAGGGTCTATAGGCAAGCAGCAACTTCTTTCTCAACTATTCAAAGATGGATGGCTCAAAACTTGCAGTGCAGATTAGGCCCCTTGGTTAATTTTGGAGGGTGTCCTGGGAATTAAAGGATCTCTGTGGCACTCTAGCAGAGGCTACCCTGTGCCAAAGTGGCTGAAAGCCAAGAGTCTGCTTCATCTCCACATTGAAACCAGGTGGCAAGAGGAACTTGAGGACTTAAATGAACAGTCCTCTGAGATAGTATGTGGAACACCCTATAAAATGCAAAGGGTCATTTTTTTTCATAGCATGTAAACTGTACACAAGTGACTACACGAAGTGTGTGACTTGACAAGAAACAAGATGACTCAATTCTCTTGAGTTATAAAAGGTGATAGAATTGGACCCAATTCCACCCTAGTTATTCTTAAAGAAATCTCCTTTCTTAAAAGTGATCAGCACTAGCTTGAGGCATAGATGCTACAGGCCAATTTACCTATGGCTTGTGAGATGATGCATTTGCATCAACATCTTATTTTCTTCGAGAATATATCACTTAAAATACAGTCTTGCTCTTTCTTAAGAAATTCTTCAAAGTCTGAACCAGATACAATTAATGATCTGATTTTTTGCCTGGAAATAATCTCAAAGGACAGTACTGAAGAGGGGAACTGCACTTGATCTAGGGCTGTGGTGTGCCTAGAGCCCAGTTTGCCCTAATCCCGCTCCAGCTGTAAACCTCAATTTATTCACGAACCTGTCAGATTTTCTAGGTTGTGTGTGACCTTCACTTAACAGGTCTTTGCCTCATGCTTCCTTGCGTTGGTGTCCATATTTCATTAATTTACAGCACAATGTTTCCCTTCCATGCTGGTAACCTCCATGCTAAGCAGACAGAGCTGGGCAAGCTGTGTTTGCTGTGCCAGCGTAAGAGCTGGTGGAGCCAGGGAGGGGCCACAGTAGGATGGCAGGGGGTAATCCTTCAGTGAGGCCAAAACCCGAGAATGCTTCCTACACATCAGGAATTCTCCCCACCATATGATCCTGAATATGGGGTCTTGCACATTGGCCGAGATGCCCATTTTGAGGCTTGCGAGTTGCTCCTATGGCACTTATGACCACATTCAACACAATTACATGAATGGTAAAAAATAGTGTAATGTGCCAATAAATTTATATATAAGATAAAAAAATTGGTTCTTTATTTTTGGCTTTATTCAGTTTACAGATCTCTTTTGGTTGCAGTCTCTTCTGGTCTTCTTATTTAAGGACTTAACTCTACAAGTATGTTTAGAAAGAAATTTACATGAGACTTCTACTTATGTGAAATTATAAAATCACACAAGAAACAGTGAAGGACTGCAGTGAGAAAATACTTCCTCTGAGCACACTGACTGCTATTCCTGCAGTCAGAATTACAGCCTGTTCCAAAACTATGCGGCTATTTTGCCCATTTATCAATGAAGATTTGTATGTTTACACACCAGATGTCAGCATGCGATCCAATGGCCATTACTGTTTGTGTAGAGGAAATACAGATTACATTAGTCTGGAGCCAACTGTTTGTAAAACTATTGTAAAAAGAGTATATGCAGAATAATAGTGATCACAAATCACTTACTAAGCATATTGACCCAAGCTTTGCCACTAAGTTTAAGAGATTCAAATTTAGACCTGATAAGCAACTGCTGTCAGAAGTGGTAGCTGCTTATGTCAGTCATCTGTGAGACCCAGCAAGCACATGTGAATTGAGCAATCCCCAGTAGCAAAAGAAGACTTCAGACTAGCCATTTGCTTGTCACCTTCATTCAGGTGCCAGGTTCTATAGGAAGAGGAGTCTCAGAAACATTCACAGATGACCTGGTAACTTGAAATATCAGAACAGCAAGTAGTATAGTCACTGAGCATATACCCCAGCGTGGAGACAATGTAGAAGACAAATTATTTAAAATAAAATTCCATTAAAAATATGACTTATTGAGGATTAGGTAACTCTTTTGGAAGTCTCTTACATCATACTAATAACACAGGCATTTTGGAAAGTCCCTCTCTTTACAATTTCAAAAATCTCATCAAGTAGCTCAGATTGCAAAAAGGAAACCCTAGCACTTCTATAGAAGTCTCAGCAATGGAGAGCTTTAAAAGTTCACCTTTGTGTTGGTATTTCTCTTATTCAGGATAAAAGAGTATATGATGCTGCGGTACAATTCAAAATAATAACAGGATCAACCTCTGTATTCTTTCTCAACAGCCCAAAGATTACATGTTCCCATTACCTTTGGGGTGCGTTAGAAAAAACCCTAGCGTGCAATTTCCAGCTAAGCTTCTTCAGGAAGAAATCTAGTTCCTGTCCTCCAAAGGCCTTAAGTGATGTAACTTAAAGAACATCAAGTGTAGGAGATTCATAGGCAAGGGCGATTCACATCATAGAAACATTTATGTAGTGCTCTTAATCTCTAATGTAAGCAGACCCATTCAACTCCAGGAGCAAAAGGTTCCTCCAGCAAAACAAAATTGGCCAGGGTCCCATTCATGTTCATCTGCATGAAGAAGCTATTGCAAAACAAACAAACCAGGCATGAATTTAAAGTACAATACCCATTTGTCTTTTTTCTCTTAGCGCTCTGGCTCCAGCAGGTTACACTGGGGTGGCTACGGAAGCTGCTGTTCGCAGCTGGACGCGTGCCCCTTGTTCAGAGGTTTCTGCCTCCATTATAAGGCTAGTTCATGAAGCAGCTGCTGGGCTGCCACAAATTACAGACTAAAATTAAGGAAAACCATCAGGCATAACACATGACCAAGAACGCATCCTCGTCCTAGGTAATCCTAGGCATCCTAAGCAATGTCAAGGCCATAGAATAAATGAGATTTGTAGGAAGCCTGAAAAAAATCTGTCAACAAGGATTCGTAGGATACCTCATGCTGGATCTGGGAACAGGGTGAAATTCCGAGTGCCCCCAGGAGTCCTCACCAAACATGATTTAAATATAACCGGTGTCTATACCAAAACCAATGTCTTTCACACCATCTAATTTGAGATGCTTCTCTCATAAACGAGCCTTCACAGACCAACAAAATTCTGTTGGTCCCACCCAACTGGGTTTACAGGCAACTTCTTTTGAAATAGCGAATTGTGTAAAAATAACTACACATATGGACAACCCTCCAACAACTGTAAGGCCAGCTAGATCTTTCTGTATATCTATGGGCCTTTAGACTTCAGCCTGAATGGTAAAAAAATGGAGGTAGACTTTTACCAAAGGGAAGTACAACCTGAAATACTTTTAAACCAAAAATTTCTTCCCACCTTTTCACACAGGTTTTAGTATTGTTCAGAACAGATTAAAAAAAAAAAAGTTAATAAAAAGGCAGGCTTCAATATTATTTTAAAATACATTTTTGGTCATGCTTTTAGTTCTGGTTCAGGGACCTTTACGTAATGATGGATAAAATTCACCTTTATGAGCACAAGTAGAGCTTGAAAGGTCAAGAGTTATGTAAGAAAATTGGCCACAATTACTTTTTTTGATGCTTCAGAATTATTTGTATGTCTTCTAAGAAAAGGCTGTTTCTATTTATGTAGAAAAGCCTCCAGGAGACCATTCTAGCTTCTGAAAAGGCAAGGACAGCAATGCTTCAAGTACCTGTTAGGCTGTGTGATAAGCCTCATGTTGCATTTTGCTGATCACGTCAGGCTCTAAAAGAGGCAAATATTATAACTTTATAATATGAAATTATGAGCATATGACCTGGGAGCCGACAGCCATTTCACCTGAATTTAAAGGAGTCATTCAGCAAAAATCCACCTTTCACATTCCGGCAAGCAGGAGCTCTGCCTCTGGTTCTTACAACCTTCTTACATTACCTCCTATGCTATAATTTTCCCCATTTCGTAGTATGTTGTCATTATGGCTTCCAAAATGATGTCTTTTCCTTGGTGACCAGCAGAAAAGCGAGTAGCCTAAATAGACATTTTTATTATAAAAGCATTCTTAATGTCATTTCTCTGTAATGAAGCCACCAACATTTATAAGGAGTGTTTGCACCAGTTTGAAAACTTTTCTGACAAAGAGTATCTACATGCAATGTGTTTCAAGGAACAAGTCGAAATGGCAAATGTGAGCACTTCAATACTGGATCCCCAGCAAAATTTAGTTGCTTTTGAAAAGCAGAACTATATTTTCTGTAAAGATATAGGTTCCACTTGACAACCACAAGTCTGAAGAAATTAAGTATTTGTAGTTAGTTCTTCCCCTCCCCTTTTTTTTTAATTAATGAAGACGACACAGCACCTGTAGGGGCTGAAAAATATGTTGTGGTTGTAATTATGGAGCCGTTCAGATCATACAGCTGGGATTCTGCCAAAGCCAGATGAAGGTGCAGGCTGCCATGTGGCTTGGAGGTGCTTCTTCCCCCTCCTGTTAGGATGCCAGTGAGACTACGGTCGTGCTCTGAAACATTTTGAAGCTGCCCGGGGAGAAGGCACAGAAGTGCTGTAGGTCTCAGACTCCAAAGGTTCATGCTTTGTGGGGGCTACCTTAATTTTGTGTGTGTCTGCATGCATGTGTCTCCTCCGTGGTTTGCTGGACATGTCTCTCTCAGCCGGCATTTCCACATCACCCCATCCTCCCTGGAAAAATGAGCCATCCTTGTTTTCAGCACGGCCAACTCTCCTGACGGCAGCAGTTTGAACCTTGCTGTGAGGCAGATGGCAGCTTTTCCTCGCGTTTCCTCCTTCCTCAACATGGCTGCCACCTTCCATTTTGGACAATTGGGTTTACAGCAGCCGTTTCACCTCCATGTTTCCCTGCACGGCTGCAAGGCTGGGCTTCAGCGCAGCTGCTGCTTTTAGTGAGACTGAAGTTGTGCCCAGTGACAAAGTGATGGGAGTTGTGGAAATCCTACAGAAAAGCAGGAAAACGAGACAGGAGTGGGCACCAGAAGTCAGACTGGGGGCTTGTAGGGATCTGAGGGGGCTGAGGCACGGGGAGGATGGAGGCCTGGCGCAGCGTTGCTGTCGCTGGGGCTCAGGTGGAGAAGATGGTGGGAGTCACGCGGGACCTGCTAGGGGAGGGAAAGCACGGCAGAACAGCAAAAAACTCTGCATGACAGTCCTTGGTCTGGCGTGGGACGGGGGCAGAGGTGCTGCTGCAGCCCCCCGCGCATGAAACGTCAACGGGAACTGAAGGGAGGGTGTTTGAAGATAGATATTTCCTTCCTTGCTGTTTGACAATTTTATTTTTTTAACCTGCATTTAATGTAATGATTTATGTTATGTGTAGCTCAAACACACATATTTTAGATTATTATTTAAATGTTTTCAGCATGTGAGAATTCATTATTTTAACGAGACTTAAGATTCCAACCATAATTATAGCACTCAATAATGGAAGCTTATTAGTCTAAAGTTTTTCTAGGAATTAACAAGATGGTTAATGTCCAAGAACACCCTGACATGTAGAGAGAAGTTATAGACATTTTTATTAGCCAGAAATCTGAAAGACTTCAGGTCTTAACTAAAATCTGAACATCAGTATGAAATGTACGTCTCCATTAACTGCTACAGTACCTTTCTGTTCTATTTCCTAGTTTTTGAACATAACAGTTTATCAGTGTATCCTCAACAAATTGAAATGGTTATTTAATTTTATCACAAGTCTACTTATCTTTAAGTAAGCATTTCAGAACTGCTCTCTTCTTCTGCAGACTTAGTCCCACTCATACCTCAGGGCAGCTGCTATCAGATCATTCTTAATCCATAGTAATAAGAGATAAAATTTTAAAAAAATCTAGTGTGGAGAATGCTCGCTTCATGGTATTTGTGTCACAGTTGTTTTATTAGATGTTCTGGAGAAGAAAAGAGAAACCATTCTTCTAACAGTAGATAATCTTTATCTGTGGTGCTCATATGGGAAAACTATTGTGAGCCTTTGTGTACTCACTGTCAAAAATTCTGAAACAGCATTACTATTCGTGGTTTCATTTGTCCTACCACCATCCTTTAGGCTCCTAAGTCCTGATCCTTCAAACCGATGAAGAGAGTACTAACCCTTTTAATTTTATTGGTAATATCTTAGACATTAGCGTCACTGAGGTCAGACTTACCCAAACCTAAAACATGAACTGTGCACAAGCCGAATACCATGTGTGCAGGGTAAATAAAAGCTTTGGCATTCCTTGCTCTTCCTGAAGTATATTATGCAATATGTTGTCCTGAAGATAGAGCTCCATTTAATGTTGTATCAATAGACTTTGTTGTTGTTCTGTCATCTTCTTAACTGAACTTGACTTCAACTTCAGTAGAGTCCCAAATAAACCACATGACAGAATTCAAGAGGCAGGAGAGATTAAAAGGAGTTGGGTAATCCTTGGAATAGACAAGAACAGTTTATGCATACTAGAGATGTATTCCTTTATAGGTCATATCTAATGATACCCAAAATATATTCTCCCACACCCTCTCAGGACTTAAGAGGGGAAAGAAAGAGAAAAATGGAATGACACAGCATACCCTGATCTATCCACGGCATCACAGAAACAGATTATTCTCCATAGATTTTATTTTTCTGTCTCAAAAATTCACACGCAGCTTAGTCTTTCTCTGGGTGCTTTTTAGCACCCACAACTCCAATCAGACTGTGAGGTCATCTTAGTTTATGACTCAGGCTATCATACCTGCAATACAAGATTACAGGGATACTGCAGTATTTCCCAAGTTGAAAATGACCTAATGTACAGCTACATTGCTATTGAGCTGAACTGGAATTATACATACCTGTCCCATACATGAAGACTGGGATTTGAATCCCAGGAATTGAGAACATCTTTAAGGCTACCAGGTTTCCACAGATGCACAAATAATCAAACTTAAAAGCTTTCCTACTAGCACCAAATTTTCTTAAAGTTACTGTGTCTGAATTGATTACTCAGCAAGTTTATGCATAGCAGCTGACAGAAACATGAATCAGTGCTAAAACCACATACTATTTTGACTGACATTGGAAGAAAACCAGTTAGACCTGCTGGATGTTTTGACATCTCTTGCTAAATCAAAGTGATTTTATGAGTTAATCTTTTATGGCAGCAAGAAATCAGCTAAGAAGAAACTCAATCTAGAAAGAGATGCACATAACATTCAGAGCAACTCAGGTATAAAGTACTTTGCTGGTTTTCAGTAAACATTTCAGTAGTTCCACGGAATTTAATTCCCACTTTACTATTACACAGGTGACAGACTGAAGGGATTAACAAATTCTTAACTTTTCCCTCCTGTGTCAAAAGAAACAGCTCCTTTCCATGGACAGACACAGGTGGTATCTGCTGGCCGCAATAGAGGCAGTGAATGTATTGTTTATCAGAAATGTTGGCTACTGTTAAAATTATTGCTGCCTTATTGCAACACAAGCTAACAGCAAAAGCCATGATTTCAATAAATAAAATCTCCTATTAGTATCTATTTCTCCTGGTCTTGAGGATAGATAATTAGACTCCACAATGAACCCCCACGTGTGAAGGATTTTTCAGACGCCTTCTCCAAGTTGGGTGTCTCTGTCTACTCGAGGAGCAACTTTAATTGGTCCTTCAGTAGAAGAATCCTCTGTTTTCCAGAAGCAAAATGTTTATTTCTGTAAATATTGGGAATTCAGATGCAAACCAAAGTCAGTATCAAGCCTATTTTTTCCACTAAAATACACAGGTGACTAAGTAAGGGGACTGCTGATGTAGACTTACTTTTAGAGGTGTCAACCTCCAGGAATGGAATCCAGGATCTGTAGTTATAAAATTATTGTTATGGGGTAGCAGTTTTAATTACTATGTAATTTTAATTACTAAATTACTAAAGTGTGTTGTCTGGAGAAATGTAATGATGGACCAGCTCTTAATAATTGCATCAGTGCAAATTTGGGGATGTGACTCCCACTTTTTAAATAAAATTATCTTATTTTTGTGGCTTATAGGACTCCACAACTAATGAAGAAGAAAAATCTTAAATTCAAACCAAATATGCTATTGCTGCCTGTTTGTCTTCCCTTTGGATACACGTAGCAAAAACAGTTCCGCATCTAACAATGAACTTTTTATTCCTTTTAAATTACCACAGTGTTTCAGTATTCCATTAAAATCATTACATGCTTTTGGTAGTATTTCTGCAGATTACATTGCATTAGAGAATCTTATGATGATGTCATCACGCTAGAGACAGTGTTGTCTAGAAAAGTTTCTTCTCTTTGATGTGGTGTCATTTTTTTGGTTCGTTTTCAAACAACCAGCATCTGTAAGATAGAAGAGATTAAGAGGCTGAGAAGACTTGATTGTCAAAATACCACTCAAATAGAAATGGAAGCAGAGTACTGCTGATTTGCACAGCTCAGAAAGTTTTTATGTTACTTTTCTTCCGCAGTTTCCCTGGGGAGAAAGACTGAAAATATAGGCTGCTATCACCCTTCCCTCAGGAAGGAAGAGCAATTCCACTTTGTATAATCTCATAGTGAAGATGTGGGTTCAGATCCCCCCGGGCAGAGCAGGCATGTGAACTGGTTTTCCCACATCCTCAGTGAATATTCCAGCCACCCGAGTACTGGAAAGGGCTGGGGTTATTCCTCCTCCCAGCCTGTGAATCGTGACTTTTGTTTCTAAAGCTATTCATGAAAAGTGATGGGCACTGAAATATTGCAGAAATGTCAAAAGAAACTGTTCTAGTCTGCCCTAAATCAGCTTCTTTTTTTAGAAAGTAACTAATACACAGAGGGTCGTTTGGCCATTTTCTACATTCAAGATAGTCAGTCCAGCTGCTCAGAACGATTCTTTCCCAGATCGTCAAACTTCATTGTCCCCATCAGAACACAGATAGTTACTGTCTTATCCCCTTGGAGTAAGTGCACGCATCCTTATCACTCGTTCTGCTCTCCTGCCTCAGGGACAATCACAAGATTTACGTTCATCTCCATTTGTTCCTTGACTCTTCCTGTACTGTGCTCAAGAAATGTATTGAGCACAGATGTTTTTTCTCCATCTTGACAGAGGACTGGGTCACCAGTTCCAGGTCTGCCAGAACCGGTCCTGCTTTAATTGCCCGCTCCATCACCTCCCCCGGTATCTCCATGCAGCGCTCTGGGGAAGTGCCTCCTTCGATCACTTTGCATTCAGAGTCCGTCGCTGGGAGCCAACTCTCACCACATATTCCGAGGTAAGTATCTGTGTGTCCTGAAAGCATACAGCCTCTTTCTCAAGTATTCTTTCATTTTTGTTCCTGGAAAAACGTGACATCTGGTAGATGCTGTTTACTTGCTTATTGAAACTAAACTTCTAAGTTAGTTCTTTAAGAAGGAAGAATGTATTTATGTCTTGGTCTATTTTCATATAGAACCACTTATGTTAAAAATGCGATACTTCTCTATTTCCTATTGTTTAATAATAGCTTGTACACGTAGATATGAAAGTAGTCTGTGCATAAAAGTACCGAGTTGGATTTTTTCCCTTGTTGACATATTTCTAAAATACCAGAAAATAACCAAAATACTGAAAATACAAAACAACATCATTATCTTTTATTAAAAAAAGGAGAGTCATGCAAAAACGGTACAGTGTAAAGTCGCAGTAATGAAGTATGCCTAAGATAAATACTGTAAGTTTTGAAATAATTGTGATAAATTAAAACCACTTTGTTAGTTTTAGAAAGTTCCTGAGAACTGAAAAACAACAGTGCACATAAATGCAATTTTCCCCTGATTTTCCAATTCTACAATTAGATCTCCAATTTTCCAAACCACAGATACACTCATATTTTGACTGGGTACCCTACATTTCTGAGTCTGGAGGCTCGTGACTGGGGGGAGTTGATGCCACAGCAGTATCTGTTAGGCATCCTCCAAATGCCTCCATCTCTTTCCTGTCACTCTGGTACTCCTACTCTTCTGAGAACGCTCCCGCAGTGCTGTCTTAGTATCATGCCGCACACAGAAGACTGGCTCAGGCTTTTCGTCTTCATTCTGTGCTTCCCCAAATCCCACACACTGTAAAAGTGGAAGAAACATTAACCACCGTGTAGGCTGCCCCTTAACCAAAAGGTTCCTAGTAGTTATCAATGTAATTTCTTTTTATGTCGTCTTCTTATGTGGACTTGCATATATAAAACTAGACATAGAAATATTTCAGAAAGCTATCATTAACCCCAGCACCAAGTCTTCTTTCTAATTCAGATTTAACTTCCTGGATCAGTTCGGTAAATATGAAATACAATAACCCATACAAGAAGCTGATTTTTGGATGTTTTCCAAGTCAAAGTAAAACTAATATATACTGGTATATTTTTAATTAACACATGCTCATTTTTTTTCAGTTTCAAAATTAAAAGAAAAATGTAACTAAAAGAATGACTAAATCACTACACTTCTCTCTCCTTTCTTAGTGCTGATGTCGGCAGCAAAAACTTAAATTCTCCTTCCATCCTGTATTTTGAGGAAAAAACCAAACTGAAATATTCTGACAATAAAATACATAATGGTGTGTAAATATAGTGATGGAAGATCCAAACTACACTGAAGTTTTTTAAGCACTTACTGGAAAATAACAGTACTGAAAAAGCTGGACCTTTAGTCATAATGTGCAGCCCACTTTCAGGGCGATGGGTGCGATGCAGTATTTGCCGGCATAGCTCAGAGTGAGGTGAAAAAGGGATGTCTTTGCAGTCAATAGCGATGAAAAGCTTTTGTTCGGACATTGCTGTTTTGTCTTTGTAATTGCGCCTTCAAAAAGAAGTTTATCAGAAAAGCAGAACGCCACCGTGCTCTGTGATTAGCTCTAAAATCTTTTCACCGGACTGACACAGAGCTGATAAGGACCTGTTATACGCCCCACTGCATGAAGTCGCATGTGTCACTGACTTCTCATTAGAATGAAATCTTGACCCTACCCAAGTCAGATTTGTCACCGATTTAATTGTAGCTGCAATTACCTCCTTAAAGTTTTTGAACATCTTCAGAGAAGACAATTAGCTGCTTCTGGCCAAGTCAAACAAGCAACTCGATGGCAGATTTCCCCACCGTGATCGCGTGAGGAGTGGTTTTGCCTATCCTATTTCCAACGACAACAGAAAGAGAGAATTGAAGTACTTTGGGTTTGGTGAAAGGTTGAAGCCGGGCAGACAAAGGTCTTCTCCTGTAAGGGGCAGTTTTGCCGGCTGCAGGTGTTGTTCCTGCTCCGGAGGTGTATTTCCACGCAAATAACGTCAGAAACCATACTCTGTCGAAAAACAGACCCAGCAACTCCATGAGGACAGCAAAAAGCCTGTACAAGACTGTGCTCTTCAAATGCCCGTGTCCACACCATGGACACCAACCTACCAAGGTTTGCTTTACCTTATGTTGAATTCAATTTGTTTCCGCAAGGTCTTTTGCAGGTGGGGAATGGGTTTTCCCACCCTACTTCACAGGGATTCACACCCAGACCTTTCACAGAGGGCTCTGGGGTAGCATGTACACCAGGGAAACGCCAGGAGGAGAGGAGCCCCCGCGGCAGCGGTGCCCTGGAAGACGCGCTGCCCCTGTACCCTCCATGTGTTTTCCACCTAATTTCTCCTGCTAGTTTATTAAGCACCACAGGGTGACCTGCTCCAGATGTGGGGTGTGGAAAGTTTTGCTGGAAATAACCAAGCCCACACCTCCGGGGTGCGGCCAGCCCCGTGCCCTCAAGGCCGAGAGCGGCCACTAGGCGCCGGGTAGCGCGCGCACGGCGCCGCCGGCGAGGCCCGCTGACGCCCGGCGGAGGCGCGGCCCTGAGGCGGCGGGGGCCGCTGAAGACTCCACCTCCCGGCATGCCGAGCGGAGCGGGGCGGGGCAGGCCGGGGCGGGGCGGGGCGGGGCGGGCGGCGCGCATGCCCGCCCTGCCATAGCGCCCGGCGCTCACACCTCCCCCTCAGCCGGGCTGCGCGCGGCGGAGCAGCGGTAACACCATGGAGGCCGTTCCCCAGCCACGGCCCCGGCCCGGCGGGGCCGCCGCCGCCGCCCCCCTGCCGCCGCCGCCCCCGGAGCAGGAGCGCAAGCTGGAGCAGGAGAAGCTGTCCGGGGTGGTGAAGAGCGTCCACCGGCGGCTGCGCAAGAAGTACCGGGAAGGTAACCGCGGGGGAGGGGGCCGCCCCCTGCGCGCCGCCCAGGCCGGGCCGCCCCGCTCCATTCCCCTCACCGCGGGAGCCGGGCCGGGAGGGGGGGCGGTCTGGCGGGGAGCTGCCCCCGCGGGGGGCTCCGCGCGGGCCGGGGTGTCCCCCCCCCGTGGGCGGGGCGGCCCAGTGCCCCCAGCCGCTGCCAGAGCGGCGCGGGCCGGCTGGGCCGCGGACCGCTGCCGAAGGGGGTGTGTCGGGGGGGGGTGGCTGGGAACAGCGGCTGGGAGCAGCTCCGGGCCCGCTTCCTGCTTCTCCCCGGGCGACCGGGGGCGCCGCTGCCATCGGCTGTCCGCAGCCCCGTCGAGGAGCCCCGGTCGGGTCTGCCGAGGTTTTGTCGCTTTCCGTGGGGTCTTGGCAACGGAGACCCCCTCCTGGCTCAGGAGGGCTGACAGCACATCTCTAGGAGCTTTTCCCGTGGGGTATAGGAGAGGAGGATTGGTGTGCACGGGTAATGCTGGGAGGTGAAAACGTGCGCTTGGCTAAAGGTGTGCGCTACACCTGTGTATGGGCATGGGTCCCCGGGGCCCTATGCTACCGCTCCGTGTGACTCCATAGCTGATAGCTACAGCGAGGCCTTTCACCACAGGCAGCTTCGAAGTCGTACGGCGACGGCAGATCCAAACTCAGGATCTGCAGGAGTGGGGAGGACAATAGGTCATGAATGCCAAGAGAGATTGAATGGTGATCTGGAGAGGCAGGGGTCTTTGTGAACTGTTTGTGCCTCTTGTCTTTCAGACACGGAGGAATAGTTCAGGCTGGAGCACTAAGCAAAAGACTTGGGGAAAAGCTGTTATAAAATAAATTACTCTGAGTCCTTGAAAAATCTACTTTGTCATCAGTATTAATGTCCTTATACAAGGTTCTCATGGGTGGTATTGGAATGCTTAAAACCTCCCAGAAATGCTTTCAGATGAGTGTCAGAGTTGAGATTTGTTTGCTGAAATTTGTAGTCTCCTCAGGTTGATTATATTGATCTGTCTAATCTTTATAAGACAGGTTACAAAAAAAATCGTCCATTCATTCTTTCAGTGAGTCCACAGCTCTTTGCTGACCTGGTGCATACCTCAAGAAGGACATTTATGAAATGGGAATTCTTCCTGTTGTAGGCACTAGTTTTTGCCTCTCCTCTATGTCTGCATACGACACTTCTCTTGAAGTAACAAGGTCATTCTGCTTTCTGGACTTCAGAAGTCTCCACGGGAGCCTGTCCGTGGGATTTGGGCACAGATATCTACCTATGTAGACACTGATCAAGAGTCACTGTTTATTTTGGCTTTGGTGAGCCAAAACTGAAGGGAAGATGTCCCTTGTTCTCCTGACATTTAAGTGAAGGAACATAGTACATTTTAACAGTCAAATCCTGGCAAAAGAGTCCAGCTTTGAGCAGTTCATATTTTTCTGTTATTTCAGAGTGCCTGCAGATTAAGACAGACAAACATTGGCACTGTTAACTTTAAAAAAAATGTGAGCAATCTCTGTAACAGCTGGATTTTTTTAGATGAGTGCCTAAATTACATAAAAGTCTATGTAAGCCTACTTCTCAGCAAAGAGCAAGTTAATATGCAAGGGTAAGTTGTGTTTTATCTTTAATTCAGTGTAATTGGTTAAACGAAGGAGCAAATAGTACTCTTAACTTAGTATGTCCTGTAAATCATGTGTTAGTGAAAACTTTACAGTGATTTTTTTCTAGTCACTCTTAATTAGCAACATTGTGTGTATTTTCATGGAGAGAGTTGAAACCCAAACAGTTCATCACATCACATCTATGCAACAAGGAGAGCTCCACCTATTACCTACTCATCCAATAGTAGGTGGTCTTTCCAAGTTACTAGGGATTAGTAGTCGTAATACTTCATACATTAGGCTGTTTCAACTTTAGAATTTTATTTTTGGAGCCTTTTCTCCCTACATTTCGCTATGCTTCTAAAAGCAGACTTGAGAATCTCCTTCCTAAATGTCTTTGATATCATTCTGAAATTGTAATACTAGTACATGCTTGACCTCTGAAGGATCTTTTCTTGGATTTTTTTGTTTGTTTTGTTTTCTAATACTCGGAGACGCTGACTGGCAAGCACGCTACCCTGATAAAATCAAAGTTGACAGTTTGCTAAAGAGAAGTTAAAAAAACAACAAATCATGTGTAATTTCTCAGTACGAATTGGATTATACCTTGGGTATGAAAAAACAAAAGTAAAAAATGCCTCCTTGGTTATATGCTTACAGCTTATTACACAGGGAGGACCTCTTGTCTCCACAGTGCAGTGCACTCAGCTCCATATGAAGCAGAAACAGAGCTATCTGTATTATTCCAGAATCTTGTATTGTCCTTTTTTTGTTTTGTCTTTTTTTTTTTTACTCTGCCTCTTCTCACGTTTACTAGAGTTCTATGAAGCTAGTTTCCATTTTGTCTAAATGAGCAAACAGTACTAGAATTGCTGTTGCATGGACTTTGGTGCCTTGTCTGTAGATATAAAAATAGAATTGCATATTAATTTTGTTGGCAGAGGAAAAAGCATGTTGAGTATCCTTCTGAAATCTATATGATTATGTTGCATGGGGTGGATAAGTCTAAGAAAGCCCTTGGTATTGTAATATGATCTTAAGTTACTGTCTTCTGTTAGAAGTGTTGAAGGGAAATAGATGCTTCCTTGAGACACTGAGATGTTTGTTGGTAGAAGTTATACAGGCTTGATTTTAATAAGCTGATTTCTTTGAGAATTCATTTGCCTTGCTGATGTTAGCAAGCCTTGAGTTTCAATGAGCAATTGTAAAAGGCAAGCCAGTGTATTATCTGACTTGCTTATAACTGGCACCATTGTTATCATTTTGTTTCATTTCCCACAATGGTTCCCCTCTTTTTTGAAGATGAGCCAGTGGAAAAGTGACAATATGCTTCAAAACTGCAAGCTAACATGTTTCTGAAGAAGTTGCCTACTTGTCAAAGTGCAAAAGCACTTAACTAGGGATGGATCACAACAAATTTTTTGCAGTTACTAAGGAATTTCTAGAGTAAAGTTTAGTCAGCTGCATGTCATCTAAAGGGTTTGATTTTTTTTTTTCTTGGTGAAAAACTATATCTTGAGATTCATCAAAGCTGAATCTTCTTTTTTAATTTCTGCATTTGTTGAACCATTTTTACTTGTACATATGGTGGATGGATTTTGTATGTACATCTGTATTGTGGCTCATGTCATATCATAGTCCCAGAGCATGCCAGTGTATTTATGACAAGCATTTGCTGTCAATGTTCAAATGGTTCAGCTTAAACTCTTAAGTTTGCATTGAAGTGCATTTTTTTGCTTTCTTCAAGAATTTTTACTTTTTTACTGTGTGACTAGTACTTACCTTTTCCTGTTTTCAGGATATTACTAATCTAGTGTGACTTCTAGTGGGAATATTTATATTTTTTTCTCCCTTTTCATCTCCTTTTCTTTTCATTCTTTTTTATTTCCTTTCCTTCCCCTTACACCCTCTCTGTTAATAGTAAATAAAGAAGGGAACTAGCCTGTTACAACATGGGGATGGGGAAAAAACAGTGTTTGGTTTAGACTCTTGCTCATGGTTCTGTTGCCTGGTACCATAGGAGACCCCAAATTTTACAGGATTTTCCTCTTTGCATCTTTTAGGCAGCTGCAGCCATGGGCTGGAGCATGTTGTTATGAGTTGCATATATGCATGTATGTTGCATATATTGCATGTATGCAGATATGTCAAGCCTGACAGACAGGCTTGTACAAGCAGATTTAGTGGTTTGTAGGAAACTAAGCATGATCTACGGAACATCTGCTATGTGATATTAGCCTGTCTGTTTCCAGTTGCTCGTAGCAGCCAAGTAGGTTTAATTTTTACTATGATAAAAATCCTTTCCCTTGATACAGAGGCAGTCTTTTTTTTCCTCTGAGTTGTTTATTACCTTTGTAGTCACACAGAGCTGTATTTATTAAGTAAACATTTTATGTGCAGAATGACCATCAGTCACAGATAGTTTTGTATGTTTGGAAAGATGTTTTGTAGGACCTTCTACTTCTCGCTGGAAGTTCCATATTGAGCACAAGTGGAAAAAAATTGCTGAGGTATCTGTAAATATTTTATGAAATATTTTGTTGTGTGTTCACGAAAATGTTTTATTTCTCCTTCTGTACACCTGTTAAGGCTGTTCAGGCTTAGAATCACACAGAACTGGTATTTGTCCTGGTATCAGTTACTGTCCTGGTATCAGAAGCTGATAGAAATATTTCTGGGTGGTAGTTTGATTCCTTAAAAGAAAGATTTGTTGAAACTTCAAAGAAATTAATAACAACTTTATTAAAAGGTTTCTCAAATCCAGAAAATTAGGAAGAATTTGCAGGACCCTGCCTGATGATAAGTAACCTGAGTAGGTAAGTGGTTTAGACATTCATGTGAGAAGTGTCCTTCTGAAGTCAGTTGCTTTATGGTCTCTTCCTCTCTCATGTTTTTCATGAAAAAACCTTAAGAGAGCTTAAGTTCTTTCTAATGTGAAACAGGAAACATTTTGACATAGTGGCATTTTTCACAGGACAGGAAAACTTTGTCACTGAACTCTACACAATAAGTTAACGGTTATTACTCCTTTTTGTTAAATATAACAAAACATACAGTAGGTTTACTGTAGAAGTAAACCTAAGTTTTCAAGATCTCCATTTGGCTTTCCCCACTTGCATTAATTTCTTGGAAGAGGGAGACACTTTGCAATACTAACTGTTACATTTTCAAGCAACAGAAACTAAATGCCATTTCATTAAAATTGATGCTATTTTATGACATGGGCGTTAAGATATGATTGCCCTTACTGTTTGCACACCACAGTTTTGCAGTGAAACTTTCATTAGAAATCCCATAATATTTTACAGTTTGGGGGATTTAATCATTGGTATCATTTAGTTAGCCCACAAATTTTGAAAATCCACTGGCTATGGCACAGAATTGCATCCACTGAACAAACAGCTATATGTGACCTCCTTCCCTGCTTCTTTATTGCCTTGGCGGGGAAGGTGGTGTTCCTATTGCAAGGTCAGCATAATGAAATCCGTACCTGTGCCTCAATTGCTTCTGATTTTTGTGCCTGCGTTTGCACAAATCTATCAAAATCAGTAGTTTCTGTTAATGTGTTCATCTCTGCGTTGGTGTCGTTAAGGTGCAGCACATTGTCCATCCCAGAAAGTCAGGTTTGGGGAAAAGGAGAGAGGGGTGATAGTTTCCAATAGAGTAGATCCAACACCTGGGGGCAGTAATTGCTTAAACTATCACAAATAGGTTCCCCACTGTTTGTGTGACAGCCATCAGAGATTTATAGCCGATCAGAGACATAGGTTATTCTTCAGGGTGATATAAACCAACCCCCAGTAGATGCTTTAAAGAGCAGATGAATTGTACCCTGGGAGTCTGGTGTAAACAGATAGGAAGTTTACCTGGCAGGTCAGATGTAGAAATCTGCATTTGATCAAACGAATCCTTTCTATGTGAGTGGAAGGGAGGAACATTGGTATTGAGATAGATAGACAGAGAAAATGAGATTCTTGCACTTTTTTTGTTAAAGATTTTATTGTGAAATATTTCAGGTAAATCCTAAGAAATGTAAAGCAAACACTAGTCAGACAAGAAAAGGATATTAGCTCTGATTGCTTGAACTTTGTCCGAGTTGAAGTTCATGTTCTGTATTTAGACATGTAAAATTGGAAAACAGTGAAGCCAAAAATACCTAATGTCTTTCACAAGAAATAGTGGATATGCTGTTTTAATAAGGCAGATGTTCAGTAAATTTCTAGTTTATCCTGTAAACACTAAAAATTGTGAATAGCATAATATTAGCTGATATTCCTCATGTAATTAATTTTACTAATCATTGCCACAGCATCCAGACATTTAGTAGTACAGCTAAATTTCAACTGACAACTCACTGTTAATGAGAAATTTTGTCGGATATTCATACAAATTTGATTTCAGCTTTAGCCTAGTGAACAGTCTAGGGTTGCTTTTCCCATTTACTGTTTAGCATGTTGTAGAAACTAGTTTACTGTTTCCAACAAGGAAGTGAGAGGCAGTTTTAAGAGGCTAAAAATGAGATGGATTTTTTTCATTCCACAGAGCATTGCCATCAACAACAAAAGAAAGCTCAAAGATCTTGCTAGGCGTTGCTGTGGCCAGCAGCCTGTCATCTGAAGTTATCCAGCATTGTCGTGGGCACTTGTTAATTGTGGGGACAGGTTTGCTTTTTACAATGAGCAATTCAAAGAGCTGTATTAATAACTGTTGTACAAATATGAACATGTCACTTTTGCTTCTGTCTTTCATTGTTCGTCAATGTATTGTGCTTATTTTCTCCTCTACCAGAGCCATCAAAGGTGTACATAGGAAGAAGGCAATATGCTGTTATATAGAAGTATAGAGAAGGGAGTGGATTGAATCTGTTTTTATACATTACCGATTTGTATCAGCATGTAGGTAGCCAAGACTTCAAACCTTTAAACCCTTGTTTGTCTTCTTTTTTTTCCTTCTTTTTTTTTTCCTCCCCAATTACAGCTACTTGGAATTCAGAAAATTGTAGTTTTCCAAAAGGAAATAATCCCAGTTTTCCTCAAGTATTAAAAAACTGTTTCTTTGCGGAGGGGAGTTGTTGATTAAGATCTAAACCCACATTGCATCTACCTGAAGCTTAAGTGCACGGTGTCAGATACATTTTGGGATGTAAGATCTTGTTTGGTGATGGATGAAATATTTTGTACTTGTTTCTGAGATTGTCAGAGATGACTGCTCCGTTTTTCTGAAGAGCACCTATGGTATTAAGGAAAATAGTAATTACAAAACTTGTCTTGTGGATGCAGATATTACTTTTAACTCTATATGACTTAACTATTTTATTGCTTGATAAGACAGAATGATTCAAATCAGCTATTTGGGATTTTATCGCATTCCAAAATGAAAAACATTGCCTTTAGCAAAACTGACCTCTGTTTCTTTTATATACAGAGGGTTGGGTTTTGTTTAAAATACCAGTTGATAAGATTTGTTCTGTCAGAAGTCGAAGAATAATTGACTGATTAATTTTTCTATTTATTTCATAAACATACCTTAAATGGCAGTTCCATTCAACACTCTATAAAGAAATGTCTTTTAAAAATAAAAAAGACAAACAAAAAATAGGATGGGAGAAAGCTTAAAGATAGACTGCCTGGAGAGAGCAGTTATGGTATGGGATCCTCTCACCAAGAATGGCAAACCTGGTCTTCTCACACTGTGCTGGGGACTTTGGATGAGATCCTGTAAATAAATGTGGAATGAGGGGAGTTCTTACTGAGCTTGTATGATTCTTTCTTCTTTATTAAAAATGTTTTCAGTTGTTGAAACTTACAGCTAACGTTAGGTCTCTATTGCTGTTACCCACAATTAAAACTGTGTTGTAATTAGAATAATTTAAAAATAACTTCTACGTGCCTGACCTGTTCTCTCTGTGACAGGATTCGGTAACTGCTGATTACTCTGTGGTTGAGTTTTGGGGGTGTGATTTGGCTATTCTGCAGGCAATATTCATGTGGGTGGAAATTATTTAGAGGGATTCATCTGCTCTAGATAAATAGTCTTGGATTTTTGTTATTGCATTAGAAAAGGCCGTGTTACGAAGAACCTACAAGTTGGTCAGTCATTTGTTTACTGATGGAATCGCTAGAAAGAGGTGGGCTTTGGGCTTTTTGTTTTTAAAGGAATAGTTAATCTTCAAGGTGAAGAGTAGGCAGTTTATTTATTTTCTAGGCAATTCTGGATAGAGGGGAGAGCAAACATTAAATAATTTTAAAATAATGTCACTGTAATGATTTGAGAGGTGTGTGAAACTCCTGTTATGAGCCAGTCTTGTGACTCACACTTTTCAGCTGGACGTTGGCATAACTGGTTCCTTGATGGAGCTCTGAGGTGTGTGAAGATCTCTGAAGAGTCAGTGCTCAAAACAGGTTTTAAATCACTTAAAAGATGATCTCCAAGTGCATAGTAAGAGTGTCGAGTAGCCTTAAACTTTATATTCTGGTATGGTCATGAGTATGTGAGATGAAAAGTTTAATGCACAAAATCAAATATTCACTTTAAGATGTGATCGAAGATGCAAGACATTTTTTTTAATTCCTTTAGATTAGCCTACCACAAACTTCTATTTAATTTACAGCATTATTGGTTGCTTAACAGAAGATTTTATTTATCTTATTTCTTTAGTAACCGTTAGTTTTGTGGTAAAACCTTCCTGCATGTTTTACTGCCTCTTTGGTTACACAAGCAATGATTCATAAATAAATGTTTAGCTCCACTAGAGTTAATGCAGTATTTGCACATGGATTATAATGTATTGTTTGAAAAATTTAATACATAGCTCTACTGTGTTTTGGGTATCAGTTTGAAATTGGATGCTGCAAGACCCGTTGTAGTCACTACCTCAAAATCTCAACAGATAGGAAGCATTATTTGCATTTTCAACTCAGTATTGGAGCATGATTCTGGAATCAAAGTTCCTGTAAATCTGTCTAATGCTTCTGTCTATGCCTTCTCAAAGCTCATCCTGGAGAAAAATGAAGGAAAAACATAAGAACAGCTCACTACTGTGGTACTTGCTCAAGGAGAACTGGACCTCAAATGCTTCTTTGAAAGTCCCTGCACAATGCTGCCAGTGTCTTAAGAAAACCCTTTATCTGCAGTTGTTTTGGAGTTTACATTAATGAAAGGGCAGACAAATGGGCATCATATCAAATCCAGTATTGACAGTGGGTCAACAGCAGATGCTTAGACAAGAATATATGAGAAGTGCTGCAGGAGTATCACTGTATGTTTGCTTACCATTCTGTCTTTCAGTGATTTCATGGTCTAGGAGCTCCCGAGTTAAAAATTGCATCTTCGAATATGGAGTTTGTCATGGATTTTCTTCCCTTAGTTTGCCCAGCAACATGAACTTTTAAGCTTAATTACACATTTTGTGAAGAAATAGCTTTTTTTTTTTTTGCTTTGACGCTTCCCTTCTGTTCTTTTCCTGAATGTCTCCAACTTTTAGAACAACCAGAAGTTGTTCCATATTTGCCTTTCCTGTGTCACTCGTGATCTTGTGGAGGTCTGTCCTCTCCTGCTTCCATCCATCTCTTTTGTGCCTCTATTTAGACGTTCCTCATCCAGAAGCTGTGCTGTATTTGTCCCACGTTGCCATTTTCTGTATCTCTCTAGACCTGTTGTATTGGAAGATGAAAACAAACCAGAAGTGCGCACAGAATTGAGTTGACATAGGGCGCGTGATGGAATTACTTTGTGATGAATTTTTCCACTTTTGTTCTGCATGTCTCTTCTAATAGTCCTTGTCATTCAGTTTTATTTTTCTTGTCAGCTCAGTGCCAAGAAGCTGTTACTGTCATAGGCAGCTCTGTTGCAACCCGAAGTTCATGTCCCAGAGTGCTGGTAGTCTGCTCCGGGTCTGTTGCTATATATTTAAATTTAAGATACCTTATCTGTGGACTCTCTTGCCCCTCATCTGACTTTCAGAGAGAGGTGTAAATCCCTGCCTTGTTCAGAAGGAAATAAGAAGAGTTGCTATGAGAGCAGGATTCAGTGTTAGGAGACATCACTACTTTGCTGTAAGAAAGGACTAGCTAGTTAAGTTAAGAACATATGATCTTTACATATTTTTTCTTCCCCGTCTGTCTTATTTCTTATGTTGTAAGGAAAAGAGGTATTTGGAAATAGAATAATTGCTTAAGAATAGACCAAATGAAGTAATGGACTAAAAGAAGAACAGTATTAAACTTGAGATTTTGAATTTGTGATGTTTTACCTCAGTAAGTGTTCATTTGTTCCTTTTTCCTTTCTAATTATTCATGTATTCTTCAACTAAAACTTTAGCAACCACATGTCATTTGAGTTGCCTGGAGCATGGACTAAGATTCAGAGTACTGTGGCAATGAAACTGTATCTAAATTGCACCAAAATTAATAGGCTATTGAGAATGCACTTCGAACTTGGCTAGTGCTTTCTGACTTGGTGCTGTGTAGGTTCTGCAATTTGTTGACATGAGAAATAAAGATTCATAAGAGTTGTGTTTGTTTTGCCCCCTTTACTGTCTATACATTTCTTGCTCTCTTTCATCAGTAGAGTATGTTCTGTCCTGCATGATTGTTTCTACATAAGGCTCTCCTGAAAGCTCTGGAAAAGTGACCCATAGGTTTTAGCAGAAACCCCTGTGGGGACCTGCCTGTGACTTGGGTGTTTCTCTGCTTTAGTGATCAGTTGGCAACCATGCTGGCACCCTTTCTTATATAGCATCTCTCTCTGAACTTGGATCATTTAGGAAATGATGAGGGATACCACTCAAATAGAATACTGTATTTTTTTGTTCAGTCTAATAACTTGCTCATATATGCTTGTTGAATAGCAAGCAGAATACATGATTTCTTGTATAGCTTCCCTATTTTGCTAAAACTAAATAATGTCCACTCCCTTCCATCTCAACTGCTGTCTCACACAAGCGAGTATAAACACTTGATTTTAAACATGACTCACTTTTATGATTGTACAAGTGTGCTAGATGATTATTTTTGAGGAGAAAATTGCTACGACATCCCTAAACCAAACTTAAATAGGGAGTAACCTGGATGGTTTGTTTAAATCTTCTGATTTAAATCTATCTATACTTGTCCATCACACCCAGTTTTGCTGTAATTGGAGGACAGGTGAAGTGAGGGATTGTTACTCACTGCACACATGGGGGGAAAGGGGGGAAGTTGCCACTGGAAGAAATCTGTTTAGTTATTTACTGTTAATTAAAACAAAGCACATCAAAGAAATTGCCATAAGTGGGTTAGAAGCAGAAATCTCTTACTGATATGAGAAGGACAGGTCATACTGTAAGCTACTTTCAGGCTTTAGCAGACACTAATAGTTAGCTTATGCTTGATACACCTTTTAAATATTTCTTTGTAATATGAAGGTGCTACAAAAACTGGTTCTGGAACCATGTTGTGAAAAGTGCGTTGGTTGTCCCAGTCAAAGCTTAAAGTATAGCTCTGCTCTTGAAAACTTCTTGTTAGCTGTATCGGCTTGTAGGTGCAAAATCAGTAGATAATTTTTATTCTACAGATTTATATATATTTATACTAGATGCATGCACACATTTGTGATTAAGAAACACAAAAGGAATTAGTGAAGATCATACCAGTGAGCACATATTTTTCTTTCTCAGGGCAGAAATGTCCTTTTAGTAAGGTATACCAAGGGTTTGCGTGCTGTAGAAACCACAATAGGAATTGTGGCTAGCCACAACTAGCATTTATCTTGTTTTTGTTTAGCAGTACATTATGTAAAGCAAGCTAGGAGAAGTGGATACTTAGCAGCACAAGAGGGAAAATCATCATGTTTAATTACTTTGAAGTGCCAGAACTTAACCTGCAAGACTTCTTTTTAGCAAGGTGAGGAGCATGGAAATAAATCTGTCCCTAAAGATTAGCAGACGAGTTTATCTGTGATTTCCTGGCCTTTCGGTTTGATTTTTCAGTACTGTCGCCTAGAAGCTAATTCATTGGGACTGGCGAGATTAGACAGACATGAATGAAGGCTTGAATTCCTTTTCCAATGTATCTAAAGAAATCTATAGTCTGGGTTAAACTTCCATTTCGGCATTTTTGCATGTAATATCATCCACAGTATTTGCCACGAACATGAATGCTACTAGAAAACTTTTCAGTCTTTCATTTCTAAAATGTTTGTCATGTTAACGCTCGTGCACAGAAACCTGAAAGCAGACTTCCCAGGGACTTGAATTTCACAGAACAAACTGAACAAAATCAGTATACTGAGAATATTGCTAGTTTCTCAAGTACCTGATACCCCCTTCCTTTTCCAAAACCTGGAATTTTGTGTTTGACTAGAGAAAGGGGACCTTATTTTTGTTATGTGCAGGTAAAGTAATCTCTTGGTGCATTATATAACTTCTTTTAATTGGAAGATGGGGATTTTGCCATGGAGATAATGAGAAACTTTGTATCTAATGTGCAGTTTTTTCTGTTGTTGTTTTGTTTAGTGGGAGACTTTGATAAGATCTGGCGTGAGCACTGTGAGGATGAGGAAACTCTGTGTGAATATGCTGTGGCAATGAAAAACCTTGCAGATAATCACTGGGCAAAAACTTGTGAAGGGGAAGGCCGAATTGAATGGTGTTGCAGGTAAATATTAATGTATTTGAAAGACGCAATTGCACACTTCCACTTGCAATTATTTATAATACAAGGTTTAAGCGTTTTTTGCTTTTTTGCCAATTTTTAAGATTTGTTCTGTAACATTTAATGATTTATTGCTTCCTAAAACAAATACTTTCTTACTGTTCCAACTTACTAAGGAAATATAGCTTATGAAGTGTTTTGTTAAAAGGTGACTCTTTTTTAAAGTATCTTGAACAAGCAAGGTTGGTTGTGGGTTTTTTTCTGTCAAATACTGAGGGGAAAAAGCTGTTTGCAAGAAAACCTTTGAAGTAATTTTCTATACATTTGAACCTAAACTGAGCAAATGCAGTGAGTGTAGCTCAAGTTTGATTTTCAGGACTTTGGTTTGATTTGTGCATATAATAGTGTTTGATCTCTAAATGCAAATCTCTGCTGCGTAATTTTCAAGTCTTAATCTTGACTTTAACCTCTGTGAAACTTATTTTAAATGGATTTTAAACTTTAGAATTCCTAGTTGTCATAAACATCTAATTGGGTTGTCGTAATAGTAAAGTCATGAAGTGAGTTCAGCTAAACTATTTCAGTCCTTGAGGAAAATAAACTAGAAGAGAAATGTTGGTCACTCAGGATTCCTGCGTACAGCTGGCATCCAAGGCATACCATGGAGTCTGTACAGTGGAATAAAACAAAATATTGTTGAAGTCTAACTTTATCAATGGTCCTGCCTTTCGGAATGACTTTAGACAGGCAAAAAGTAATGTTGTGTGCCAGTCTGTAGGTCCTGCAGGTGAGTGTTGCAGTGTGATGAGCAAAAGGCAGCAAAGCAGGCATGATATTGCTAAATTTAAATTCATTACAGGAGTCCTTTGAGCCCATAAAACAAAAAAGAGGAGGAGGAACAACTGTGAAACGGTTGATGTAGAGTACATCTTGGTGGCAACTTGAGCTGTTCTGTGGTTTCTGGAAATGGAGCAAGTAATAACAAGCTGTTTTCGTTTTTGTCTACAACAGGCTCCTAAATATTTGAAAACCAGTCCTTTATGTATCACTCTTTTATCCTTTAGCTTAAAAAAAAAAAAAAAACAAAAAACAAAAACAAAAAACAAAACAAACAAAAACAAAACAAAACACAAAACTGGGTAAGTGTTTCTCTATAGACCCTTTTCTGGACATGTTTTGTGTATCCTTATCCCAGTTACAAGAGAGGTGAATCAGTTGGAACGAACTATGCCCAAAAATGGACACAGCATTCCCCTGGCCTTGTCGGGGATAAGTAAAATGAAGAAATATTATTGAGGTTGTAGTAAACTCTTGTTTATGCTACTGACCTTGTTTGGTGGGTTTTCTGTGGGTTTCTTTTTGTATTCGTGTCGCATTGATTTGTGCTCACTTGTGATCCCCAACTGCCCATCTCTTTTTTACAGGCTTCCTCAGTTGCTAGTTGTTTTCTTGTATTTGTGCTATTCATTACTTCTGTGGAAATGCTGATATTTGTACTTCTCTTTACTAAACTACACTCTCTTGAATCATATTGAATTCTAATACTGCAATTTCTTGCAGCATCTACACCCCGCCCCCACTTGGCATCATTCACAGAACAATTAAGAGGAGTACTGACTGTTCCAATGTTCAGGTTATCTATGAAAATACTAATTGCACTGCAGCCAGGACAGATTCCTGTGGAACATTGCTCAATATTTTCTTACAATTTGATTGTCAACTCATATGTAAAACTTTTTTCAATAGAGCTGTGTGCACGTACTGTAAAGTAATTTCAGGTAAACAGTATTCCCTTAGCTTGTGGCAAACTTGTCTGTTACCCTGTAGGACAGGATAATGTTCCTTGTGGACAGGGGAGGAACAGTTGATGGCCTGTGTATTGAAGTTTTTTGGCTCTGTGTCTCACTTGTTTTCTGTCTGTAGTTCCTACAAGATTTACAATGTAAACATTTAAACAAAGTGTCCGGTTTGGGCCTTGCAGCATGAACTCATATTGAAAAGAGAATCCACCCTGTAAGAGACACCAAAATGTTCTGTCTCAGTATAAAGCTTCGATTAAAGCACGTACCTTCTCAGTTTGCAAAGTCAAGGGGTCAGGAGTTTAATATAAGTAGAAAAAGAGGGGTGCTTTTCACTTTTGTGTGCCTCAGATTAAACTGAGACCTGGATGGCTAGATACCAGAACATACCATATTGTGTTCTGCAATTTTTTTGTTCCTCCTCAAAGAGCCAAGAGGCGTCCCAGACAGATGGTAGGTCCCATGGTTGTTACTCCTCCTTGTGTCTGGTTGCATAATTGCATGCAAGAGAACTTGACTTGCATGAGACTTCCCTGAAAGCTTTTGTTCAATGCTTTAACTGTGTGACCATGACAGCAGGAAGGTAGCTGATATATTATATTAAGTTTAATTTGGGAGTGGAATGCTAAAAATACTTGGGAACCACTGGTGTATCCCTGCTGAAGAAAAGCTAGTCTGAGCTTTTTTTGTTTTTCTCTGAAGGAAGATCTTTTCAGAGATCTGTAACTAAGAAGTGCTTTTTCCACTAGTTAAAAAAAAAAAACCCTACCTTTTTTTTTTTCCCTTCATTTTCCTTGTATTCTCTTATAAACAAGCACCGGATAAAGTAAATCAGAGAATGCAGAATAACCACTAGAGAAGCCATGTGTACTTCTCAGGATCAAGAATAACAATTTTCTTGCAGGGTTTTCCTTTCAAAAGTCTTTCTAGGTATTTAGTTGAAGATACTGGAAAGATGCTTGTTCTGACATTAATTCTTAAACCATATGACATAATACTTATTATTTTACTTCTTCATTGGTTGTTGATTTAAACAAGCACATATCCAGACTTTAGAAACCGTAAAAGATGGAAAGCAGTACATGATGGACTGTGCTGATGACCATATGCTGCATTGTATAGGGCCAGTTTTATTTATTGTTTCAGTGCAAATTTATAGAACTCTTAGCTGGGGAGAGGGGCGGGAGGAAGAGGAATTAAAACTTTATCCCCTTCCTGGTACAGATTAATGATCCCGAGTGGTGGTGTAAAAAAGCCTGGGCAACACTCAACTGTCCTTCCCTTGCTTTCTTTTTATATCTTTAGAGAACTGAATACAGAGTAGCAAATGGTATTTGGAAATTAAGACTTCTGTTTCTCTTTCATTTCATTTATATTACAACACAAAACCTAAACCTTAAACCAAAATAGGGTAAGATGATGTTTACCCTGAATAATTGTCCCAACTCTTAATTTTTGCTGGCATAGGTAGGCTGGTGAGCCTTTGTATGGACAATGAATGCCAGCCTGTTCTGGTTCTAGTTAGAATAAAATAAGCTAGACCAGCAGGTTTGCTTCTTTCTGTTGCTTTTGCATCAGTGTTAAGACTTGTGTTGACTTGGCTATTTTTTTTAAATAACAAAAAACAAAATCTGCACTTCTAACTATCATAACAAAGCACTATCTAGACCTGCATTTTTTTTAAAAGTCTTTTGATGTTTCATGAGCAACTGAAGAAATACGGTCTTGATTAAGTTAATGTCAGGTGAGTGCAGAACTGTTTGGAAAAATTTGCAGAGTATAGATATTAGAAGCTTATCTTAAAAATGTGATTTACTGAGAAGGACTCTGTCAGTGTCTGTCCCTGCGTCCATTACTAATCAATATTTTCATTAGCAATCTGCTAGAATAAAGTCTGTTAAATTTGCAAATGAGACCAAACAGAAAAGAATTGTTGCTCTGAGAACAGGATTAAAATTAAGTGTTGTTAACTATACCAAATATTATCAACTATACAAATACAGGCCAGGGAGTAATTGGTTGTGTCAGTCTTTTAGAAGAGCATTTGGATTCTGTAGCAGGCCACAAGCTGAATATGAAATAGTCAATGGGATGCTTTTGCAATAAAGATGGATATCATACGGGAGCATGTTAATGAGATTGTCCACAAGATATGTGAAGTACTCCTCTGACTTTATTTAGCATTGCTCTTAGCCAAAATATTACCTTGGCCACTGCATTTAAAAAATAACAAACAACTCAACTCCAAGAAAGGTAAAGAAATGATCAAAAATATTCTAATTTTTTCCACAAAAGCCTTAGTTTTTTTTTCAGAAGCCGGAGCTGCGTAGTCAAAAGAAGAAAAGGCTAACTGATCTCTTATAAGATCTTTGAGAATAACAGGTCTCTCTTAGAACTGTAAAGGTGATCCTGTTTGAGTTTGGAAGGTTGAATGAATGAATGAATGAAGTCCCTTCAACAGAGTTTTGCAGCTTTTTTGATGAATGAAGTTAGTCGAGCAATTCACTTTCAGGAGAATGGAATTAAGAGGGAGGTGGCATAAACAGGAGGAAGGAAACCATTTAAAATAGAAAAGAGACTTATTGTTCATTGTTCATGTTTGTACAACAGTCTTCACTTTTGCTCTTAAATAATAGTTTGCTCTGACAAAACTGTATCTGTTTGTTTGAACACTAGAGCTAATTAGACCAGTGATCATATGACAACTGCCGCCTATTTTCAAGTTGTTGGAATCCTCCAGTAATGAAGGATATTGCCTCCAGAAGCTGGTTTGGGGTGGAGGGGTGGCCACAACGCCAGAGAAACATCTGATTACAGACCTAATTGTGTTTCTCAAAAGGAAAGTGTCTCAAAACCCTAAAACTGAGACCAAGTACAAAAAATAAAATGGAAAAATGTGTTGTATACAAGTTTCTCAACTTGAAGTTTAACAAAATACAATTATGATAATAAAAAATTATAATACTTTACATTGAGAAACTTAGTGCTCTCACCTGTGCTGAATACAGGATTTCCTTAACCTAAAGCTGTGTGTGCATGACAATAGCAAAATATTTTCCAGAGGAAACTCTTCTGCTCTTCTAGGTATGTTTAATGTGTACAAGGGAAATTGAGAATTCTCCCTTCCTTGATTTTCTTTGGAGGTTGCAGGGTGGGTGGGTTAACCTCTTCTACAGGTTTTTTTTTTCAGGCCAGCAGCTCTGTCAGTTGACATTAATAAACTTATTCCTCAGTGTGTGGGAGAAGGGGAGAAACGTTCTGCAGACAGAAACCATGATGAGAAATCCAGACTTTCCTTCAGCTCTGAAGGGAAGTATGTTATTTCTCTGTACTGTCACTGAACTTCATCTTCAATATTAGGTTTTGATTAGTAAATATTGTAAGGAACATAAGTCAAGCTCAGCTTTTCCTCATTATAAAGCATAAGGAAGAGATGGTGGACTGTGTCAGTTCTTAGCCTGTAAAACTGGCTGCTTGAAACCCTTGAGCATTGGTAACAGCTATCAGAAACTGCTTTTTGCCATGATAAAAGCTGACCACACCAGCTTTAATTTAGTTGTTCATTATTCCTTGATGAGAAGAACTACCTACTGATTCTTTTATGGCTTTTAAATTTCATATGGTGTTTCTTTGGCAATTCCCCCCTCCTTTTTTTAAATTATAGATTCTATTGAAACCCTTGTGTTTGGTCACTGTGTTCGAAAAAGAAGCTTCTCTTTCATTGCTGGAGAGTGTTAACAAATGAATATGTATTCATATTGGCTTTTACTGAAACTTCCTATACATGTCCAGCCCAAATGGCAGAAGAGGGGGGTCAGCTTGAACAGGTTGTTTACCATTTGAGATTTGAAGTATGGAAAACAAGTTTCACTGAGGAAATAGCTAGAATTTTTTTTTTTTTAAAGCAAAGACATGAACTGAACACTTCACTTGTCTCTCTGCCAGTAAACTTAAACAGTTAAGACCTGAAATGTTTATTTTGCAGTTTGTGTAAACTGTAGCAAGTGTTAGCTCAGGTAGCATTTACATTGCACAATTCTTCATAAACAAGTATGTTAATTGTAGAGCTATTATTGTATCATCAAAGATGGAAAGCTTAAATGTCAGTTAAAAATGGAGCCACGTCAGTTTTCAGAATTATAAAATAGATTCCTTAATTTTATTTCTCTTTTTGTAGATAATAAGGGATGTTCTGTTCATTACTTGAGACAGTTGTTAAATGTCTTACATAGCTGCATACTCAAAACCACAGTGTGATCAATGATGGCTTTTATTGGCCATGAAGTTAAACATGTGGCTACATCAACAAGTTACCATGGGGTAAACTGAGTGCATTATCTCTGGTTAGCTACTGTACAGTGACTGCCCACATGCTCACTGTCCCCCCACAGTAGCTGTGAGGTCCGCTTCCATGAGGGGAAGCTCCTCTGAAGTCACGGGAGCCAAAAGGGCAACATGTAGTAATCCTGCCAGAATTACTGTAACTTCAGAAAGGCGTAAAATGGAGATAACCCTCAGGGGTTATGAAGTGCAGTGTTGCCTGGGTTTTTTTGTTTGGATGGGTGGATTTGGTTTTTTTTTTTGCTTCCTTATGGTACCGCACAGGTATGCGGACTGGGATCTGAACGTGAAGAATTTTACCCAGTCTTGGGCCTTCTTGTGGCTCTGGCCCCTCCATCCATTAGCGAAAACCCAGGAGTAGAAGATGCTTCTCCTCGTGGTTGACTTTGATATGTCTTATGTGCAGACAAGGAAGGTCAGTTAAGAAGAATATAGAATTATGAGAACTCAGTTGATATGATAGACAGGGGTAGAAGGATGGAAAAAATACTGATTTGCACCAGTACCAAGAATGAGGAAGAAATGGCTTCTTGGTGACAAGAGGAGCTTATACAAGTAGATGATTCGTGTGCAACAGCTCATTAAGTGCTAGGCTGGCAACATACCAGCTTCTAGTGAATCAAAAAGTGGTAACATCAATAATTGAGGAGAAAAAACATTATTCCCCCAAGGTTGGGAACTTTTTGATGTGTTCTGACTTAGGTGTCAGCATCAAGGCAGTGCAACACTATTTAAATTGCCATTGATTCTGGATGTTTTAAGAGATATAATGAGAAAAAAGACTTAGAATAAAAATAAAGAGACGGCAAGATGGTAACAAAGTAGTAATGGTAAATGGTGAGGAGAAAGGTTTTTTGTTTGGTTTTTTTTTGGTTTTTTTTTTCCTTCCCTGACTTTCATTTCTTTGACTAAATGACACACAGAACTAAATAGCTAGGAACGATATAATCCGTAAATTGATCATATGCTTATAAACAAATAATACAATATAGTGTAAAATACAACTTTTATTAGCACACCAGCAATAATTCAAGTGTTTTTCTATGGTTCTCTTTTGTTTACTGATGTTTTTGATCTCTTTCCTGCTAAGTTAAATGACGACTCCTACTCTAACTTCATTAATTTTAGAATTGTTGTCTTTCCATATGTGCAATCTCTAATGGATGGAGTTGGTAGGGTTTCACAGTCTATATATCTGGGAGTATTGCAGCCTCGACTGCTATTCATGCTTCTGCATGTGATCTTGCTCCATACTGTTAAGATGTGGATTTTATTTCTTTATTCCACCTAGCTTCTTTGGTCTGAAAATAGCTTTGGTTACTGAGGAATTGTAAATATAAACATGTTGATTATAAATATAATGTTTACTGAGTTTACTTCTCATATGGCTGTGTTTTCTGCTCTAAGGTCACTGTCTGCATTTTAGACTTTTTATATTTAGTCCAAGAACGCCTAGGGCCTGCTTGAGCAAGTAAAACTTGCTTGTGCTTTGAGTTTTGGACGCAGGTCAGTTTTGATCTTGAGGTCCTATAAGCATGTCAGCACAGAAATGTGTCCAGGATAACTTCCCCCCACCCCCATGGCAAGAATTAGTAACCTGAACATAATGTGCTACTGTAATTATACATCTAGTGATTTCAGATGTTCATTTCCTACCAGCTTGGAGTAAAGTGACTTTTATCTGTACCTGTTTGATTGTGTATGTTTCCCTGTAAGAAACTCAACTCCAATGACTTTTTTTTTTTCTCTCCCTTCACATCTTATACGGTGGAGAGGCTGGATATATTTGGTGCCTATAATATCACCAACCCTTAGATAAGGCCTGTGTATTCCAAGTCCTTGTCTCTAGTTGTGATTTAAATGCAGCATTATACCAACATGTCCTTTCCTGAATCTGTGATGAATCTGTGATGTGAAATACTATGTTATCTTGATCCTGCTTCGTATAAGGTGTTATTAAACTACACTTGAATTTATGTTTTCTGGAATGTTTCCTTCAAACCTCTGCAGCTTTGTTAGAGGAAAATTGAGTGAGTTTCAAGAAAGCATCATAAAAATGGGTTGTTATGAAAACAGCATTCAAATAAGTACTATTTCTGTTAAACTTTCCATGCAAATCCTTGGCTGGCACATCTAATTAAAAGTACTGCTTTGTGCCAGGTGAGTCAGGCTTTTTAATTTCACAGCAACAAATTGTTTTCAATTCTAGTTCTATTTTGTGGACAAAATTCAGTTATTCTCGAACATAATGCTTGTTTTTCATACAGTAATGCTGACTACTGGTTGAAGTATGCAGGTGTAATTTAACTTTTTTGATAATGTTAATTCCTTTACACTGGTTAACATTTCTGTTCAAGTATGACCAAATTATTTTGTTCTGGTTCCTATTAGCAAAATAATTATGTATGGGAAAAAATTGAAAGCTAAAATAAGTTTTCCACAATAATACAGCTACTGTGGGTATCTGTTGCTTAAAAACAAAAAACACCCCAGGCAAACTCAATTAAAATTAGAAACTAGGGTATGTAAGTTAGCGCATAAGCCTGGATTATGTTTCTTTTCCCCCACATTACATGCCTTGCAAGACACAAATGTTCCAAAAGCCCCTGCACTTATGGGGAGCTAGTGAATAGCTGTTTGCACCTTAGTGGAGAACTGTGGTGCTCAGGTGACAGCTGAAGTTTACCCTCTGGTGGTGTTCTGACAAGACTTCTTGTCTTGCTCTAAAAGTCTATCCAGATACAACTATTTTGAATCTGTTTACTCAACTGTGACTTACGGCCTAATTTCTGGAAATAAAACACCAATTGACTTCAAGTGTGTTTTTGGGTGTATTGCATCTTTCTTAAAGCTGACTTACTCAAGTTGCAGTAAAACCCAGATTTGTTTAAAAGCTGACAGCACTTGTATTTTTTAAACCTCTGTCTTGTGTCTTATCTATAGTAATGACCAAAAATAACATTCTGTTTTTCTGGGGAATTTTTCTTTTTGTGTTTTTCAGTGTATGCCGAGAATATTTTCAGAACGGTGGGAAAAGAAAAGCACTTGAAAAAGATGAAAAAAGAGCACTTCTTGCTTCCAAGACCACTCCAGCTTTAAATGTTCCCCAGACTCCCAAGATTGAAGATCCCTTGCCAAACTTTGGCTTGACAAATCATGAAGCTATAACAGAAGAGTAAGTTTTACTTGTTTTCCAGAGTGTTTTTTCCCTTCTGTGTGTGATAGGACTTACCTGGACATTTTCCCCATAACATTAGATCAGTCTGATGTATTTTTAATAGTTAAGAAAGGGCATTTTCATGTGAACATGTATATATGTTTCAAGAAATATTTATGTTGTAGTATATTTTGATGGATGCCATAAAAAATTGCTTGAGAATGACAACTTAGTCATCTTCATTTAAGTGTCAGAGCAGTTTCACTTTTGTGCAATGCAATTTATATTAAACCTTGAGGTGAAATAAGGGAGACGTTAATTAAGTTAGAATCTAATGGCTGTTCAGCATTGTTGAAAAGTCAATTGGTTATGTAAGTACTAAGTAAGTGCCAAATGTAAATATCAGAGTACTTTAAAACTTTCTTTTCATAAATAATTGCAGAGAAACTCTTGATTCCAATTATACACTTCAAAAGCAATTTTGAATTCTAACCCTTCATTTTAAATGTGCTAGCTTTCTGAAGACTGGCTGTGCAGAAGTTGTAGTGTCCTTGAGGTATTTTCCTAACAACAGTTTTAATTTTGTTTTTGACCTTCACTCAAGTAAGAATTTTATTTTTGGCATTCAGGAGTAGCTTTACTTCAGTTACAGTCCCAACCTCTTTTTTTTCCTAAATAACATGGGTCATGTTTGTGGCTATTCTGTGTGTGATGGAAAGAATTTAGTATTTTGCAAGTATAATGGAATAATGAATGCATAAGCATATTATCATTAAATGTTACACTTAACGACTTGCTTCATATTCTTTATAGACCAGTTCCTACAACTGTCTGCAATAGTGTTTTTTCTGTTCTGTGAAGATTTTTCTCATCATTGTAGCATGTCTTCTGTGATCAGCACTTACTTTAAGTTAATATAGTATTACTGTATCTATCTAATACTATAGTATTACTTAGGAAAGGAACAAGCATGTTACTAATGTTACTAGCAGATGTGTCTGTCCCTACGAGCTGGCATCTTCTGTGGTTTCTCATGTTTGTAAAGTAACTTGCAAAAGGTATAAAGATCCCAAATGCACATGTAGTTGTATAGTTACATGCAAAATGAAAATGTTTTCCTCATTGTTGTCCTATTATGACAAGACAAAACAGATGCTTCCAAAATGAAGGTAGTGGCTTCTCATAAGCTGACTTCCCCCACCGACTCCTCTTTTCAGTGCTCATTTTACTAAGTCAGCCTCAGAATGAATACCTGTTTTTAATGAGAACTACCGGGCACTTTCGCACAAAGGGCTGATGAGATACTAATACCTTGTAACATATCAATAACGCTGGCATTTGTTAACACATAATTTAAGCATTACTATAAACAGCAATTTGTTGCTACTTGTTTGTTTAAATCAATAGGTTTGATGATTATACACTATTTAAAGTTAATTTGTCTTTCAGTGGGAAGCCTTGTCATGATAAAGCATTAGCTCTCTCTTTGCGTGTGCTCTATCTTCATACTTTATACAGAGTTTATCATGGCCGTTGCAGAGCTAACTTCACATGAGTTTGTTCTTGCTACCAGTAGTCTGTAGCTTTACCTTTTGTTCTGACTAGTGTGGATAGAAAGTAGTTAATAGAGAAGTTTTTATTTAATAACTTTAAAAGTATTTGTTAATATAGTGAGTGATGATGATGTTTATCTTCATTCTCAAAACTTTCAAAATTCATAACATCTTTAAAGACTTGCCTGGCAAAGGCAAGTTTCATAATATTTACCTGAGTAAGCAACAAATGATATAAGGTTTTTAGTAGCTGTAGAGACCTTAAAGCAACAAGGCATAGGTGTTCCAAGTCACTGCCCAGAGAAATCAAAATTCAATTTCTTCCTCTATGCCTTATAGAAGAAATTACAGAGTTTATCAGAATGAAAATGGCTTGTGTATTACACAAAGCATAGTTTTCTCCTGAAATGCTTTTCTACCATGTCTACACTGATCAATTAGCGAAGCCTTTGAATCTTGGTGAGGTCTTGGTACAAGATTGGTAGGGAACCTCCCCCATAACACACACACGCACTTGTTCAAATACTGTCACTCCATTCTGGTAATGCTACAAATAAGAGTTGTGGAGTTGTCTTAGGTATGGCTAAGCCTGTGACTTTTTGTTTTACTGTGGTAAGTGTAAAGACAATAATTTTGTTCTTCCCGTATATAATCCTCTCTCAAATAGTATTAAAAACAAGTTGCTTATGTAGGAGCTCTTTCTGAGCTTACCTTTACTGGCAAGCCACTGTACTTTCCTTGATAAAGAGCAAAGCTAGCTCAGGAATAAAAGGTTCCACAGGTAGTGAAAAAGATGCTGGGAGATGTGAAGAGAAGTAGGAAGCACTCAGCTGGCTCTTAAAGGTGATGGTAGGAAACATCATAGGAACAAGAAGGGCAAAGTTTACTGCAACTAGGAAAGTCACTCAGCCTTTTTGAACCCATTTCCAGTTGCTCACACTGCTCACCTCTTTGCCAGATTAAAATTGGTGAGCCTCACAGAAATAATTAATTTGAACAGTCTTTTTTTACTTTCATCTATATAAAAAGTAATGTATTGTCCACGGTACTTCCTTCCATCCCAGAATGAGTTCTTATGTCTCTAGCATTACAACTGTACCTGTTGTGAAGCTGGACATCCAAAGTGGCTCAGTCTTGCAAGATAAAAGTGGCTGGTATCTGCTGTTTAACAGCTCCTCCCTTCAGCAAATCAGTCCCCTCTTTGTTCTCTTCTTGAGTATTGTTTCTCTTCTTTTTCCATCAAATTAAGCAGTCTTGCTTTCTATCCTTAATGGTAAAAATCACATCCTTTTTGGTATGGATTCTTCTCAGGTGCTGGTTTGACTGTCTCTTAAGGTACAACCTATCATTCCGTCTTTCATATGTATCTCAGCAAGCTAGACCTTCCCATTGGATATCTTTATGTGTGGATGTTACAAAAGATTTGAGGCATACCAGCGTTGCCACTCAGAACCAGATGTATAGCTTTGTTCTGCTCTTCTGACAGCAGCATAAGGCTTCTGAATTTTTTTCCCCTCCCATCCTTGATAAATAATAGAGTAATTGAAAACTGTAAACTAGGAGATCAACACTTGAAGTGATTAATTTCAGAGATAAAGTGACTTTCCTTATGGTCATATAACTGCTCCATTTCTGTCTACTTCCAAGAGAAAATGTCACTTACCTGTACAGCACCTAGTTGAAGAATAGGTGCATTTTTAAGGGGCTAATAATCGAGAGCTGCAGTCCATTTAATAAAGTTCTTGAAATAAGCAAGTGTGAGATGTATTTAAAATGCACTCATTTCCCAGGTTATGTACATTTCTTTACCAGTTCCTGATCTTTAACTATTCACATCTTGTTTTCCTACCTATACACTAATGCATTGGAGAACTGTGGATTCAAGATATGCTTGGAGATTACCTACAGTGGCAAAGTACTTCCCTTGCTTTTAATGTTGCCTTGACTGAAAATCATTAGGAAATGGGGTTGAAGGGTGATCATCAATGAATTCATCAAGACTATGTTTCTAACAAACTCATTGGCTCACTGGATCAGTGATTGTCACCTGGATTACAGTTATATTCTCACTGAGTACTCTGACTTAAGAGTTGCAGTGCTGAAAAAGTAAGTATCTGAACCAGTGGTCGTCAGAGCATCTGAATCTGTGGTCTGTACTCTTTGTATATGTTCAGTGACTGAATCTAAGTGCTTCTGAAGAGCTTCAAAATGATTTCAAGCACGTAACTAGGATCCTGTTTCTACTGATAACTGGCAGCCTGAGAATTGCTATTAAGCGATTCATTGCACCTGTGCTCTGAGAGGCAGCAAAACCTGACAAGCAACAGGAAATCGAGACACAAGCGAGCATCTGAATCACTGCTGCTTTTAAGGTTTTGAAGTACATTTGCATTGAACTTAAACTACAAGGCTCCTTGGATGTGACACGTAGGGTAGTGAATTTGCCCTGTGTGAAAAAAACTTAGATCTGTTGTCCATTGGTGTAAAAGAGAGTTTCTGGCTTCTGCTTAGCTTGGAATCCACAGTTGTAACTTTCCAGAAGTATGCCCCAATGCTGTAGTAGTCTGAAGTTGTGTCCCCCTTCACCCAGTCAAAAATAACGCTGTAGCCAAGAATGCAGGTTTTATAAGAGAGGAAGACAGAATACATCATAGTGATTTTTCACTCTTCCGTAGGTGAAGTGGGCTCTCCCGGAGTTTAGAGGGTTCTGGGTTGTGCTGCTTAATTTTAATCCATACAAGTATTTCATTGAATATTTTAAATGGAAAATGCTAAGATCTCTAGAAGCTGTCACTGTTCTTTATGGGAAGTTTTCTCTGCACTATAGAGTCACGTTCCCTCTTGTTGTGTTTCCTGTGGTCCCATGTGTCTTCTATCCTTTTGCTGTTACCATTGGACTCTTACGTAGAACGCAAGCATACATACAGACATATGTTTTTGTGTTTGAATGAGAAAGAATCTGCCATTAGTGTCTCCATTTGCTAGACAAGGAGACATGCTGGTCTGAGAAATATCATAGTAGCCTTACATGGAAAAAGACGCTACTTGACTTCAGCCCATGTTTGTGATTTATGGCCACTAGGATCTGAATGGTCCCTCTGCAGTAATCAAATTCCTGTTATCCAGATTACATTGTGATTGGCATCCAAGCTGGGAAAAAATTGTTGCTATCATCTTCATTGTGAAATCTCACTCAGTACTGACTGACTTACAAGGTAGTCTGGTAATGTGTGCGGTTTTAACATAAAGATAATTGTTGCGCTATTTGCCTTGGTGATGCTGGTATTCTGACAGAAGTATCCCTTGGATATCTGCTGTTCCATATACAAACAAAATCCTTAAACTTGGCATTATTATTCTGCTGATTGCAACAAGAAATCTTCTCTTGCTTCTCCAACTCCTTTCTGTGGTAGATAACTGGGAGTTTAGGAGGAGCACAGAGAGCCCAGATCTCTTTATTACTGCTTAAAGATACTTTTTTCCTGGAGTATTCCTTACTGCTTTGTTGTTGCTATGAGTGCAACCATGGCTTTTGCAGTTTTTTTGCAGTTATCTGTCTCTCTAGGGCTGAATCTTTCCCAGAAAAATGACAAATGATATTTGGGAGATGCCAATTGGAATTGGCTACAGAAACTTGAAGCAAAAAGCAACATTTGCTTGCTGGAAAGTTATCCTTCTCCTCCCTGTGAATTCCCTGTGAAAGCTGTGAGTTCGTGTTTGTTTGCCTCTATTAATGGATTTTGGGTATTCTAAGATCTTACAAATCATGATGGAAATTTTTAGATGCAGCCCTGTAAATGATCCAATAGAAAGAACTCAAACTGTTGGGTGCTAGTGGTGCTGTATTTTTTTTTTTATATAAGTGGATGCACTCATCAAGTTGTGTTTTAGAGAACAGGTGGATGTGAAGTCTGTACTAGTGGACTTGAACAGAATTGTTTAACTCCAGCATTTACTGGTTTGTTGCAATTGCAAAGAAAGAATAAACAGCAGGGGCCTCCAAATTCAGAATGCAAGGAAAATAAAAAACTAAAGAACAATGTCTTTGATTGCAGGATGTATTCAACAGCTGAGTCCTTTATTAGTGATAACTGAGTGCAACATTCAAATTCTAATTCTTTTAAGAGGGACAGCATATCAGGTTAGACAAACTAAATGCCAGGATGAGGCAAAACTTTCAAATGACGAAATAGCTGACTGTCAGTACTTCTGTACAGGTGCATTGATCTTATCTGGTGCTACATTATATATACTGGTAACTGCCTTAGTCATGAAGAAAATGCCTATGGTTGCAAACTTGAAGACCATAAATGTTTCTCTAGGCATTGGTCAAGGAGACTATCCTTTGGAAGATAAGAATGCTTTCAGAGGCAAGGCAGCAGTCACCATCCTCAAAAGTTGCCAGGCATCTTTTTTCTTTCCTTTTTTAACCTATATATTTAACTTAAAGAAAAGAGCAATGATGTCTTTAGCTTCATAAAGGCATTTCAGATTGGTTTTGCAGTTGGTCACAGATGATGTCATAACTTTCCAAGAAACTTTCCAAGAAAAGGCAAATCTCATCTGCCAGCCTCTGGCATATCTTCTGTTGTGCTATAATGGGAGCTTCCACCAGACAAGAATGTCCTCTCTTCATTTCTTCAGTCTGCTATTTTCTTTCTGATTTCCCACTCCTCCAGTTTTTTTTTTACCCCAGGAAGTTTTGGAATCTGGTTGGGAAGATGATGGGCCAGTTACTCAGTGTGGGTTTTTTCATTTTCCATGACGTTCTGGAAGGGTATATGTGCATCTCTGCAGCATTCTGGAACTAAAGTATTCCTCAGCAGTCTGTCCTCAGCAGTCTGTCAACCCCTTTCTATCAGTCCAAGCAGTAAGTCATGATTTCTCAAGTTAATCCCCACTTTTTTTTTTTAAAAAATCATTCACCTTTTGTTGTTTGGTAGCATAGTTAAGTATTTAGCATTACAGCCATTGGCCTCCTTATATATAATTTCACCTTGAATAGTAGCTCTTCACACAGTGGCAGATAAGGAGATAGATTTTTGGCTTACTAAAATGTTCTTCAGAATTCTTCCGGGATAAATTTTCATTTTTGAGTACTTCGGAAGTACTCTGGGTAGGACTCTTTCCTAAACCAGATGGCTGTTTTTCACTATTTCTTACTAAAAAGCTTTTGGATACTCCAAAGGAAAACTGATTGCATGGAATGGAATAGACTTGTTTTTTTTTCCCCAAGTAGTTTTGAGGGAATACTTCAGTTCATTTACATGTTTAGAATAACTTCCCTACAATTTGAGCAGCCGGTTTCTAAGTTTGTGGCTCTGCATGGACTGATCTAACTCTTTCACAGCATCCACTGAAAATAGAGTTGGAGTGAACCTCCAGCATTTTAAAAAATATTAGCTAACATAAAGCAAATAAAATATTTAAAAATTTTTGCAGGGAATAACTAAATGCTTTCATTTTTAGATTTTTTTTGTGTTTACTTTGGAATACCATTATGTGTTCTCTTGTCTTTATTAAACCAATTATGGCATTTGACTTCAGATGCTTTTTAAAATGGGACTGACAAGTAGGTAGGTTATGGAGTGTTCTCAGTTTCTCTTTCAAGCTCCTGAAATTTTAACTCTGGTGACTTGTGTGACTTTAACACCAATAAATACCACAAAAAGGTAAGTGAGAAACACAGAGCCTGTTCAGTGGGCACTTAAGTTGCCATTTTAGTTTCTCACTAGAAGTACACAAGTTAATAGTATTATAGCTGCTCTGAACATAAACTCTTCGGCTTGAGGACCATCTGCTTTACTGATGGAGCTTGGTTCTTTAGGTATCTCAGCAATTCAAGTAAGACATTCACTTCTATCAGTCACTACTGTGGTGTTCTATGAGAAATCTTTTGCATTAGTTATCTGACATTGTAATTCAGAATATAGCTTCAAAAATAACATTTGATAAAACAGAATTCTTGCTGCTTCTTAGATTGCTCCATTCCTTGGGGAAGATCAGATTACTTGATGTTGGTAGCTGCTTTAATCCATTTCTGAAGTTTGAAGAATTTCTGACAGTCGGCATAGATATTGTTCCAGCTGTTGAGGTATGTAATGTTTGCTGAATTTAATATAAATTTGATTCTCAGATATTTTAGAATGCTTCAAAATGACTGTAAAAGAAGTATGTTTAATACTTAAGTATGTATCTCAAATATCTGCACTTTAAAAGGAACTGTGGCCCTCCTACTACATCCTTTCCCGTGAACAGGCTCTAAACTGTAGTTGTGTTTTGTTTTAAAAAACTGATTTTTTTCAAGAGTTATGCCTTTTTAATGCGGTTGTGAATCTTAAAATTGGAGAATTTTAGTAGCCATCTTTTAATGGCATTTCAGATGAGTCCTTGCATCTTAAAAGACATAAATAAAAATTGACTAGTCTTATGCTTAGACATGAACCTCTCAGAAGTTGCATTCACTGACAGAAGGAAATGATCAGTGACTGTACTTGGTGAGTTTTTCTGGGGAGTTTTAGTAACCAGAAGAGCACTGTAAAGGGGGCTCTTCAGTTTATTGCTACACATATTCTTGAACGTCCACAATACTGAGGACAAATTTATCAGCACTTTCGGGGTAAATTGCTTCATTTTCTCTAGGTAGTAAGGTTCTCAAATGCATTAATTCTGCTATAATCATATGTTCTTTCTGTCTTTTGCCCTTGACCCAACTTTTGTCAGTCCTAATAGCATTTATCAACCAAGCAAAATAACGAAGTGGAATGAAAATGAAAAGATACAGAAAGGAATTCATTTCTGACAGAAACCAGAAAAACCTTTGACCATATACATCTTGACCACTTACAGTTTAAAATTAGGCTCTATTAAAATCCGTGGCCTAAAGTAACTCTCTCTAGAAGTGGAGAGGTGAGAAGTGGTGTATAAGTACAGTAATAGAGTTATCTTGGAAGTAACGTTCTTATTTGCTGCAGTGTGGTTTACGTGCTAAATGCATGGTATTTTGTTGTGGTGACCAGGTTTAATCCATTAACACCTAATTTATATTTTTGCATATATGCTTAGAGATAATGAAGGGTATTCTTGAAAAAAATTTGAGTCTGATCAATTGCTTTTTAAAGCAATTCAATGTTAGTTTCATCTAAAACAGAGAAACTTTGAATGGACTCCATCTTGCCTAATTTGAAGAATAGGCATCAGTTGCCCAAACATGATGGGCACCACTTAAGAGGCTGTAGGACATCTGTATAGGGCTGTTGGGCATGACACAGGACGTAAAGGAGACACATGCCACTGAAGCGGCAGCCTATGGCATCTAAAATGGTAATACATGGCAAGTAAATTTCCAGCTAAGATACATAGAGCATGGGTGTCTACATCTGAGGTTCTATGTTCCAATTGCAGTCAGTAGAAATCTATTAAAAACAGTCAGTGAAACCTAAACGTCTGCTGTTTCATGGTGAGGTGAATTATGTTCTGACCTCGTGGGCTGTATCGACTAGCTCTCCAGTGACTATAATGGGAGCCTAGGCACCTGAAGTTACATTAGAGCTGAATCTAACCATTAATTTTTGGATATGGATAGTTAATATTTTGCTATCTAGTCTATTGTGCTGTTTTCATTAGAAAATTACTTTTGTTCTCATGAAAATCAATTTAAATATACAGCGACAAAAACCATTATTGGAAGAGTCCCAGAAAGGTTACTTCTGTGGATGTAATGGAGGAACGTGAGTAATCCAGGCCACACAACAGGAGAGGGAGTAGTCAAGTAGCTGCAATTTCTGTGTACTAACCAGTTCTTCAGGCTCTCTCCCAGTGCAAGGGAATGATAAGATAATTGATTTCTTGTCATCTGACGCAGTTAGTAGCATAGCTTGATGATAGGAACTCCATGGAGTGCTACTGTACAGATCAACGTAGTTACTGTGAGGCCTGTCCCAGGCTCACCAGCTTCTCTTACTTCCATCCTCTTGGATTTTTTAGTGTGTTCAGGGCACCTTGCAACCTAGCTAGCAAGCGTCCTTGGAGTGACATGGAGTACAATTTGTGCACTCCAACTCATCTGCTGGTATAAGCTTAGGCCCACCTCCAAAACAGAATTAATAAGCCCTGATGTAGTCAAGATGACTCTCTGAGCTGCATCAGCACCATAACCTCCTGAATAAATTTATCTTTAGGCCAGCAGTTGCTTGCACTGATTTAAGACTTCAGAATAATAGCCAGAGGGTTCTTATGGTAGGTAGTGTCGTCGTCTGACCTGAAAAATGGATCTGATAACTTAGTGGTAGAAGCTGAAAATAGAACTGGTAAAATCTTCTGATTTAGCAGATCTTTTAGATAAGATACCAAAATACTTTCTGAAACACATTGAAGCATAAAGGCTTCTTAGGAAGTCAGTTTCTTGAATAATATTGAATAGAGGGTTAAATAATTCCTTCTTTATTAATAGAAATAGGTTAATCCACTTTCTGCATATAGAAATGCTTTGGATATAGACCAAGTAGTTGAGTAAAATACTTCAGCTAACTTAAGAAATAAGAAGGATGTAATTGTGGAAAAATTAGAGGAACTGAAATGTTAGTTATATAATAAAAGAATGAATGTCTTCAAACCGTTCAGAATCTGTATGTTTCAGAGTGAAAATGTGAACTGTAGAGCTATGAATATGGGTATATAATGGGAATATGGTAATCTGGTTTTGTGTTTTTGATTGGGGTGGGTCTGCACCAAGAAATGATTGGTATTCTCTTTAATTAGGCATTGTTCAGTCATCACTTTCAGTGTCTTGGTGTAATGTATATTGAGGGAAACACGCAGTATTATAAACTAGGAAGAGGGAACTGAGACAGGGATAAGCAGAGCAGGTTTCTTCTTGACTTGTTTTTGTTGGCCACTCCTTCAAACACTCTGCTTGTAACACAGATATTCTGGAGTATAATAAGCAGTGCTTATTTTCTTGGAGGAGTTTAATTTGTCTACACTTTAAAAAAAAAAAAGAAAAAAGGGCAAAATTGGAATGAAATGAGAATCTCCACTTTGGGAAAATCCGAATATAATTTCATGCTGCTGGGAAACATGTTGTATTGGAATAAATATAGTCTGAGACAAACAAAGAGGCTGGAAGAGTACTGGAATTAAAAATCTGAAAATACAAGTAGGATTGTGTTCTGAAATGTCAGTGGATGCACTGCAATATGACTGCTGTTTCAGTGTCTAGAAGGACTTTAATATCAGTTCAAGACTTTTATAGCTAGAGTTTAGCAGCATTTTTGTCCTAAAACTGCCTGCAGAGTTCAAATTCCACTTGAAACATACTTTAGTCCTGAAATTCTTTAACATTATTTCTGCATGGTTTATGAATATTTTTCCACTACTGAGAAATACTTGCAGTCTAAATTGTTTTTTCAGTTGTGTATGTATAACCTCTAACTTTTTAAGTCTTGCTTCTAAGTATAGTTAGCATGTTACTCTGAACAATTATTCTTCAAAGCACTTCTTTCTTTTAAAACTTATTAGAGGATATAATGAAATTACTACTGTTAATTTCCTGCTCTAAATATTACAAGGAAGCAGAATATAGCCCTGCAGGTATAATGGTTGCAATTAAAATTTCTTGATTATAGCCACATAATGCAAGTCTCTTTCTTGATTTTTGCAAATTGGAGGCCAAGATTAAAGCGACTGAAAAATGAATCCCAGGGCTTTTTTTTTAACATTGATTACTTTTTCTAATTTACTGCATATTCTCAGAGAATGTGGTTTTACATAAAAAGAAATAACGTTCTCTTCTATTTGGAAATAGTTGTGCATATCAGTTGCTTTATGAATACCTTTACAATAGTGTTCTAGTGATCTGGTTTTTTGAATAGTTTCATAAAACACACTATAAATATTTTTGCAATATGAAAATGCAACAGGTCTAGCGCCACCTTTCAGATGTGCTCCGCAGAATGTCTCGTCTCTGCTTTCACGTTCACTTACCTGTTTAGAAATCTGTCGTTCACTGCACGTTCTCTAGACATTAATAACAATTTTTGTTGCTATCATGTTGAACCCTTGTATCTTAGTATCTTTTTTTATAAGAGAAATCAGCCCAGATTTTGATGAATATAAAGAGTAAAAACTTAAACGTAGTGAATAGCATACTGTTACTCCTATTTTTTGAGGGCTCTGTGATAAGGATGTTAAGAACCTATTCTTCTGTATGTTGAATTGTGGTGTCAGTTCCAGTCTTGATGGCTTGAGCACACAAATGATCAGCAGATTAATTTGAAGCCCTTACCTTACTTTGATAACTGCCCAAATTTGTACCGCTACACTTTGCATTTACAACAAGGTTAAAACGTGGACCTGCATCACTGCTGCAAAGCAGTTGGTGTGCTGTAACTTTCTAACATAGCTTGCCTTGCTGTAACTTCTTTATGTTTCTGTGCCAGTAAGGAAAGTCACTTTTTTCCAAGTGACCAAACTCCTAAGTTTCTTGGCTTCTTTAAAGAACTGGTGGAAAAACTGAGGTATCAAATTTTCTAATTACTGATTTCAGGCTTATTTAAAAACCCCGAACAAACCAAAAGCAAAAAACAAACCACTACATAATTTAGATGTAAATTTCAAGAATTCCATTGTTTTATGCTATTGCCACATTTTGATATGCAACTATCTTGACAATGTATCGTATACTAGGAAAACATGGTATTTTGGCAGTCCCTAGGGGATACTCTTGACTTCCAGCATCTGGAGAAACAAAAGCAATGTAGGCTTATCTGAGTTCTTTTAAAATCATTTGTGAGATATTTGATTTGACGCTTTGTTCTATTCGGGCTAATTTTTTTTTTAAATGAACGGTTCTTAGCTATCAAATCTCCAGTAAATTATTGCACATCTAAAATTTTTCTTTGCAACTGTGAAAGCTGGAAATATGCATTCTTTTTAAATTGTTGTTTTAGATTGTTTGATTTAATAACAAGGGGGGGATGTTCAGCAGGCTTGAATTTTCCTCAAAGGAATGAAGAGGTGGTTATTGATCATTCGGTAGTTTTGAATTGTATTTGCTTTTTAAACTAACCTTGATGTTTGTTTTGCTTTTTCTGTTTTTCTTATTCCACCAGAGCGTATACAAATGTGACTTCTTAAATCTTCAAATTCAGCAACCTCTTCAACTGGCACAAGATGCTATAGATGCCTTTCTTAAGCAACTGAAAAATCCCATTGATTCTCTACCTGGAGAACTGTTCCATGTCGTCGTTTTCTCACTCCTCCTTTCTTACTTTCCATCACCCTATCAACGATGGATATGCTGCAAGAAGGCACATGAACTTCTCGTATTAAATGGCTTATTGCTTGTAATAACTCCTGATTCATCTCATCAGAATCGCCGAGCTATGATGATGAAAAGCTGGAAAATCGCCATAGAGTCCTTGGGTTTTAAACGCTTCAAGTATTCCAAGTTCTCTCACATGCACCTGATGGCATTTAGGAAAACTTCCCTGCAAACAACAAGTGACTTAGTTAGCAGGAACTACCCAGGAATGTTGTACATCCCACAGGATTTCAACAGTATAGAGGATGAGGAGTATTCCAACACTTCCTGCTATGTTCGATCAGATACGGAAGATGAACAGCTAGCTTACGGTTTTATGGAGCTACCTGATGCTCCTTATGACTCAGACTCTGGAGAAAGCCAGTCTAGTTCAATTCCTTTCTATGAGCTAGAAGATCCTATATTGCTTCTAAGTTAATGTAGCCGTTAAAATGCCCTTTCAGTCAAACCTCTTGCTTAACTAATTTTGCTATACTAACATGGGCTCAACACACAAAAATGGTTTGCATAAAGAAAATGCAAAGGTTTACAGAGTTTGCTATTTTTTTCTACTTTTGAATTTTAAAATTTATTCTTGTATGAAAGTGGAAAAAATACAAGTTTTATGCAAATGACTCATGTCATAGCATAAATTGCTGTTACTTTCTTTAGACTTGTATCACTAATTTTTTTCCAGAAAGGTACCATTCTTTTCTTTAGTGCTGTGAAGTGTGAATTCTATTTAATTTGCTAAATGTTGTTTCTACATTTTAACTCAGTGTGGTTGAGCTTAAGGCACTGGAGTTGGTGGGCTTCTGAGAAGTGTATGTAGGAAGAAATAATTTGCACTTTAATTAAATGTGCAGATAGGTTAAGACACTTGGTTACACATGTCCCTTCTTAATTATGGAACAAAATTTGTTTTCCAGAATTTGTTTCACTCTGGTTAAGCCTGGACCGGAGAAAGTATAATGCTTGCACATTTGATTTTGTTTATTGCAGCCCTCTTGAGATAACTCCAAATGGAGATAACACCAAAACACTGGAATATATTCATCCATAGTTATACATACTGTGTAATTTCATTGCATAAATAGTAGTTAGACATGAAATTTCTGAAGAGGTTATCCTACCCCACCCCCACCCTGCCCCAAGGAGTATGGTACGTCTAGACAATTATGTTTCACTTCAAAGCTGGAACATGGTTTTGCAATTTTATGAGTGTACAAGCACTAACATATATCAGTATTTCCCCAATGATGGTGTTCTGTATTCTCTTCAAACTGTGTTTTTTTGGGGGACAGGGTGGGTTTTGTCATGTTTTAAAGTAAATTATTTATGTATTTTAAAAACAAACAACTTTTTCTTTAATTGTTCTTACATGTAGACCTCCCAAGTTACATGGTAACTACAGACCAATTTTGTAAAAAGAAACATAATTATACAAGTTTTTCAAGGATACACATATTTGCATAAAAATGTGTATTCAGACCACATGAGTGAAGTTAACATACCCTATTTGTTTGCTTATCTGGACCCAAAAATTTTCTGTTTAGTTAAATAAAAACTCCATAGGTATCTGAAAACTGGTCTGCACTGTAAGGAGATGGAACAGAAGTGTTTTACATCTATTAAGTTTTTTAACTTTGTGTAATAAATTTGTGAGTTTAGCAGGAAAAAAAATTTCTGTTCAGTGGTAAAAATAGAGGATTCAGTATTAGTTTTGCTTAGATCTCCCTCCAATTAAAAATAATGGCCAGAATTCTCAGATTTGTATGTTAGGCTGTTAAATCTTTACGTAAGTGCCTAATAAGAAATGATTTGAACTAGGTGCCACATCATGGTTTTAAGACTGACTTCAGCAACATGGTAGAAAATACTAATATATAGTTTCACAGGTGGTTGTGATGAAATATACCTTACACCATATTAACCTACCATGTTGTATTTATAATACAGAAGTTACCAGATAAACTGAAGTTGTAGTGTGCATTTTACAGTGGTTGCTACAAAAATGAAACTTACCCCTTCCATTGAAGTTTTGCACTGAAAGTGTCACAGTTTGACCTACCTGTTTTTCTTTTATACTGTTTCCTACAAAGAGTCATCCTGCATTGGTCCTGCTTACACTCAAACATGAACTGGACTGCAATGCTTTATTCTTTAATGTAAGCTTTTTGTATCTCAATTCTTAAATTTAAAGCATCCCCTAATACCTGATTCAAATTTGTTATTCAATCTGAATGATATAGTTATAAACAAACTAAGCAATTATATTCTGATGCGTTAAAAAAAAATTAAGTTTAGACATACAAGTATCATGGTTGACTTTTATTTTTTTACAGAGAATACTTCTCTAATGACATACACAATAGCTTCAAAATTGGCTATAAGTCAGTATTTGCATATAATGATTTACCACTTCACTTTCACTAAAATATCTGTCATTCAAAGCCTTTCTTCTTCTCAGACTCATGTTAAAGCTAAAGTATTGGTGCTATAAATTCAGCTGTTTAAGGAAACTTCATCTGTGCATACTTCAAAGTGTACCTAACATTTTAACTGATACTCCTTTTAAAAAAAAAAAGTTACATACCAGCTAACATATATGTTGGCATTAGTTAATGTAAATTGGTTTGTGATTCATGCAAAAAAGCAATTCAGACCAAGATTTATCCCCCCAAAATAGTTTAAAATACTAACATTTAAAGTTTAAGCCTTTTTGGCAGGTTGGTGACACCATTCTATTTGTGGTTTAGGGACCTGAGATTCCTAACAGCTTGGTTTTCTTGCTGCTCATTCTAAATACCTGAAGTGTTCTTTTTTTTTTTTTTTTTTTACAAGGGACAGTAGATTGTGGTGGAGAAAGAAAGTGGGATTTACATAAATACTTATACCTCCCTGAACAATAAAGTCGTGATATCAGGAGTTGTTGGATATTTGGCTTTGATACAAGAAGAATGTCCTAGGTTATGAAATATTTGAAAATTATGACTGTGCAAGAGAACTCTTGTTCTTAAGGTGCTGGAGAGGAAAAGGAAAAAAATGTGTATTTGCATTTCTGTTGTCTTTATGTCACTACTTTTTGTGAACAAAGCACATTTATTAAAAAAAACTGAAAACCTTTTTAAAAATTGTTTCTTTGGGGTGGAGGTGTCGTTTTTTCTTACTGTGCAATCGGTTTATGCTGACATCCAGTGAAACTAATGCATAGTTATTTTCTTTATTGTCAAGAAAATAGTTATGTTGCGTTTATTTTATAAACTACTGAATTATAGTAAAGATGTTAAATTTGGTAGTTCAGTTTCAGCTTCTCTATCTCGGTTATGGCCTTTGCTTTACGGAAGGGTTTTTGGAGTTCCTCCAGTTGATCCTGTATCATGTTTCTTTGCCTGCCTGCTTAGGATGCGACCACTTTCTAATGCAGTTCCTCTCTTATCTCTCTAGATGTTCTTAATTTCTCCTCGATCTCCCTGAAATATCTTTGCAGCACCTGTTGTACATTGGCCCTTTGAGGTTGTTGCTGTTTTTTTCTACATGGTGATTTTAAGTACTGGAAGTGTTGGGAAAGGATGGCAATAGGAAAAGAAAACCGAAGAACTGAAAATGCAAGGCTCCTACTCAGATCCAGATTCTAAGAAAATTAGATTTCAGCAGAACTGAAGTGTGTCCCTAGCACTGCAGAGCCTAGCTGGTATATTCTGGTCTCTTACTTGACAGTGAAGATCAGAAAATGTGATTTCACAGTTGTTCTCATTATTGCTTCCTGCAGAATCTTTCTCTCCTTTTTGTCTTCAGGGAGACTTGCTGACTTGCCTTTAAAAGTGTGATCATTCTTTTTAATTGTATCTTCATGAATCAGCAGCATATCTGTGATTCCTTGCAGTTGGGATATGTATACAGGTGTTCTGCTCCTTTTTCCTTGTTTCCTCAGTTTTCCTCAATTCATTGTTTTGTACCTGTAGAATGGCAGGAAGATTTTAGAAGGGTTGCATTTCACAAACTTGCACTTTGTTGTTGAAACTTAGTTGTTTTTTTACTTTAAGTAAAATATTCTCCCAAGAAATTCAACAAATAGTTGCTTGAAGAGTATTCCTAAATCACAGTTGGACAGATATAGTACCAGCTAAGTGTTGTCCATGATGCTGGTAAAGCATCTGAAGCAGGTGGCATTTACTAAGCAACTGAGATTTCTACGTTCTGCTTGTTAAAGGAAAACCTCTTAGCTTTTTTTTTTTTTTGACCCATGTAACTTTTAGGCATGTTGGCCAGTTTTATTTAAAATTTGAAAAGGGGTAAGGATTTTGGAGATGACTGAGGTTCTTGTGAATCAGCTGTCTGAATAATTGGGGCAGGAAAGACAGACTGTCAAAGTTCACGTTTGAGTATCCAGCTGCTGCAGGTCAGCACTAGTGCTTCTTGACTAAGGGGATGAAGGGGCTAATTGTGATGAAGGGATTACAGGAACAAAGGACATAAATCTGCAGCAGGCTAGCCCTCTTGCAGTTCAAAAAGCCCCTGTGCAGCAGCTGTCTAAACTTAGGCAAAGTCAAACTATGCTTGTTTTGCCTGTCTAAGCAATGGAGCTTAAGATCCAGAAACTTCCAGCTCTTGCCCACCTGCGTGCGAGGGCCAATTCAAAACATGCATTTCCAACACAAAGTGTTGTGAAACACTAATGGTCAGGGAAGTGTGCCTTCTGTATAATGTGAGGGTGGTGAAAGCTTTTGTTTGGGAAGCACAAGTTGGTCCAGGACCAGTCTTCTCCCCAAGAAGGCTCCTGCTAGCAAACGATGGGAAAGGCTAGAGTCTTGCAGTCCTGATTCAAACACAGCTTTCCCTCTTCTGTGTCCTAAGCACCAGTTGACAGTGTTTAGAAGTTTGGGGTGGGTTTTTGTGGTTTTTTTTTTTTCATTCTTCCAGCCCATTAACCTTGCATTTTCTTGTGTGTGGATGGGAGAATGTGGTTTCAATCTTGCCTATCATCTAGATGCTACTGAATTCCCTGAGAGCAAGACAGCTGTGGGGCTGGAGGGTGCTGAGGGGAACACCGTTGCAACCCCACTCTGGCCATCGACACCAGGCGAGATGTAGCTGACTCTTCTTACAAGAGAATGTTGCTCTGGCCTCCAGGCAGCTGGAGCAACGCAGCGCAGCCCAGACCCGGGCCTGGCCCTAGCAGGGCGTGACGCCAGCACCGCTCTCCTCTCTTCTCTCACCTTCTTACACACAGTGGACCGGACTCCTCGGTGCTGCGCTCGGCCCCAGGGGACGGGCCATGTTGCGCTGGGTATCCTTTCCACCCCAGGCACCCCCCTGCCCCTCGGTGCAGCCCCCACGGCCCCCATGACACTACCTCCCTACCTTGCGCAGGCACAGCAGTCACCAACCTAAGTAAGAGCAGAGCTTCCCTTAGAAGTGATAGCGTGCACTATAGCGAGGGCTCTTTCTGTTAAGAAAACTCTTATTCCCGCTACAGGTGAGGGTTTTTTGCATCCTTTCAGCAGAGGTTCCCCTAGGCCTGGGGGCAGAGGGGCTTCTCCCCGCCGCCGGCAGCTGCCCCCGGTCTGAGTCGCGCCGCCTGAGCGCTGGCACCGTCCCAACGAGCGCCTTGTTACCCGGGGCAGGCGCGGGCCCGGCCTGGCCGCCGCGGCTAGCTGGGCCTCGGCGGCGTTTGAGCCTTGGCGCGGCCCGTAGCCGGGACACCTCCCTCAGCCTCAAGATGGCGGCGGCGCTGCGCGGGGGGTGGGAAGTTTCCGGGACGCCTGTTGAGGTGAGTGCGGGCCGGGGCCGGGCCGCCGCCCGCGGGCGGGGGGCACGGCGGGGGCCCGCGGCCCCGGGGCTTGGGCCGGGTTCGTGCCGGTGCCGTGTGCGTGGAGCAGGGCCCCGTCACCGCGGCGAGGCGGGGGCGAGGGGACCCGGGCGGCCTGGCGGACAGCCCCGGGGGGACGCGGCCTCCCCGGGCAGGCGCGGGCCCTGGTGGGGCGGGGGTCGTCTGCACAGAGCAGCTTCCCGGGGCGGCAGCTTGTGGTAAGCGGCGTTGCCGCGGCAGACCCGCGGCTGGCAGCGCCCGCTCCGCGGAGCCAAATGTCGGCATTAAACTTCCCTGTCCGGGCCAGCCCAGCCGCCGGTGCTTCGGCCGGGTGCTCTCCGTTTGTCTGACACCGGTAATCCGTAACACGGGCTCGGTATTAACATCTGAAAACTAGCGTTCATCTGAGGTTTAAGCCTACTGTATTAATGCGTTAGCTAAATACGACTTTTTGTTTAAAAAAAAGTCTCATAGAGTTGCTGTTTTTAAAAAATATGCACTAAACTGGAAGAATAAAGCTGAAGGAAAGCGGGTCCAGTATTTTAGGTAGGCCTCACCTGGACTTTAAATCAACTGCAGTTAAACTACTGAACCATCTTTGGGTTTTGGTTCTTTTTTCTACTTTAGACAAATTGTGGTAAAAACTACTTTGGGAATGCTGTTCCTTTACGTACCCGAAAGCTCTTGGATAGGTCACTGTCCAAATCTGTAGTTAGACTCCAGGTTTTGCTTAAAATTGTGTTTGCAAAAATTGACGTATATTTATGGGTGTACACATTCTTTTTGGTTTGGATCTAAGTGTGATTTGCTCAGACATGTAACTCAGATGTTGCAACCTGAAACTTTAAGGCCGTTAGTTTAAAAAACAAACAGACACAACACTCCCCCCCCCCGACTTTGAACAGTCTTTGTCTAAAGAGTCAAAGTCTTAAAAGAAGTGAGTAACAAATAGCTATGTTTTAAAGAATAAATTAGATACTGAAATTTCTCATTGAAATTGTCTGAATTGCTGTGTTACATTTATTTAGTAATATCTGTGTGATGGGATACATTAATCATGAAAATGCTGCCTTTTCCTCTTTTCCCCCAAAAGTTGACCATGTGTTTTGGTTAGAAAAAGACTAATGATTAATAGCGTGGTTTAGTAGTACACCTTTTTGCTAATCGGCTAGAAGATCAGGAAGAGGAGGTTGCATTCGCAGTCTGAGCTGTCATTTTGCGAATACTTCATGCTCGAGCAGGTTTTGTGTCTTTCCGCTAGGACCAGGCGTGTTCCCCTGCCCCGGCACGGGGCGCAGCACGTGAGGCAGCAGCAGAGGACCTTCTCTTTCGTGTTTCTCACGACATGATGGCAGCAAAAGTCTGCTTGGCACAAGTTGAACAAGTCAGAGTAGTTTTGTGTCAGAGTGACTGCTTGCCTGCAAGGGAGTTTGCTAGTATGACGATCCCACCAGAAAATAATTTTGCGACAGTAACAAAATTTTAAGCCAGGCGTTAGGCGGGAGCTTCCGCCTTCTGTGTATGAACCAGCCTGCTGGCTTCGGTGAGACTGGTGTCGGAGGGAATACGTACAATGTTAGTCCCTTGGCTTGGAGGGGTTCCAAAAAGGCTCCGGAATCAAGATAACAGGACAGGGTGGCAGATGTGCTTCAGCGTAGCAGTAGTCACACGTCAGTGCTATGGGTTGGAAGGAGATGTGAAATCGCTCCTCTATACTCGATGATCTTAAAGGTCTTTTCCAACGTAAATGATTCTATGATTCATGGTTTGAACGAGAAATAACTGTGGGGGGGAGGGCATGTGTCGGAGTTGAAATAAATGGCTCAAGTTGTTCATAAAGCGAATGTTGATTGTAATACAAGAATCAGTGAGGCTGCGGACAATGCTATGATACCTGATGTATTGTAACCTGGAATACAATAGCTAACTTTGGGCTGTGTTATCTATATGAAATAGAAAACAAATGAAAGGTTGAGGGGAACAGTAAGTGTATTACCAAGTGAGGGGAGAAATATTATGAGACCTTAAGCATCCAGGCAACTCAGAATTAAGTTTATATGTATAAAACAGTAATAATAATGACTACTATGAAAATGCACAGTTGAAATCCAAAGAACTTTCACTTGCAACAGCATCATGTAATAACCATTTGCTTTAAGTATATGGTATTCTGTTTCAATTAAACAGAATGCACAGTTTTAATGCACAGTTCTTTCCAAAGTAGTATCTGCAATATTGTTAGGTATTTAGCATAATTTGAAAATACATGTTATCTAACTTAAGTAATTTAAACAATAGGATTTCTTAGGCCTACTTTGTCTCTACACCTATTACTTAAGATGGTTTTACGCTAGGCGTCAGTCTTCAAATCAACCAAAGCTTATGGGCAAATCAGCCAATTCACTTTTTCGTTTGTTGTTCACTGGTTTAAAAATGAGAATTTAAAAATCATGAGAGAATAAAGTCTAAGTTTTGAGTTTCAGTCAAGGTGTCCTTTCATACTTCCTCCAGCATTATAAATGAAAGCAGTAAGCGATAACCTAGCTCTGAGTGTTCTTGACACGTTGACTGCTCTCTCATACTATTAACTCTTTAGAAGTCTCTGCAAGATGGGTGATTAGGTAATTACTTCCAAAATGATAGATGCTACATATGAATCTTCTTACCTCTTGGGGATTCTGCCCATAACCTGTATAATTATACTCTTCGATAAACTTTTCGTTAATAACTTACATAATACATACATAAATATGCATACTACATAGGCTTTCAGTAAGTTTTAACTACAGGAATTTGGATGACTGGTTTGGTTGTTCTGGGGCTCTTTACAACTTTTGATACTTCTAAAGAAAATGAGAGATGAAAAAATATTGATGCCGATTTTCTTGTTTCTGTATTTTCTTGTGATCCACCTGTTGTTTTCTGCCTTATTCTCTCTGGAGGTATAGGCTCTGTTTTATTCGTTTAGTGACTCCTGGTTTAGAATTTCTAGGCACAAAAGGATCAAAAATCAGAAGTACTTTGATTGTACATTAAGAAAAGTCTCTGAAAACATTGCCAGTTCGGTTGATACATCTATATGTCCACTCCTCTTCTGTGAAATGGAGATAATGTTAATATCCTTTTTCATGATCTACTGTGGGTTAAGCTCGTTAACTGATTATGGAGTTCTTTTTGTAAATCCTGTAGTACTTGACTACTACAAAGAAGTCTTGCAAAGCATACTGGAAAGGTTTAGTATAAAGTGAGAACTTAACAAATGTAATGATGAAGTAAAACAATGTTTTAAAACAATATTAAAGTATTTTAGAAGGTAATGGGTATCATAGGAGTACTTTGAATACCCACAGTTATCCAATATAGATACCTAATGGGTGGTTTTTGTGAAAAAACTCTACAGGCCAGGTTTAGTTTACCTTTTCCTCTCGTTCAAATTATGAAATAAGATTTATGCAAAACCCATTTTATATTGGTTTTAATAATGACCCCAATTTGAATGACCTTTAACAACACACTTACTTGATCTTTATTATGTGTTTTTTAATTTAGATGTTAAACTGCTTGGTGAGAAAGGATGTGTCATGTTTGCGCTGTGTACGGTTAAAAGGAATTTGCCACTAACACTTCTTCTAATTCTTCTTCCAGGACTTCAGTGATTCTGGACTACTGTTACTGAAATGATATTACAGAAGGCGGAGATTGCATTGTGTTTGTTGGATGAAACACAAATATTTACTTTCAGTCAAGTGGGTAAAACCCCCTAACTGCAGTTTACATGTGTAGGTCACTGCGTTACTGTGTTAGTCATTGTCTCTATGCAGCAATGACAAGGTTGGAAGAAGCAAACAGAGAAGTGAACATGCACTCATCAGTCAGATACCTTGGCTATCTTGCCAGAATCAACTTACTGGTTGCCATTTGTATGGGCCTTTATGTCAGATGGGAAAAAACTGCAGATGCACTGATTTTGGTAATATTTATTCTGGGGCTCTTTGTTCTTGGAATTGCTAGCATACTGTACTACTATTTTTCAATGGAAACAGCAAGTCTGAGTCTCTCCAATCTTTGGTTTGGTTTTTTGCTCGGCCTCCTCTGTTTTCTTAATAATTCTGCCTTCAAAACGGATGCGAAAGAAGAAGCTACTAAATATTTGCTCCTTTCTGCCATTGTTTTAAGGATATTATGTGCTTTGGTTGAGAGGATTTGTGGTTGTATTCATCATCGACCGACTCTGCTGACAACAGTTGAATTTTTGGAGCTAGTTGGATTTGCAATTGCCAGCACAACTATGCTGGTAGAAAAATCTATGAGTATTATTCTGTTGGTCATGGCTTTGGCTATGTTGATTATTGACTTACGTATGAAGTCTTTTTTGGCAATTCCAAATTTGGCAATTTTTGGAGCCATTGCATCCTTACTCTTTTTTCCGTCACTGCAAATCCCCACAAACCCGTTTGCTTTGGCATGTTTCTTCAGCTGCCTGATTTCAGATCCCCTTCTCGACGTTTACTTCAGTGGACTTTCAGTTACTGAACGATGGAAGCCCTACTTGTACCGTGGTAAAATTTGCAGAAGACTTTCTGTCATCTCAGTTGGAGTCATTGAACTAATCTTTTTCATTCTTGCAGCCTTTAAACTACGTGATTTGGATCTCTGGTATTTTGTGATACCTGGTTTTTCTATTTTTGGAATTTTCTGGATGATTTGTCATGTGATTTTTTTTATAACTCTTTGGGGATTTCACACAAAACTAAATGACTGTCACAAGGTATACTATACCCACCGTGCAGAAAACAACAGCCTTGACAGAGTTATGGCATCTAAAGGAATGCGTCACTTCTGTTTGATTTCAGAACAGCTAGTATTTTTCAGTCTTGTCGCGACTGCTGTTTTGGGGGCCGTTTCTTGGCAGGTAAATAATAAGCTCTGTATCTTGATCTCCCTCTTGAGAATGCTCCTGAGGATTGTTGACTCCTTAAAATTCCTGTGACATTTGATGGTGTGCTGTGGCTCAGCAATTCAGTGTTGGAACACTTCATTTCACCAGCATGCTCTTCGAATTTAACACTTTGTGCTGCCTTAAGGCAGCTGGAACTCACCAGCTTCCTTATGTGGGCAGAATGGGAAGAGTTAATGCTTCCAGGGCAAAAGTGTGCAAAGTATTTTAAGTTTACCTACCTATGAAATGATTTTGCTTTTGAATTCATTGTGCCATAAAATTTGTTCTCAAAGTAAATCATAGCCTTGAACCCTATAATGCATGCTGTATGGAGGGCTTTTCTTATGAACTATTTTAATTGAATCAAGGCAAATTCATGTTTTAAGAATGTATTTTTCAGTAATTTTGCTTTGCATTTAACCATTAATGTGGAGTTAGAGATCAGCTGATAAACTGGTAAATTGTTGGTATAGCATGTGCTCTAAGTGTCTTATTTTCAAATCTGGTTGTGCACCACAGGATATGTCCTCTGAAAGACCAGTTCTTAAAATCACACAGCGTTCTTTGACTTTTCTTTCCATTTCTGAATTAAGGATGTTGTCTTTTCTTTAGCAGAAAACATACATTTCTTTCAAAATGTTTGTTCACTGCTCAAGTTAAAGTACATTTTGTGTTGTGACAGTTGCAGCAGGGTAAAAAGGGAGTTTGGTGTCTATTTTCTTTCTTAAGTCGATCTAAAAAAGACACCAATCATTTTTGTACCCATGCATCTCTTAAATGAATTACATATATTATATATATTTTATATATATATTAAAAATTATGTATTATTTATGGCAGATCCAGTTTACAGAAATGTCTCTATAGTGTTTCCAAAACAATTTGCTTCCCATTCCTGCAGATTTTCTTAGATTAAATAACCTCGTGGATGAAAGGTGTTAAAGAACTTTGTGGAAAAGGAAATTGACAGTTATTTTGTGAGGGTTTGTGTGTTGGGTTTTTTTGTTTGATTCGGTTTTGGTTTTGTATTTTCTATTTGGTGGTTTTTGGGGGGGGTTTTGCATGAAGAGCATTAGAGGTTAGCAGACAAGTCTGGGTAGTTTTGCTCGCTCTTTGGAAAAGTATCAGCATGCATATCTATAGTGTGTGGGCTTGCAGAAAGGACAAAAGGAAGAAATAGAACCAAAAAAAAGTAGAGGAGAAAAATCCCCAAAATGCATTTACAGAAAGTGAAGGTGCTAATGCACCGAAAGAAATGGGAAAGTGGTTTGAGAGACAGAAACAATAAAGATGGAATATCAGCATGCTAATATTTCTAACTTCTATACTACTTCTTCTGAGACTTGTGTGATTTTATCAAAATGCAAGTCTTTAATTTTTATATGCTAGATGACTGTTTTCCAGTAAAAGCAATTTTTTACCATCTCTATCAGCTAGTCTTATTAATTTCTCTATCCTTGCCCTCTTCCCTTAACATCCTGAGACACATTAGTTAATTACATAGTTTTGAAATTACTTGGATGGAGTCACTCCACACGGTTATATCTAACAAAGCAGTCATAACAAATCAAGTGCCTAAGTTTGTCCAGATAGTCACTGGAGAGAAGCAGTTTCTTTTGGCAGTGCCCAGAGCCTGTCTGCAGGGAGGTAACCACCAGACATGGATGGGATCTCCTGCTGCAGCCCTTCAGGGGAAGGACTCCCTCTCCCCATGTCATCTGTTTAAAGCACACAGGCGCTTCCCTTAGAACTGCTTCATTACTGCAAGCTGTCTGCGTAAGCAAGGAGGATTGGATTCATGCTCATCTTGTTACTTTTTTCTCTTCACATTCATTGACTGTAATTCATTGTAAATTTTCTCTGTCTCTGTCCTCTGCCCTAAAATTACTGCAACTGTTACATGTCTGATAATTTTCAGGCCTCTCTCATTCTGAAGAAGTGCGGTTGTACTGTGGAATGACTTGTGCAGGACCGTTCACCAGAAGCAAACTGGCAATGCGTCTAAAATCTTAATATTTGTTATTGGCTAATTTCAGTTTGTAGCATCCTGTACATAAATAAGATAAGCTGTTGCTCATCGCCTCTGTCTGATAGATGGCGTATTTGCCTATTCAGTGGGAAAAGAAGTAATTGTAGTGGCAAAAGTGAAACGCATCGGACCAAATACTTCTGCTTGTCAGGAAATACATTTTTTTCTTACAATTTATTTTTAGTAGATAATCACATTTACAATTCTTTTACTATATTTATATTTCTTTCCTCATGTATTTATAGTAATGAATTAGCTTAAGATTATGAATGCAGTTGTCTCCAACTAAAATAATTTCTACCTCAGAAGATGTTGTGATATTTGCCTTGCAGATCCTGTGCCTATTCCATCTGTTGTTAGAAAATGAAATACTTTATCAGACCCGGCCAGAACATAATTTAATAAATGGATGTATCATTTATTGTAGTGATTGCAGGAAACTGTGGCCTTTTCTGTATTTTTCTGGATAGTGTCAGGTTTCAAAATAATTAGAAGAAAGGGATGATGCATAAGCACATAATTGCCTCTTGCAGGGCATTTTTTTTTCTAGAGGTTTAAGGGAACTAGTATTTTTTCTTCTTTGTAGGGGGAATTCAAGGCCTCAAGACTCTACTTTAGAATCCTTTGCTGGATTTTTGAGTCCGCTGTTTCAGGAGGTCTAACAAACTCAACGGTAATGCAGACAACAAGCTTCACCAGTGAATGCTGATTTATGTGTATTGTAACAGTTAAAAAGACAAATCAAACTGTTAAAGAACAGTCTCTGCCTTTCCTCTTTAAAAAGTAATAGTTATTGCTAAATACTTAGTAGGTTGGGATTTCAGGGTTTTGTTTGGTTTTGGTTTTAAGAAAACTTTGCTGCAGAAAAAAGCTAGTGACATCAGTATGTGTTAGAAAGAGATCTTAGGGCTGTGTTAGATGCCTTTCCATGAAAACATCAGTTTAATGTTTATTAGTGGTCAAAAAAGCAGATTAAATATTGGGAATTATTAGGAAAGGACTGGAGGTATCATTATGCCACTGTATAAATCCTTAGCTTCCATATTTTGAGTAACAGTGCAATTCTTACTTGCCATCCTATAGGTAAGAAAACAAGCGAAGGTTCAGAGAAGGGTGATGAAACTCATTATAGACATGAAACAGTTTACATGGGAGGAGTGAATAAACAAGGATGCTTCAGTCAGGAAAAGAGAAAACGAAGTGAGGATATGATGAACTTATGAAATATTATGTGTGATGTGGGAGAAGGTAAACACTAAGAGACAATAAACGATCAGTTCCAGTGCAAAAGTTGAGGGGAATCAAGTTGGCAAGAAGCAGGTTGGAGCCAGACAGATGGGAAGAGTTCCTCATACAGCACTGAGCTAGCTCTGGGTCTGTGTATCGTGGCATGCTGTGTGTGCCAAGCGGTTGCAGAGGCTCAGGAGGAAGCTGGACAAGTTCATGGAAATAAATTCACTGAGGTTTATGTACTATATGGAAACGACGTCTGGATCAGGAAGTCCTTGAGCCACCAGTGGTTGGAGTACTCAGGAAACATATGAGCTTGGTGTGTCCTTACATTCTTTCCCAGGCATCCATTTGGCTTCTTTGGAGACAAGGCGTTCCTCTACATGGACTTTTGGTGCAGCCTAATGCAGCCACTCTTACATGGTTACATTATGGATATTTTTTTTTTACTTAAATGTGCAACATATTTTTTCCTTATATCCTTAGGAATGCCAAGTATTCCTCAGTCACCATTTCCTGAAAATGTGTTTGCGCTTTTTAAAATTGTTTAAAACATTTTTCATATATGTAAGATTAACAGTTTTCAGGCTTTGCAACTTGCAGTTTGGGATTTATGTTGTCATTTTAGTAAGCGCTAATTATATTTGAAATCTGCTAAGTGTCACCAAGAAGGTGAAGCATTTTTTATTTATACCTTTCCTTACTCTGAAGATGTACTGAAAGCTTGTTTAATGATACTGCATTTTGAGAAGAGAGGTGGCTTGAAATCGCTTCATCGTCTGCCATTTGACCTCCTATACAATGAATAGAATTGGCTAAAAACCTAAGCCTTGGAAAGGTGCTTCCTAACAATTGACTATAAATAATTAGCTCTAGCATATAGAAGTCTAGCTCAGCTCTGTGTGTTAGGTTATAGCCAGAACTGAGGTGGTAGAGGGGAGGGGTTCTGTTTCATGGAAAACTTTGTTACAGGCACATTATATATGCCCTTTTAACATTTTTAATAACTGTAATATCTGTGCGTCATATAAATCTCAAGTGTATGAAAGGTCAAGACCTAAAGAGACAGTTGTCTGCTAATTGGTGGCTAGAAGTATCCTATTTGATTAAAATTTCCAGAAAAGTATCAAATCTCCTTTTGTGAAAAGGCTTTTAAAGTCAGGTCAATTAACTCACTGTTGCACACACACAGTGGTTTTCTGACTCATGCAGAACTGTTGAGGCTGGAAGTCCTGTTAGCCGAGGACCTTTCTTTAAGGGGAGCTTAGCCCTTGTAATAAGCCAAGGGTTGAAAGTCTCTGTTCCTGATGCTTTGGTATGTGCTTGGGAAGAACTGTGGCTCCTGAGAGCAGAATCTTTCTCCGACAGATCAAGCTTTAAATGTGAAGAGCAGAATTGTCAGGTCTGTCTGAAGCTGGAGAATGGGCTCAGGAAGCATGAGAAGTGTAAAGTAATTTGTTAAAGCTGGTTGCATTCCAAAATGGAGTAACAGCTTTTTAGTGGGGCATGTTTCAGGTGGGACATGGTCTGATTCTGAGAATGATCCCTGTCTTAGCTGGAAAGGACAGACACCTTGCCTTGTCGGTAGAAAAACGTTGACATTTTCCTTGCAAAATCTGCAGGAAGTGTTCTGTACCTGCCTTTACATTTTTGTGAGTAATTTCAGTCAGATCAATAGACTCTTTAACTCCAACTTACTCATTTCAGCAATTACTCATGTGCCTGTCCATAATTAGGCCCTTGGATGTGACAAGATCCAGCAGAGGTCATGCAGATGACTCGGGCATTACTTCTCTCAGAAGCCAATAAAATGATGAAAAATTTGCAGGTGGAGGTCTTCGAATTGCAAGCAAAGATCTTGGAAAGGTTTGGAGGAATCTTTTTCTCAGAAATTTAAAATCAGATTTTGTTAAGTGCTCTATGCCAAAGTAACAGTACAGTTTTTCTGAATTACTGGCCAAAGAGAACTATTATCCCTGGAAGACCTGTATTTAATATTACCGAGAGAAAAATGAACTATGTCAGAGACAAGTAAAGTAATGGAATGAAGTACTTTCAGTACATTATTCTTGTTTTTAGTGAATTTTATGGGTTAGTAAAATAATAGTCTTCATGATATGCATGAGTACTTGTACTTAGGTGGACAGTACTATTGAACTCAAATTATTCATGGAAGAAAAGTTAGTTTATGTGCAAGTATTTTCTTGTTTTGGAGAGAGTTAGTGATTTTGTAGTCTTTATTGTGGTGTGATTGGCTGGTGTTTCTTGAAACCTCAGTTTACAATGCCTTAATAAAATTGAAGATGGTGACTTTTTTAAAATTCTGTAAAAACAAGATTGTTTTCTGAATAGTAAGAAGTTTTCTAAGTAACCTCTATATTTACCGGAACTGTTGTTAACATCACAGATTAAATAACTGTTTGGAATGCAAATCATATCCAGTCTGTCTTCTTCATTTTCCCCTGCTTTTCCTCCTGACTTGTATTTTTAATCCAGTCCTCCTCAGCCTTTGCTTGTCCAGTTAAATATTTCACCCCCATACCCCCCTGGAGGCTCTGCTGCACCCTCTAGTCTCTCTCCATATTTTCTCAAATAGCCATTCCACTCCTGCTTTTTTTTCCCCCCCTCTCTGTCTGTCTGGTCATCGTTAGGTCCCCCCTTTCTTTTCCTCAGTCAGTTTTTCCCCTCCTTGCCGATTTGACTTGCATATCTGTGCCTTGATATTTCTTTATAGACTTGTCTGTTCAGTTTCTTTTGCAATAACATTATTCCCTCTTTCCCAACTGTTTCATCATCTCTTAAGCTGGATCTTAAATCCCTCTTGCTCACTGGTCATCATTTCTTCTCAAACTTACCCGCTATCCTGTTTATTTTTGCTGCCCATCTTCCTCTCTGCAGTAGGTGCTCAGCCCTCCTTGGCTCTCTACCCCTCCGGTCCTGTCCTGAGGGCTACGTCAGGTTGCCTGCTCACATCCACAGTGTGGTCGCCGCCACTTCCAAATGCCCTAGCTCATGAAGAGGATCTCTGGTGACAAGAGAAAGGAAGTATTCAGTGTTAGTCTAAAGAATCTGATTTATGTGTTAAGCTTTGCTGTCAAAGTCTCATTAATTCCGGAATTCCAATTTTTATATTTAAAAAAAATAAGAAATCCATTTAGAGTGCTTTTAAATGGACAACCACTTCTGGTTTTGCTGGGACAAATGTATGTAGATTAAAGCACAGGCTTTCCTGTGGTGAGAACAGGAGTCAGGGTTGGGAAACATAACACGTTAAATCCATCTGCCAGTGAACATGATGACTATTCTCTGCAAACTGTTTTCTAGATTTTCCCAGGGCTGTTGTAATAGTCAGAAGTAATGGATTATTTATTGTTCTCTAGAGACTATTCTTTCATTCAATAATTTGTTATAAGCAGTTTCCTCTCATCGTTGATCTACATTGTAACTTTACAAATTTTGTCTTTAAGCTTCTTTTTACCTATAATCTACATAACCTGTTTTCATTTGGAATAAGCTATCCATCAAATATTTGTAGATTAGTTATCACATTATCCTTCTTCTCCTGAGTCATCTTCGTCATGGAGCATATACTTCTTTGTTTTTGCAGAATCACTGCAGAGGAGCTAGGCAGAACTGTTTATTTTGTATTTACTTACCTCCATGTGTGTATATGAATATATAAAAATAGGTAAATATTATTCAGCTTTGATAATGGAAAGCAGGGCAGAATTTTTGCTTGGAAATACACAAAGACATCTTTGTAAGCCTCCTCGGTTGTTGGTCTCTTACATACAATACCAGGTAGCCTGCTCTAGGTGGCCCCTGCTTGAGCGGTGGGTTGGACCAGATGATTTCCAGAAGCCCCTTCCAACCTCAACCATTCGATGATTCTGTCATCATCTTAGTTGACATATGTTGAGTAATTTATTTCTATTTTAATCAGAAGGGCTCTTCTGTAGGTCTCTGTACCTGGCTTCCAATTTAAACTAACATTTTTTTTTTTTCTTCCTCCTTGTTGTTTTTGTCAGTCACATGTCAGTAATGCTCCATTGTTAAATACAGTTTCAGAATTGTTCCACTTCCAACAGTGGTTTACTTCTTGGGACTGGAGTTGTCCTATCCATGAATATAAAATTATGTATCTTGGCTGTAAAATACCTCTAAATTCTTCTGGTGTTTTAACAGTTACACTTAACAATAAGCATTGCTTGAAAAGCTAAAGAAAGTGGAAAGATAATACTACTAGTGAATCTCGCTGATCGTTTAGATCTTTTATTTTCTGTCATTTCAGTCATCAGAGGCAAGAAGTATTTTACCTTTTCTACATTATTTGAAATGAGAACACACTGTGTATTTCCTAAATACTCATTTAGAAGAAAACAAACAAAGGCAAAAAACCCCGAAGACTAAGAGATAAAATAGCTTCTCATGTTTTCAGTGGGATTGCTGAGATGGTCCCTGTCTTCTGTTTTCTTTTTGAGCAATCTGTCTGGAATCAATGGGCACCTGGAGTACAGGGATGTACTGCAGGCTGAGATTGCCAGTGCAGTTGAAAACAGAATGAAAATGGGTTGAACAGACGAAAGAACAAAATGCCTTCCTGGCTCCGCCTATGCATCCATGGCCATCTGCTCCATTAAGGACCAATCATCAAATCTTTCGGATTTAGTAAAGCATTGACAGTCTCCACCTGGCATCTTAGCTGTTATCTTAAAAGAGGAACCTATCTTCAGATTTACAGTAATTACTAACTTAATTAGATACTATTTTTTGCTATTTCAAGTTCTTATAGTTTAGGTGTTTTAAAATGCCACCAGTAATTTTTTGCAGCACTGAATTAAAATATTTTGTTGTTTTACTATAGAGCTGCTCTAAACATCATTAATCATTTTTATATTTGTTAGTGATAGATTTCTTCTAAATCAAAACTGTTGAGAAAGTGCTGACAGCAAGTGCCAGCATCTTTACATTAGATAGATGTCTATGAATGTACAATATCCATACTAGTAATACTTTCCGTAGCATGGCCACTAAATGACGACAAAGTTGAAACTTCAGATGGAGCCGAGTTGATTCATAACACTATAGAGCATATTTCCCATTCCTCTTTAATATTTGGTACAAACTCAAAGCAGGATACAGAGCAAGATGGATTACTGAGATGATCCTTACAGTTTCTATGTAGGATCCTTATCTCAGAGGTACTTGTGAATTTTCTTGCCAGTATCTTCATATTAGTAGAAGTACTTTCAACAATTAAATGTAAATATTTTTTAGAAGTCAGACTCAGTCAGAAGTTTGGTGAAAACTTATTAATCTTTGTGATGTTCTCAAGTTGTATTATTGCAGAACACTGGGCTTAATAACTTGCATGTGTTTAGGGGATTGGGGAAATGCAGGGAGTGTTTAGAACAACATGGTACGTTGTAAGAAAAATTCTACAATAAAATTCGTATAAAGGAATAATATAATAGTATTCTTTAGTATATTATGATTGCTGTAGTTTTTATGAGCAAATGTGGTGTTTATTTTGTAATATGTTCACTGTGATCAAAACACTAATGCAATGTAAGAGCAGTTTGCTCTAACAAGATCCAAGAAAAGTCATATTTATATATGTCATATTTATATATGATAGAAAAGCTGAATTTGTTATAAAAATGCATTATAATACTTCCCGGTCCATGCGTTCAGTCTTTTCAAGGCTTAGAAAATCCTCTAACTGATCATGAATAGGAAGCTTTTCCAGATGAGCCCTTCAATTTCTGCAGGATCCAAGTCTTTCTTTTTTTTTAACTTAAAGATAATTATCCTTCTTGTATCTACAATTGCAAAAGTAAGTCTCGAAATCTTGAAACTAATTTAGCTAGAGAGCTCCACTATTTCATCAAAGTCTTATATTTTACAAGGTTTCTATAGAATGAAAAATAACCAAATCTTTGTAAGTTTTTATTGCTGCTGCTCTGAGTACTTTTCATTTTCTGAGTGCATTTGGAAAACTGAACAACAAAAATGAGCACTTTCTGCTGATACATTTGGAACAAAAATTATATTGTCTTAGTTACAGGATTTTTTTCTCCTTATTGACAACAAAACAAGCTGAGGTTGCACCATAGTTGTTACAGTGTTTTAAGCTTTCCTGTCTTCTCGTGATTTCAGGTAATTGTATGGGTTTTGGGGAAATTATTCTGAAAATCCTTATTCTCTGACACAAAACTCGAGAATCACTGTGTGAATGCTTCTCTGCACTTGTCCTAAATGCATTCCATCTGCTCACTCACTCATTGATCCTGACCCTCTGAGTTTAGGCAAGACTGGGACGGGGAAAGGAATATATCTGGAATGATGCAAAGTACCTCCTGAGATGGCTAAGAAAATGATATACATAAAAGTGATTGTCAATCTCCTATAATGTATGTGTGCTTCATAGGCACACATTGCTCCTTGTAGATTCAAATTACTAGCACCAAAACATCAAATTACATTATACCACATGAAATTGGATTGCAGTATTAACACCAGCATTATCACCTGTTGATGGACTTGTTATATCCGAACCAGTTTTGTAGCTCGAATGTTAGCAAGTCAATGAACATATTAATTGCACTTTTGTGACAAGGTGTGCAGGGCTGTGGGTAAAGGGAAGCTCTCCGTGGTTGTTCTGTAACATGATTTGATGTCTGCTCAGTGTTACGTCCTCCTGTCCTTGAGAGCTAGAAGCTAAATAGATAAACTTTTCATTTGCCATGAATTATATAAAGCATAGTAGGAGCTGGATATAGTTTTATAGTGGTTTCAGATGTTGGAATTTGAGAATAATGCTATTAGTTAACAGTTACCAGTTACTTGAAAATAGTGCTATCGGTTAATAATGCTATCAGTTAGTTACCAGTTAATATCAGATTCTGGTGTTTATTTGTGTTTAGAAGTATTGCTTTACCATTTCAAGGACACATAGGTGAGATCCTTCCATCAGAAGTATAATGGGACACTTTTTAAAGCCAGGACAGGTAGCAAACAGTATCCTTAGGGCAGGAAGCACATTAGGTGGGTAAAGCTGTTCTTTCAGACCGTCATGTAATATTTATGTGTTTAAAAACTGAATGTAGTTGAGTTAGTGCCATGTGCCAACAAGAACTGAGTTGGTTTAGGTGTAATTTTTTTCAGTGTAATTTACTTTCTAAATTATTAATAGCTTGTCTATGTGTTAAGCTGAACTACCAGTCCACATCAAATCACTGAGTGTTAAACAATTAAGGTTTTTTAAAAAACATTAATATTGTAGATTTATGCAAAGAGGGCAAATAAAACATAGATGTAGTCAGATGCCACAGGACTCTTCTCAAGACAGAAATCCGTACCTATGAATTTATTTCCTTTGCTACATAACAAACATTAATATTTAATAACTGTGCCATATTAAAGTTCTTGGTTAATTATATATTATAATACTGTTTCTACCTTCCTAAAGCATTTAGTGCCTCATTAAACCCATTCACATAATATTAAAATAATTAAAATGAATCTGTATCTGTTCTGCCTCTCACTGACAGCTGGCATTTCAGAAGTCCATTTTTATTTTACTAGTGCTAGTGGTTGAGACTTAACTTTTGAAACTTTTTTTTTTACAGAAATCATCTATGTATCAGTAAGTGTAGTCTTCTCCAAAACTGCTTTTTACCGACAAAACAGGAAAGCTTAATGTAGGGTATTCGCTGTGTGAATGCTACAAAGTCCTGTAGAGGTTGTCTCTTCTCATCTGATATTTATGTAGCTGATAAAGAATTGTCTTTTTAATTGCAATAATGTTCATAGATGTTCTCACAAGTCATCTTTGTGTGATACATAGTATTCCACAAAGAATAGTTTAAAAACTCTTGGTGTTAAGAAGCACACGAAAGACATGGACCTGTTGGAGCGGGTCCAGAGGAGGGCCACGAGAATGGTCAGGGGGATGGAGCACCTCTCCTATGAGGACAGGCTGAGAGAGCTGGGGTTATTCAGCCTGGAGAAGAGAAGGCTTCGGGGAGACCTTATTGCAGCCTTTCAGTACTTAAAGGGGGTTTATAAGAAAGATGGGGACAAACTTTTTAGCAGAGCTGTAGCAACAGGACAGGGGTAATGGTTTTAAACTAAAAGAGGGTAGATTTAGACTAGATATAAGGAAGAAATTTTTTACAATGCGGGTGGTGAAACACTGGAACAGGTTGCCCAGAGAGGTGGTAGATGCCCCATCCCTGGAAACGTTGAAGGTCAGGTTGGACGGGGCTCTGAGCAACCTGATCTAGTTGAAGATATCCCTGCCCATGGCAGGGGGGGTTGGACTAGATGAACTTTAAAGGTCCCTTCCAACCCAAACTATTCTATGATTCTATGAAATCTATATTTTTAATGATGCAATATAGTATGCTATCATCTGATGCTAGGTACATAATATTCTGTGTTGTACTTTACTAATTAAGGCCTGATCCTGCAGATATTTACAGATATACTTATTTTATGCACATAAATAATTGTGTGGCATTTGATTTTCCTGCTTAAACGAGTAAAGCTAAGCTATGATCAGGGCTTTTAAACATAAGTCCTGTGCTGTTACTGTTTTCAAATGCATTCCTTTCAGAAGTGTGATCCCTGCTTAGTAGCCACCTTCTCCCCAAACCAGCCTTTCATTTGTCTTTAGAGTACTTCACCATGTAATATGTGGAAAAATAAGTACACATTGCATATAATAACTTGCATGTTTCAGGGCCCCATTATGTTTGATCAGACACAGGGAATTATTCATAAAACCATAACCAACAGATAGGAGGGATTTTTCATGCAGTACCTAAATCTCTCTGTTTTCTTTTTAGCCAACCAATGGGATCTTCATGAGTGCATTTCTCATCGTGTTACCTTTGGAGTCCATGGCTCATGGGCTTTTCCATGAGCTGGGAAACTGCTTGGGAGGAACCTGTGTTGGGTATGCTGTTGTGATTCCCACCAACTTTTGCAGGTATAGTTACCATGTATTTCAACTTCACAGTAGTGTAAGTGTACTGTTAGCTCGTAGAGGCAATGCAGTGCTGTTGCTTGTATTTTTCAATAATTACATACAAATTTAAATAATAGGCAGATTTTGTAGTTTTCCTTTTCCTCGCCTTCCAAAAAGAATGAGTAACTCCAACTCCACCTTTTTATATGTATTTAATTTGCTTTTAGAAAGCCAATGAATGCTTTACGCACCAATCATGCATAGGCAGATTCCACAGTCCGTATCAGATTGGGACATTTGACTGAGTGTAGATATTTTATAACAGGAGATCTAATAAACCAAACAGATGAGTTTAAAACAATTTTGAATTCTATTATATGAGATGATGTCTACATTTAAAGGACATTGAAATTAGATTTGCGAGTGGACTATGTGTCAGTTATTGGTATTGTGAATTTACAGCTCTTTTTTGTTCCAATATAAATGTTACCATATGAGAAACATTTGGGGGTGGAGGGATTATACTATTATTATTTGCCCATTTGTGTGTTTTTCTTATAAGCTTTAAACTTGCAAATGCTACTTTCGCCGTATAATTAAAATTGTGCGTACACCTTTTTTTTGTAAGCGATAAACAAGAGCTATGTAAGTTACGTCTTTGAGTTACAAGACAAACAGAGTGGTAAGTTGAAATGAGAGGCTTAAAAATAGAACTGTCCAATTTATGAAAACTGCCCGGCTTGTAATATGTGTAATGCATTCAGTGGATAGGGAAAAAGATTAATGGGCAAAGAAGCAGAAGGTAGTGTGCTGATCTTAGATCACTGTATCTTAAATAGTGTAAAATACTGTAAAAACAAATTTTCTGAGCTTTGATCTACAGTCTTCAGCTGTGCACTCTTTAAAAAAAATCCATGTAGTCAATTATTGTTAGGGATAAAAAAATAAATTTTCAAAATTTACATTACATAGAAATAAATTCTTTTTGTTTCCATGGCAATAATTTAATTCTTTCATTGTATTATATTATTCTGCCTCTGGCAGTTCCCTCTAGTTTCTGAGTGAATGAGATACCCTTGAGCAACTGTTTAGGACCTGACAGAACTAAACTTCCTTATTGACTGTTTCAGTAATGGGCTCAGTCTTCACTTGCTGAGACAAACAGTAATGATGATGTATTCAATATAATTGTAGTAGTGGAACGTGCAAAATTTAATTAGCTAGACCAAAAAAGAAAGCAGGTAGCTTTACACACTGACTTGCAAATAAAATACATACTTACATACATACAGAAATATATATAAAAAACAGAAGTCATATTTTTGTATTAGTAGAGTAAGACCATCTCCATATTTTCATCCACAAAATCTGTCCATTGCCCAGAGAACTCAGGGACTTTTTTGTTATATATGCATATTCATATATATATACACACACATAAACATCTATATATACATGGTTTGTTCCAGGTCTCGTTTGTAATTTTCTTAGAACTTTCATTTTCTAAGCGGTGAATACCATCATCTGAAACATATTTCTTATGCTGAAAGATCAGCATATGAACAGCACATACAAGTAATAATTACTGTATTTGCGTGAGTACCATATTGGATAAAGGCTAGTTTGGAACAGAGATAAATTAATTCAAAATAGCTGAGCAAAATGTGTACTTGGATTTCTCTTTAGTCCATTATTGGAAACTAGTTTGCATGATGTTTTGTGCAGACTAACACTCATTCTCCCTGCGCTTCTTTCCAGTTGTGTGTGAAGAAATGCCTGTCTGAAGGCAGTGCTCTTTCAGGGGGACTTAATGAAATCGTTGGAGCCCACCCAGCATGTTCACATCACAGCTCCCCTCTCTCTCCCTCTGTCTCTCAGCTGCAGGGATAGCATGGAGCTGTGTAAGGACTATGCTTTGAAGTGAAGAAGTGTGACAAAAGGGAGTAGGAGATAGTGGTCCCTCACTCAAATACAGTATTTTGAATTGTTTATAAACTGTACATTTCAAGTCAAGTTGAATTTAGAACAGTGCTACTTCACAGCAGAGAAAATATTCACAGGGAAAAAAATCACCACTTGCTAAAAGTCCGCTAAGCATGAAATAATTATAAATCATAATCATAGCTGTTTTTCTTCTCTTCAGTCCGGATGGCCAACCAACTCTTCTTCCACCTGAGCATGTACAAGAGTTAAATCTGAGGTCTACTGGCATGCTTAATGCCATCCAAAGATTTTTTGCATATCACATGATTGAGACGTATGGTTGTGATTACTCTACAAGCGGACTGACCTTTGATACCCTTCACTCCAAGATCAAGTCTTTTCTTGAACTTCGCACCGCAGATGGACCCAGACATGATACCTACATTTTATATTACAGTGGTCACTCACATGGCACTGGCGAATGGGCACTGGCAGGTAACTGGTTTGGAGATTCTTTTATTAATAGTTTTGGTATTGATAAACTTTCCAAATCAATTAACTTGTTCTTTAAAAAAATCATCCTGTATTGCAAAACTTTGAAGTTTTGGTCAAATTTATTATCTGATAGTCCAGAATGGCAAAGAACGACCAGTCTTTGGAGAACAGGTTTATACAAGCTCCTGGCAGGGAATGAAGAAAGGAAAGGGTAATATACAGAGCGTGGTTGTTAAGAGATTCAGGGGCTACAAGGAATCATCAAAATAGGCAAGGTTGCAGGCTAACTACCTCTGCTAGTGGAGAGAATGGAGAAATTCGGAACCCCTTTTGTATGCAGTTAACTTGATGTAAAGAAGCAGCTCTTTCCTTACCTTGCTCTTTATGACAGTCGGATATGTTACTTTATGAACTTCTATCTCATTTTAGTATTTGATAAAAATCCTTTTGCAGCTAACTAATCTTACTCTTGTTCTCAAAGTTGTCTAAATATTGTTGACCCCAAATGTATGCTGACAAGTTTAAACATGACTTCATATTCCCCTTACAATTCAACAAGTTAACTTTAAGATTCTTTTTTCCAGAAAAGTAAAGTGGAAATGACCCCCTCCTGCTCTAAAGACAGATTTCCCCTATATTTTGAGGAATATTTGTTCACTGTAATGAACAAGCATAATGTCTTCTCATTCCCTGGACATGGCAATGAATTATACAATGTTCTGTGTCACTGTGTCAGTTAGGCTGTCGTAAAGGACTGCATTCATGTCCTTAAGATGAGCTCTGGTTTTTTTGTGAAAGATAGAATCAATAAAAGAAATAGGAGGCAGGTATACAATGCACAATAGAAAAGCAGGTCTTCAAATATATAGTAAACCTTGTATCATGAAAACAGCCATGGTTTGCTGACATCCTAGAGTTTGAGTCACTGTGGGTGCAGTGTAGCCTCAAGACTACAAACCCCTATATAAAGGGCCGGTTTAATGCCTCGTCATATGGTTGGCATAGACTTCCGCATTTCCCCTTTTCTTGGCCTGTTTTTGATCTCTTTATAATGGACAGTCCTATCTCAGCTGTATTCTTTGGTAAACCTACTGACGTTTTCAAATCATTGGTAGGTTTAGCCTTGCCCTCCTGCTGTATGGAACTGGGCTTCTGAGGTTGCTGTGTGCAAAAAGTGAATCTTGTAGTAAATACATTGAAAATTTGCAACTTTTTTTCTTCCTGGGAGAGAATTAATTCTCTTGGATAGCGCTCTGCCTGCGAGCTCTGGGCTGTTTGTCAGCAGTCTCTCTCCGCTGTGCTCTTCAACAGTGTAGACAGATACTAGCTTTGCGTGTGGTCATGCTGAGGCGTTCAGGCGCAGGTCAGTTTTCATCTGGAGGCCGTATACCTGTTTTGGTGCAACGCCATGCCTGAACTGTTACACCTGCTGAAGAGCAACGCGTATTTTTTCTCAAAGGCTTCATCTGTACCAGTGATTTTGAAAAAGCCACAGCTGTACTCTGAGCTTAGCGCAAGTGGTGTACTGTGGTGTACGCCAGGGTGACTGAATGACCTTGCCGAGAATAGGGTGGTCTTGGCCATAAGAGCAGCTGCCACCCTGTGCAATTGCTGAACGTGCCCACACATTGTGTGGAGCAGGCTAGCAGCAAAACCGTGCCTCCCACCCGTGCCCCAGCCAGCAGCGTAGACGCGGTTAGCTTTCTGGCATATATAGAGCCAGATGTTGCTGCAAAAATTGGACAGCTTCCAGCCCAGTCCTGGCTTATATCTGGCCAGCCTGGAGTGTGACAGGGGAGCTCGGGTCTCTGTATACCTCTTCAGGTAGCTGCAGCCTAAATTAAACTCTGTCTTCACTTCTAGGATAAGGGCCAAGGTAACTGTTAAAATTAAAAAAAAAGTTTCTGTGCTGAAAGATACGGTTCTAAATGCAGTGGTGTTCAGCTTTTTCACAAAGTTGCTTTTCAGTTCTCTATCCAAGCACATCTTCAGCTTCTACTTGGAGATATGTATAGTCACATAAAGGAGAGGAAGAGGCAGCTGTCTTGCATCCTTTTTTGTGACTAATTTTAGATAAATCATGGAGTGTAACCTGATACTCCTTCCAGATAGCAATGCCCCTGAATGTAACTTAGAGTATAAACTGAAAAGACGAAGGCTGTTTGATTGTGTAATTGTACCGCATGTATTGGACAGTGGCATTTTTTGACAGATGGAGCATTTGGTCATCAGTTCCTGTAATGTGTACTGTCCTCTGACCTCTGGAGAGGATGAAGAGAGGTGGCAACAATGAAATATAACATTTGGATCTAATAGGAAAAGTAGTGTCTTACTGCCGGCTTATGCCATGATACAGCACAGCAGTAGCAGCGTAGTCTTTGCTTTATAATGACATCCTTTAAAGGAGGCTTACTGGATTTATTAGTTCACTAATGATGTTTCTCTGTTGTTGGAAGCTGAGATGTAATACAGTGGTGTATAAAAGAAACTGTTAACTAGTCATGCATAAAGTGTGAGCAGTCAAATGACCTGGGAGGTCATGTTCTCTGAGTGAAGGCAAAGGCAAGAGCTGGGCTAATGAAGCTTTGTCTCTATTGCTGAAACTGTTGGATTAACTGCCTGCGAAACCTGCCAAAGAGCCAGATGTGGCCAGACACATAGATTTCTTACACAGCTTGGTGCCAAAATTTTGCGCTGGCTGATAAGACCATGTGTTTGAGGTCAGTAGGTGTCGTGGTTTAACCCCAGCCAGCAAATAAACCCCACGCAGCCGCTCGCTCACCCCCCCGCCCCCCCGCCCCCCGGCCCGGTGGGATGGGGGAGAGACTCGGGAGGGCACAAGTAGGAAAACTCCCGGGTTGAGATAAAAACAGGTTAATAATTGAGATAAAACAAAGTAGAACAGTAATAATAACAATGAGAACAACAACAATAACAGAATACACAAAGCAGGCGATGCACAATGCAACTGCTCACCGACCACCAACCGCGTGTCACGAACGGGGGGGCGAGCCCCCCCCCACCTGGTTTTTATATCATGCATGATGTCCCATGGTATAGAATACCCCATTGGCCAGCTGGGTCCACCACCCCGGCTGTGCTCCCCCCTCCCGGTGCAAGCATCACCCAGCAACAGCCAAAGCATCAATGGGCCATCAACGCTCCTTTCACACCGAACCCAAAACACAGCACACCCCCCAAGCTACTGGGAAGAAAGTTAACCCTGTCCCAGCTGGAACCAGGACAGTAGGGTTAGAAACTGAGCATGTGTTTGTGTGTGTGTGTGAAGAATGAGATGGTTTTCTTGGGGCAGTTCTGTCCAGTACTGTTTTGAAATCACCTGCACCCCTGCATAGTTACACTAAAATAAGGTTTATTTATAAGTCTTTAAAACGTGAACAAAGAAAGAAATTTTTACTGCTGATTGACACAAGAAGGCTTACTTAGAAAAGGGAAACTGCTTCTATACAAGTCTCTGCTGTAAATAACTACAGCAATTTGGGGATCATGTACCAAGACAAGTCATTATTGTAGGTTTGTATGTTAAGATTTTCTTTGGTACTAAATTTTCCAGGTTTGTATTTTTTTTTGAGAAAGTTGTAGCCCTGTAATTTTGCTTTTACTTTAACTGCAATAGCATGCTCAAAGCTTTAACTCTGAGCTATTAATTTGAAGCACTTTTTGTCACCCCTTACAGGTAGAAATGTAAGTGCTGAAATATGCAGCTGTTCTGTTTGAGATTCATCTGTGCAGTTAAATTCCTACTAACAAGATTGTAAACAGTGCTAAATGTAATATTCCACAATGAAAATCACTATGGAATAAAAATGCAGTTACTTTAAATCACATTTTTCTACCTTTCTTCTAAAAGTCTTCATTTTTTTAAAAGTTGACATTTTCAAACTAGAGTGTTTTTGTTGTAAATCTGTATCATAGTCCAACCTGCCAACACCTGGACGTATCAGTTCTTCACATTAATAGTCACTGTGGACCCAACAGAGATTCATTCACTTGTTTGCAAGATCTTTTCCTTAGGCACTTGAGTAAGTAGTCTGCTTTTCAAAGCTACATAGATCCTTCAGTATCCATTACATTTAAGCAGAAGGGCTCCCCACTATAGGTGACTTTGTTTAATTACAATCTGCTCTTTCAAAGCATTGTTGGAGCAAGAGCTGAGATGGAATGTGAGAAGTTGGACACTCTAGTTGCACGTGTTTTCTCAGCTGATAGGAAGTAAATACTGTGGAAAAATTCCTATGAGATTTTTGTTTCATTGAGCTGTAAATCCATACCAATTTTAATCTTCTTGAAGCTCTGAAGACAACTGTGTCTATAGAGTGAATCTCTCCATTTCTGGTCATGTTAATTTTGCAAGCCAAAGTGATGGTTGTGCCTGTAGGGGGCTAACCCAGTTAGCATGTGTTGTGTTCAAAAGTCCTCTCTTTTCCTTAAAAGAGGAATCATAGAATGGTTGGGGTTGGAAGGGACCTTAAAGATCATCTGCCATGGGCAGGGATACCTTCCACTAGGCCAGGTAGCTCAAAGCCCCATCTGACCTGGCTTTGAACACTTCCAGGGATGGGGCATCCACAACTTCTCTGGGCAACCTGTTCCAGTGCCTCACCACCCTCATAGTGAAAAATTTCTTCCCTATATCTAATCTAAGTCTACCCTCTTTCAGTTTAAAGCCATTACCCCTTGTCCTATCACTGCATGCCCTTATAAAAAGTCCCTCTCCAGCTTTCTTGTAGGCCCTCTTCAGGTACTGGAAGGCTGCTATAAGGTCTCTCCAGAGCCTTCTCTTCTCCAGGCTGAATAATCCCAACTCTCTCAGCCTGTCAGGAGAGGTGCTCCAGCCCTCTGATCATCTTCGTGGCCCTCCTCTGGACCTGCTCCAACAGGTCCATGTCTTTCTTATGCTGGGGGCCCCAGAGCTGGACACAGTACTCCAGGTGGGATCTCACGAGAGCAGAGTAGAGGGGGAGAATCACCTCCCTTAACCTGCTGGTCATGCTTCTTTTGATGCAGCCCAGGATATAGTTGGCAAGGATAAGCTTGGAGTCCTTTTTAATATTAATAAAAACATATTAAAAAGGGTCCCTTTTTTTTCTTAAAATTATTAAGATTTAATACAAAATAAACTCTATTTCAGATTTTCTTTCCTTGTTTAGGTATTTCCAGATTTCTTCAATAGGCCGTAATTTCTTTCACTGTGTGAGGGAATTCCTTTTTTTTTTTTTTTTTTTAACCAAGGGTGAGTTAATGGCCTCATCTGCCACAGCAAGTCAGGTAGAATCAGTTAATACCTCTCTGGAGATCTGCAACATCTACAAACAGGGAGGATCAGCTGAAAACTTCTTTTATATCTGTCCAGGTTGTTAAAATAAGGGATTCTTGGAACCCGCAGTGAAAATTCTAGGTTTCTGTTTCTTCATCCTAATATTAAATCTTTTTTTCCTTGTGGCAGGGGGTGATGCTTTACGACTTGACACACTGTTGGAGTGGTGGAGAGAAAAGAACAGCACTTTTTGTTCTCGACTCATCATCGTTTTAGACTGTGAGAACTCTCAGCCTTGGGTTAAAGAAGTAAGAAAAGTGAATGACCAGTATATTGCCGTGCAAGGAGCAGAAATGGCCAGAGTTGTAGACATCGAGGAAGCAGACCCTCCACAGCTCGGTGACTTCACCAGGCAATGGGTTGAGTACAACTGTAACCCCGACAGTAACATCAGCTGGTCCGAAAAGGGACGTACAGTGAAAGCGGTGTATGGTGTGTCAAAACACTGGAGCGACTACACTTTGCATTTGCCGACGGGAAGCGATGTTGCCAAACACTGGATGATATACTTCCCACGTATCACCTATCCATTAGTACATTTGGCAAACTGGTTTTGTGGTCTCAATCTGTTCTGGGTCTGTAAAGCATGTTTTAGGTGCTTGAAAAGGCTGAAAATGAGTTGGTTTCTTCCCACAGTGCTGGACACAGGACAGGGCTTCAAACTCGTCAAATCCTAATTAGCAACCAAAGAGAAAATGAAGTGAGAGCTCTGGGAACTTTCTCACTGTACCATACTTACAACTTTTTATATGACTATTTTTCTCTGAAAAAGTCTGCTACGCTCACTTTATTCAGCTCTTTGAGCAGCTACAGTATATGCAACAGATAGGAACTGCAATCTTAAACAGAAGAGGGTAGGACTATGATATTTGAGTTGTGTTACTGGTCTGTATGTACATATGTAAGAGACTTATTTAATATGACCATGCATTTTGGAGACAGTTCGCGTGTTCATATGCGTTACTTAAAGCAGCCTTCGTTCAGAGTCACCAGTTTGATGGACAACCGCTCCTGTGAATGTTATAGCATGCTTATTTGTCATTTATATCCACTATAAGGTTCAAATACAGGAAAGGAACCAAGCTAATACTCAAATCAATTTATATGTCCTTGAAATTATATGGTGGGGTCAAGGGTATTATAAAACAGCACTGAGCCAAAAAAATAAAAGAGAAGAATGAATAGCCATTGTAGGTAAGTAGCTACCAAGAATCTTTAGTTTTATTTCCTTTTACATCTTTACATCTTTACCCTGCCACAATTCTCTACTGCCACCAGTGGAAATTTGCCACAGAAAACAAGGAAATCAGACAACCCTCTAATGTTCTGATGCTGCTCGGACAATGTTTCCTGAAGTGCAGTTTTAAAAACTTTCAGTGTTACTTTCAAAATTCAGTATCTTGCTGGTGATCTTTTTTTTTTTTTTTTTTGTAACTATCGCCAGTAGTTAATTCAAATATGAAATAAAAAGTGCACTGAGAGTTTTTCCCTCACCTGTTAGGGTGGTTCTGTCTTTTCCAGGCTCTTACTAGTTTGTATGTTGAAAAGCTACCCTGAAGAAAAAAAGAAACAAAACCCAAGGAACTTAACAAAGAAAATAATCCATAGATAAAAAATGGAAATGCAGGTGTTGCCTTGCTTCCGTGTTTATCTGAAGTCTTTGCTGTGCCTAAGACTTCGATTCTGTAAAATGCTGAGTACAGGATTGGACTGATGAGTTCATTATCTATTAAAACTATGAGCAAAGTTTGTCAGAAAGAATAGATTATTCCCTTAGGACAGGAGAATCCTGAGTATTCCTCATCTCTGTTCTCCCAGCCACAAGGTCCTCATTTTAATCCTTCCACTGAAGAGCTGGATGGGACCCTAGAAATCCTGCCCCGGCATTTCCTCTTCAGTCAGAGAAGCTGCATAGCTTTCTGATCTTGTTTTCTCAAGTGCAGAAAATAAGGAGTGAAACAACTAAGCGGCTAGGACAGTACAATTTGTGGTGGGTTTTTTGCATACATGTGTGCAATCCAGTAGACCTAGAGTTTACTTTTTTTCTGTTTCCATCAGTGTTTTAATAAAAATGTTAGGCATTAGCTGGTATTTGTCTAAAATATAATGTATTAATTTTTTTTTTATTTAAATACATGAAAATATTTTAGGAGTTCTTTAAGTCTTTGCCCTCAAGGGTTTTCTCTAATTCCATTTGAACTTCTTAGCTAGCTAAGTTAGAGAATCTGTTAACACTGATACCCGTTAGTAACTCCTGAAAATAAAATGTGTGATTAAATTACGAGCTCTGCAATAGCCAGAGTAATTTGCATCCACCAACTTCAAAATGGTGATTTTTGTAGGATTTTTGTAGGATACAAGTGACAGCCACTAAGTTTCTTCATTAGCGTGTATTACACAACTTTGTTTAGCAAGACACCACCCCCCACCCCGCTTTGCCTGTCTCCATCCCCTTCCATAAAGTGAAAAGGGGATAAAGGAATGAGAGATGAGATGAGATATCCTACCAAGACTCAGTTCCCTTGGGCCTTCTCTAAGTAAATGCTGTGATTGCAGCTCTGTCACGGATTCGAGAGGTGGCAGTTCTCAGTTCTCAGTACCCTTACCTGAGAGGGTAATCTCACCATCTAAGTTCAGATATCCTACCTAAGTTCCTAACATGGGAGCCTGAGGTAGGAGGCATCTCATTTAATTTCAGATGTCTGAAAGCTAGACATCTAAATCCATGCTAGCAACCTGAAGTGCTCCACTGCTCATTAACAAATAGAAATAAATATTTCTGGAGGAAGACTCATTTGATCTCTATTTTAGGATGAATTTTCCTGTGATTGTGCCTATTAGATTTGTTTTGCTTTTGCCAAAGGTCAAGCAGACAAATCCCTTACGTCTGTTTAATAACCTTAGAGCACTTCTGTTCTAAGTCGTCCTCTGGAGCCTGGGCTGGGTACATAAGCTTCTCGTTCAAGCACATAAATTGGATACTTGAAGTTAGGCTGAACGAGCATCTGTCAGGTTGTAGAAAAGCAGCACTGCCGCCTCTGCAGAAGTAGTTTTCAGCCATTTCTGGCCAACAACCCTTGAGTATAGAGAAAAAAGATTGCATAAAAGCAATCATTTGGTTTGTAAAATCACCATTATTTTCACTGCTCTTCAGTCAAAGTTCATCTGATTGCATCTGAGCACTAGAAATTTTTAAGAAAGTCCCCTTAAAGCAACACTGTAATACCCGATAGTCACCCTGTGAACATTTGAAAGTCAAGAAGTTAGTCCTTTTTGTTTCGGAAAAGCTTTGAACATCAACCATAACGCTTCTCGCTAATTATAATGGGTAAATCTTACTTTGTACCTGCTACTGTTACATTTTCATGAACATATCTGAACCTTTATTTTTGTATATCAAGGGAACAGGAAGAGTGTGGGACTCCTGACCTGTCCTGGGACTGTGAGCAGACTAAAATGGAGTATCCCTTCTGCAGTGCAGTGACGGGCCTAGCTTTGGGCAGAACAAAGGCAACAGTTGGTGCTGATCTTTTGCCTCTGTTTATTAAGCTTACTTACCGAACTGTTAGATTTTCCCTAGGATAGACTGGGTGATCTTTAGCAGTTTGCTGAAAGTTAGATAAAGAGTCAGCTAAAAATATAGCAAAAAGATTACTTGCAAAACTAATCGGGTGTTTGCAGATTTGTTTCAGTTTTCTCAATTAAAGAACTCTGTAGTTTTCTGAATTTGAAATAGTTTTAACATGAGCTAAGGTATTCCTACTTTTGATTTTATTATTTTTTTTAAACAGCAAAGGTGAAAATGCTGATTTAAACTAAAAGAAATGTTTACAGCCATTCAAAACTGTGAGGCCTTTTTTGGACAAAGACACTCTCTTGTGTGTTTCAAAACGCAATAAAACCCAGGGTGTGGGATGATGAGCCTCAGGAATTCAACAGTATTAATTCCCTGCCTCTACACCAACTAGTATAAAGGCGTCCTGCCGTGACCCACGCTGCCAGGTGGAGGTGGAGTTCTCCAGCCTGAGGGACAACGCACCAGGAGCTCTTCATCCCAGTGAGGAGTGAGGAGTTATCCCTCCCCTGTTCCCTGTATGAAATACAGGGGCAGCGCCTGAAAGAGAAACCGAAATCTCATTCCAAAGAATGTTACATATTCTATCAGTTACATACAAGTTGTTTTTCTTCAGCGGTAACATGCTTACAAATTAATTGTCTGGATGGAGAAAATCTTTTTTTTTAGAGGCTTGTCTCTGTACTGTATATTCAGGCATTTTGTTATAAAGGTTGTTATAAATTTATATCACGACAGTAATTTTATGTTGACTTTGTTTCATTTACCTCCTGTATAATACCAGCCTTGCTGAAACAACCAAATGCACTGAGTCCTACAAACTTAAGTCTTTAAAAGGTTTTCAAATTGCAAATTCACAGTAGTGTTTTTCTCTGAACAAGTATTGGGGGGAAAAAAGCCATTCTTCTTCATTTTTGCACTACCAGTTAGGTATTTGCAGTTCCTTATGCTTTGTATGCCTTGTGATTGTTGTTGTCCAGCCTTCAGTTCAAGTTCTTCCCAGAAATAATTTCTTCTTTATTAACTTTTCTCTTTATTTTGCAAAGGCGTAATTAACGCAATGCTGTAAAGCATTTCTGTTGCCAGCGGCAGACAATGTAACTGGGTTAAATTTCTTGTTTATAAATACTTTTTCATGGGAGGATTTTTACTGGACATACCCATTTTAGATCTGTAAATAGATTTTTTGGTGTGTATTTGTGATATTGCTTAAATATATTTTGCTGTTTTGGATGCTTATTTCCATTTCATGTTTTTGTTTATGCCTTGATGACTTCCAGAATTTTGTGTTCCCTCTTGAATTACATGGGGTTTTTCTGTACAGCTGGCTTCAGAGTGTTTTTTTTTTAGCTAGAAATTGCAGCAGAGTTTACTGAAAATATTCTAAGGATTATCTGTAGTTTAACAATTTAATGGAAATTAGAAATATTAGCTTAAATTATTAGCACCTTTCACCTTGTCATTTTTTTATCACTTAGTCAACAAGCTAGTAAAAATGTTCTTTATGCTTTGAGACATTATTTTATAGAGCCTTAATTCAAGACTTCATTTACATGAGTATTTGTATTTAGTCAAACTTGTCATCTCCAGTTAAGGTCTGACTCTAAAGTTAATGGAGGGTTCCTGTCTGAGAGAGATCAAGCCTGGGAGAACAAAGCAGAAGGACACTGACGCTGCCGAATGCTGCGGAGGTCAGATCTGCACATCTGCTCCTCTCAGAAACTGCCGGGGAGGTTCCTGCACTCCCTGTTCAAGAAACAGTCCCGGCATTACTCTTAACGAGCCGGGGCTGAGCCGTGCACCTCTCAGTGAAGACTTAGGTGTGAAACGGAGGAGAAGCAGAGCTGCTCGTGTGACGCGGGGTGACTGTCGGTGGTAATCCAGCGTCCAGAGCTGCGGAGAAGGGCGCTGCACCATTAGCAGCGCTTTTAACACATTGACTAGCTGAGTACAATGAAGATTTAGTGGCACTTTCTTCTTTTTTAACAGAAGGAGTTTAGTTTTGACTTATCCTTCTAATTCATGATTGAATCCATTACTTTTGAACTTATTAATCAGTATTCCTTTTTAATTAAATTCCTGTAGATCCTTTCTGTTCGGTCTCAAATCCAGAGGTAACCCTAGAGAGCAACACAGCTCACCCTCAGTGCTGCCCTGCAGCCATTCTAAGTCTCTTCGGATTGGGTTAGGCAACCCAAGGTACGTCTGCATCCGTGGAAGAAGGTTTGGGGTTTCTGGAGGCTTTTTTGGTCAGCTTTTTTGGTGACCTAGGAAATAAAAGTCAGTGTAAATAGACATATGAATGTTCAAATAATGTTTCTTCTTAGGTGCTGTTATATGTTAGTGTTGGAAAACAAGTGTAGCAGAAACATTCAAGCACGTTGATTTGGAGCAAGGAGTGCATAAAGGCTTTGACCAGTGTTACCTACTGCGCCAGCACTGCACTCAGCCGGTCTCCATCAGCTCTTGAATACATTGCTGGAGTAAAATACAAATATGCTACTACCGCTGTACTATACTGGAGGCCGGAAAGCTGGATCCAATAAAGGCTGTCAGTATCACAGAGCTCACCTTCAGAGGTTCAGGCCCAGAACGAGTACAACGTCCTCACGGAACGAGATGCACACCGCAGGCATTTGTGAAGGGTTGGTCACCCTGCAAGGCAGCGGTCGGGCTCTTCGGGATACCGAGTGGGAAGCTATTCCCAACAGGTGCCTGCAGTGTCCAGCCGCTTACAACTAGTGACATAGAAATTTAAAACTTTGCTCCTCATCAGCACTGAATTATTTTCTCTATATAGTAATTATATAGCCACTTCAATGTATATGGAAATATTCTGGGCTCTTACCTCGGCTACGGCTCTGCACGGAGCTAGGGAACTGCCAGTGCTGACTCATGACAGTGTTGAGACTGATGGAGAAATGCAGCCAGCTCTGTTGATTACAGCCAGGTCTACAGTTAATAGCTGCTAACATAAATCAATGGGAACCTGACTTTGCCATCCCACAAATGCAAAGCCAGGATGCTGTAAGACAGTTTGCGTCAGGAGTCTAAAACAGACAACTTGGTTTTCTTTGCAAATCAAAGAGAACAGCCTGATTCAGAGATTGGCAATAGCCAGAAGAGAAGTAGAAACTTTTTGCAAAAAAATGTTTGCTTTATAAATTGTGTATAAGGTCCCTAGATACCATGGTACTGAGTACATTATAAATGCATAAGAGATCCATTAAGAGAGATGAGGAGGGGGGAAAAAACCTGACAAATTAGGTTTATATAGCTGAAAGCCCTAAAGATTTCTTCTGCCTTGCAAAAGAGTATAAAGATTTTTATGCTTAGAGAAAGGTTACTTCTTTTCCCAGGAAGGAAAGGGGAAGAAAAAAAGAAGCCAAGAGGAAAAGTAATATTATTGGATGGGTCAGATTCAGCGCTGTGGCCAGGAGAAGGGGCTTTGCAGACCCAGAGCTAAAGTGAGGCTTCAGAACTGATCAGTTCTTTTTCTTACAGAAGTGGCCTGTGTGTACCACCACAGACTGTCTTGCCTCCCAAACCAGGGCAGCGGCATCCGAACTGCCTACCAAACACGTCCCACACCAGCTCCCAAGCCCTGCCAGGGAAAGCTGTCAGCCATGGCCCATCCTAACAAACCGACAAGATAGACGGGCGAGTTTCCATCCTGGGCTCGTGTCCTGGCACCATTTAATGTACTGTTATAAAGGTGGCTTCTAAAAAATAATGATTATTGTATTTTTAATACTGATAATGCTGTACAGCTACAGCTGGCCGAGTAGTGAGGTTTTAATAGTACGAAGGCAATAGGGGATGCTACGTACCCTCAGGCACGTTCCCACAGCAGTATTTGTGCATGAAACATCGCTGCGGCACTGAAGAAGGTTCCCTGTCTTCTGCCATCGCTGGTGAGGAAGATGGCTCAGTCTGTTTAAGCCAGGTCTTTGCCTCTGTTTCATTTTTTACTCTCAGGGGAGGCTCCAGATGCTTCTCTGGATGAGGAAAGGTGGTACCTTCCCTGCTGAATTTGAAGCAGGTTTCTAATATCTAAAATTACTCAGGGAAATAGATTGTTTAAAGATCGACCGTATTCTGATAAGAGACTTGATGAATGCAGACAGACTACAGTGCTGGCATACACGGATGAGGTACGTGAACTACAGAAGGACGGAAAGCAGGGCTGGAAGGGGAGCAGGAAGCCTTATAAAGGCTTCGTGCCTGTCTTGCACCCAGACGTACCACAAGATTGCTTGATTTAGGGCAGGAAGTCAAATATTTTGTAATGCCTGCTTGTTTGGCATAAGTGTCTAAAAATAGTAAAACTATGACAACTACCAGGAAGGATTCAGACGACTGACCTACAGCCTACCTAATCTACAAATACAGAATGTGCGTACCAGGCCAGCACTCAGGAGATCGCCCCTACCTGAACAAGCCAGAACAGACTGGTTCCAGCCAAAGACAGGAGGACGTAAGCCTTTGGACCAGCTTGCTCTTGATGCACAAAAACATGTTCATCAACACCAGAATTAGCTGTTGGAGACTTGTAATAGACATTCAGTCTTCAGGCATATCCAGTTCTGGGTAAGCAATTTGTCCTGCTGTGGATGCCAGACTTCACTTAGCAAGTGTGGGGCTCCTGGGAATTTACTCCGAAGCTTCTAATACATATTACAAAACTGCATTATTTAGAGACAATTTCTGTGAAGGGGAAGAAAACCCAGAACCCAACCATCTGAAACGCTAGTACTTTTCTGGAATTCGTTGCTGGGTGTCAGCTGCCCTGTGGCTCTTCTGAGGAAACAACAGAAGGAATTGATGGCAGCCAGGAAATTGCTATGCGCTATTGCACAGTGAACTGTTGCCACTGGAAAGTTAGCAGCTCTCGCTTGTGTGTACCCTGGAGAGAAGGTTTGTGGGTCATTGCGTGATGCTAGATATCAAGTTGCAGCTGGAGTACTGTTACCGTGGTTCGTTTTCTAATTCTTTCCCCAGCTCTTCACTAAATAACCTTAATAGAGAGTTAAGTCCTGCCAGAGGGTGTTGCAGATGCTTATACGGATTAAAGAGATCTAGGACAGACTCACGGGAGACAGCTGCACCGCGAGCTCTGAGACACAAAGGTAGCAACTCAAGTTCAGGACTCCTCTCAGCTGCAAACGGCTTGACCCATTCTTATGGCTCATCCCATTTTTGGCCACTATCAGAAGCACAGCAGTGGACTGGATGGGGGCTCCGACCAGACCCGATGCGGCTGCTCTCATTTTACATTCTCCACCCCCTGGAAAGCCCGCAGCCCTCCTGGCTACCCAGTGAGCAAAGCGCAAAATGGCCCCCGAGACCAGCACGCTGCTCAATGGTTGCCGAATGGTGTCTACCGTGTGTCACCTCATGGCTGACAGAGCGTGAGAGGGTTAGTATCTGTTTGAGGATCCCAGGATCTTTAAGATCGATCAGTAAAATACCCCAGAACCATAAACTGTGAAACTAATCCATATTAGATTATAGGACAGTCACTGTGTGACCCCGAATGCCCACAATTGTGTCGGTGTGCTGATTCGACCTGTAATGTCAAAACTGAAGTAAATACCCAAAAATACCACTTTGAGGAGAGAACTCATTCCCTTTTCGCTGTTGCTTGTCTTCTAGTTAAAATCTCTGCTCTTTATCTTTCCAGCGATCCTAGCGTGGTTTCAGTTGTGTTAGTTACAGTTTTGATGTTTTCAGAATTTATGAGGCACTCGGCTTTAGACCGCAAAAAGGAACTAAGTCAAAACCGGTCACAAAGCTGTCAGTTCACAGCTCATTCCAGCTCATCCATCTTTCACTTGTCATTTATTTATTTGGTTGTCTTTCTCACAGCAGAAATCCGCAGTTTGGGTGCCGTAGCTCAGATACAGCTCCTATTCAAGCCATCAGATTTACCCCAAACCCCACTCAGATGAAGCCGTGGTGAGAACGGTACCACCGGAGGGCTGGGGAACAACCACCGAGCTTGCAGGCAGCGGAGTGAAAGCATCCCAGCGCTCACGTGGGAGCACCCTGTATCTGCACAGCTCTGGACACCCACGTGTGCTTCTGCCAGTCCATATATCCTAAAGTCTAATAAACATTGGTTTACTTACTGAAAAGTTAAAGGGAGAAATAGCATACTTCAAAACCTCCTGATTTTATGGGATACAAAGTAGGACGCAGATAGCACTTTTCCACCAAACATCATCCTGCCACCTAAGCAAATCCAACCCAGCTTTTAGCCCTCCGTTAGGGTTTCCTCAGCATGCAGAAACGGCTCCTTCCCTCACCCAAGCTGTTTGCAGCCTCACATGCACTGCACAGCAAGCCTGCGCGTTCGGGTGCGCGCGGCGCAAGAGAAGAGCTGTCCTCCTGAGAAACCCTGCTGGCCATTGCCCTCCCTCCGGGAGAAAGGGGGGCCAGCCCCAGAGCCTCCACCTACTATCGGTGTGTGGTGTGAAGGTGTGCTGCTGCCCCACTCCCAGGGTTTCAAGCCTTCATACGTGGAAGGCAAGGCATGCCAGCAGGCCTCCAAGGCCACCAGCAAGGCAGGATGTGATTGATGAACTGTCAATAACATCAGCTGAAAGCCCAGCCACAGATGGGTAAGCAGTTTGGGACCGGGAACTGTGAAGTTCGTTCTGGAGTTACACGTTCAAGTTAATTTCTGGTGAGAAGCTGCCAGAAGCTTCCCCCATGTCCGATAGAGCCAATGCCAGCTGGCTTCAAGACAGACCTGCCACTGGCCAAGGCTGAGCCAGTCAGCGATGGTGGTAGCACCTCTGGGATAACATATTTAAGAAGGAGAAGAAACTGCTGCACAATGGCAACTGCAGCTGGGAGAGAGGACTGAGAATATGTGAGAGGAACAGCCCTGCAGACACCCAGGTCAGGGAAGAAGGAGGGGCAGGAGGGGCTCCAGGCGCTGGAGCAGAGATTCCCCTGCAGCCCGGGGTGAAGACCATGGTGAAGCAGGCTGTGCCCCTGCAGCCCACAGAGGTTAACGGTGGAGCAGATATCCACCTGCAGCCCGTGAAGGGCCCCACACCAGAGCAGGTGGATGCCTGAAGGAGGCTGTGACCCCGTGGGAGCAGGCTCCTGGCAGGACCTGTGGACCCATGGAGAGAGGAACGCACGCTGGAGCAGGTTTGCTGGCAGGACTTGTGACCCCGCGGGGGACCCACGCTGGAGCAGTCTGTTCCTGAAGGACTGCACCCCGTGGAAGGGACCCACACTGGAGCAGTTCGTGAGGAACTGCAGCCCGTGGGAAGGCCTCACATTAGAGAAGTTCGTGGAGGACTGTCTCCCGTGGGAGGGACCCCACGCTGGAGCAGGGGAAGAGTGTGAGGAGGAAGGAGCGGCAGAAACAACGTGTGATGAACTGACCGCAACCCCCGTTCCCCGTCCCCCTGCACCGCTGGCGAGGGAAAGAGGTAGAGAAAATCAGGAGTGAAGTTGAGCCCAGGAAGAAGGGAGGGGTGGGGGGAAGGTGTTTTAAGATTTCTTTTTTATTCCTCATTACCCTACTCTGATTTGATTGGTAATAAATTAAATTAATTTCCCCAAGTTGAGTCTGTTTTGCCTGTGACAGTAATTGGTGTCCTTATATCCACCCAAGAGCCTTTCGTGATATTTTCTCCCCCCTGTCCCGCTGAGCAGGGGGTGATAGAGCGGCTTTGGTGGGCACCTGGCATGCAGCCAAGGCCAACCCATCACAATCTCCTTGCAGAGCTTGACCTTGTGGGTACAATCAGACAAGACCTCCAAACATGTGCTCTAAACAAGAGCTGGTAAGAGGGGAAAGAGACTTTCCCATTTAACTAGATGACTGATTCCAGTACTCACTGAGAACGTTGGGAACTGGCCTTGATTGCCAACACTCCAGCTACTTCAAACAGTATTTAAAGATATTTGGGATTAGGTTTCCCCACTCAGGAGAGTGTGATAGTCCTGAGTACAGCACATCACCTTTCTCTCAGCCAGCCCACCACACCACATGAAGTGAAACACTTCTGTGATGAGGACTGGAAAAGATGCTCCACTAGAGACTACTGTAACGCGGGGTGGGAGGTGCTGTTCTCACCGAGCAGCCACGGGAAGTGAACTGTGACCACCCACGCCACGGGGGAATAGCTGTAAATACCAAGTTTTGGGTAAATAGGAAAATTCCTGTCTCCTTGCCAAACAGCTGTTGAATTTATTAGGGCAAGGGGGTGTAAGGTTCCAGAAGCAGCTTGTCCTTGTGTACAACAAATCCCATCCTGTACAGCCTCGTGCTGTTCACAGGAAAACCAGCAGCGAGTATTTACTTACCACCCTTCGTCTCAGGAAACCATGCATGAACGCAAGCACAGGAAGCTGCATTTTAAATGTCAAAATACGCTTTAAAAGCTTCATGTCAGCTATGCTTTTCCAAGCTAGAAAAATACCAACAGCTTCAAGAATAACAATGCAAGAAGAAATTAAATTACTTATGTTTTTTCTTTCTTCCCTTCATAAACCACACTCTCCTGAAGTCAAGCGCTAATATATTAAAATGTTTTTCACCAGTGGCAATTTGCACATCAGGAAGAGCCCATAATTTTATTTTGAATTGGCATTTGCATATTCAGTTAGTCAAATCCATTTCCTCTCGTGATTAAGCATGCTATATAATTGATATTCTTCTTCCCTGTAGTGTGACACAGCATTTGACTCAAACTTGCCTTCATAAGGATACTCATGAATGCTAAAGCACACCACATGCAGAAAAGCATATTGCATTCCTGTATGTGCAGGCGAGAGGAAAAGAGCTGTAGCGCTCCATAACTTAGCTTTCTTCAGAGGACTGGATGGTGTCTTTGATCCGAGAGAAATATTTGCAAGGAAATACCAAGGAAGCTCTCTCCACTTGTAATTTTGTCAGTTTGAGGCATGTTGAGGGAAATGAGCTGATCGTACCAAGAATGTATCCATTTCTTATAAGGAGGGCACCAAGCCTGAAGACTGTTTTAGGGTTTTTTCCCGGGCTGTTTTGTTTTGTTTTGTTAAGTATTGAATTAACTTTAGGAAACAAGCCAAACTTTTACTTAGTGAGTTGCTCCAAAAATGCACAACCATCCCTGTGGGTTTTTTGCCCCATGCAGAGTACGGGCAGCCAGAACAGAGCCCTGTGCGTCATCAAACATTTAGAGAGGCATCACATGCCCAGCCACCATCTCTCTGTATTTAAGACTTTCTTCCACCTAACCTAGACTTTTCAAACTTGTCCTAATTGAAAAGTAAGCCCCTGGCAAGTATAAAATTTTAATATTAAGCCACCTGAGACATCCAGTGAAGAAGAAAAGTTTTTAAAGAAATTGAACCTGAGAAAAAGATAACCACTGAAGCAACCACTGGAGTACTGAAAACCTTAGCGCACGAGGATCCAGGTGTTGAACATAGGCTTAGAAGCGGCGCACTGCTGCAGCGCTGGGACAGCGTGCAACGCTTTCTTCACATGCATATGCGTACAGGCCCTGCATGTCAGCTGTACATGTTTCTCCACTTCTTTAGAAGTCTTAATTTCTCATTCAGATCAATGCTTCTAATTCTAAAATGATTCATAATACAAGGTAATGTCATTATATTGCAAGACAGCTTAATTTGCAAGTTAATTCCGTGCCAAGAGCAAGGCAGCAGAGTCCCTAATTCTAAATAAAATCTATTTTATGCCAAATAGCCTTGCCAAAGTCTCTAACGAGCTGGCACCAAATGGCTTCACGGGAACATCCTACTGTCAGCAGTGCTTTCCAGGCATTACCGGTACGTTATGATGACTTTTTTTCTCCCCGTGTGGTTATCGGTTTGTTCTACCCTTCTCTAAGTAGTAAGCATGAGAATTTCCTCTCTCAACCACCACACACATTAAAAAAGCAGGTCACTTCAGTATATTGTACTTCAGCTCTGTCATGTCTGGAAATACTAAACATTACTGTTAAATATTTATGTAGTGAAGCAGTTCGTCATTGATAGAGAAAGCGGTCAGTGTTGGAGTCTGAATCACAAATGTCAACAGTAGACGTCTCATTCAAACACAGACAGGAGAAAAACTTTATGTGGGATTCAATTGCTTCAAGTGGTTACATGAATTACCCTGAAGACTTTGCTCTGCCCAAATGCTCTTTGCCTGTGGGAAAGCTGAAGGTTTCACTTACTGGCCTAGTGGGAGCTGAGGATATGAGAATATTTTAAGGCCTCTCTTAACAAATAGGCATGTTCCTCTCAGGAGGAACCAAAAAATTAGATCAAAGCACTGCCTTCTCTCTATTAATTTAATCATCATGAGCCAAATTATAAGCTAGTTTCTTACAAACTCCCATTAGAGGAAGCTTTCCCTAAGAAGTAACTGAATAAACTCCAGAAGAAATCCAAGTGTCTCTCCCCACTGCCCAGCACACACAACACGTTCCTGCAGTAACAAAACATACTGCCCAAGTGCTTTAAGATTACAGGAAAAGTATTTCTTACTCAGGAGTAGTTACACACCTTAATTGATATGTTTTGTACTGTATTGTCATCCACAGGCACTGATAGCTGAGTAGCAAAATACATTAAAAAAAACCCCAAATCCCAAACAAAGAAAAAAGGAGAAACAACCCAGAAGAGAACACTTACCTTCTTACCTGAGAGCTTACTTACATGAAGGTCTAGTTAGCACTGAGCTGTGGTTTTCAAAAGCTGCTAACACTCCATGACCTCTCTCCTCCCGAGGTAGACAGTCATCTCCAGGTCATTACCAGCGTGTGTCTCAGACGCAGTGATCACTCCACAGCCCTGCTAACACCCACAGTCTTGTAGAGATGCACTTGACAGCCTGCTCCTTACAGCCTCCGCTCTGCTCATCAAGAAGAAGCAGCTTTGCTGACAGCTCCAGCAGATCATAGATGTGGAGCCATGGACCCGCGTCCAGTAACAAGTTTTCCTGGATGCCCTTGATGCAGCGTTAAAAGGTTTCAGGGCTGAAGGAGGGAGAAATCTGTTCCTTGGATGTGGGGTGACCTGCCCTGACTGAAGAACGTCATCATGAGACAGATCACATCTCTAGAGATGTGACAAACAACTGGCAAAGCTGGGGAAGCACCACACCAGACTCCTACTCTCTGCAAAAGCCGGTCACCAGCACCACCCAGAAACCTGCTGCCTCGGCTCATCAGCAATCAGTTAGGCATGAGCAGGTTATTTGCTGGCTGGTGATGGGATTGTGCTCTGCTGATGTAAAGAAAGTACAGCTGGTGCAGATAGGACATGATATATTTTCAACAGGGTGGAAGTGATTAAAGAATCTTACCTACTCCTCCTTGCTGTTACATTATGTGCCTGTCTTTGTTAGTGGAGTCCCTTACTCCAAAGTGTGGTTTAGCACAGTGATATTCAGCATTAATGTACCATGCTGTAAAGTATCTACTTCTTCCCACAGCTACTGTAATTGGTAGAATTGATGGTCTTCCCTCTGGAGACCCACCTTATCGTCCGCTTCCCTGATCAACAAAGCCTTTTCCTGAATGGCTGGTGAACTAATGTCTAATTAACTGCAAGCTAAGGATGAATTATGAATTTGGAAAACTGAAGTTAAGTTGCAAGGCTGGAGACTTCCATTTAACAGCCTTGTAGTGTTAAGATTATATACTTCAAGACACAGAGGTAGAAATTATAAGCAACTACAAAGCTACTCTCTCCAGAACAACATTATGCAGCCTCTGATGAAGGCTGTCAGAGCAGCATTCCTGCTATGACAGGAGAGGGCTAATTTTTATTATTATTAATTTAAAATAAATTCCAGTGAAGCTGTGGCTGTGCTGTCTTCATGCTTTGTGTAATTTTGAATGGCTAGCCTATGAATGGCTGGTGAGAATTTTAAGACCCATTTTGTGAATCCTCCATGAAACATTGCTTGTCTTTCTTTAACGAAATACAAGAAAAATGAAGCAAGATGACTGTTCTCTTACAGCTTGGAAGGAAGTTTATACTCCTGTGATTTATTAAGTTTGTGGCTGTGATGGGGTTTTTTATGCTTTGTTTAATATTGTATGAACATTGCTATTAAATGTCATGAGTATTGCTATGAAACTTAATGAATATTGTAAAATATGGGGTCTGAACAATTCATGAAATGCAACACACAATTTCATGAAAACTGGGTGTGTATTGTTTTGGAGTCTGCTCAACTTACGACATATTTCACTGAGATCTTAATTATTTTCTTTAAACACTGGCATCTATATTTCATGAAAACATCGGGGAGTCCTTTTAAAATACTTCATAGATATTTCATGAAAATTGCTGAATATGAAAGCAGAACTTCTTTGGCTGAAAGTTGCTCTTTTATAGAACTTTTTTCAATTATATAGATGTAAAATACTTCTTCATTTCAAAGCAAGTCAATAGAATTCATTTTGCTGTAATAAATTACACCAAAGAGGAAAGCTTGTAAGCTTAAAAAGAGTAAGTCATTAAATTTTGATGCTTACAGAAACTATTGCGTGAATTTGTCAAAGTCCAAGAGACTACAAGTTTCCAACTTTACAATTAGCTGTCCACTTTGTTTCAGGTATCTTGAGGACCAGGATCTTGTATGGGAGAGAGCCCTCAGCTGGATGTCCTGTCTTAGTATGGCCATCAAACCAAACCTTCAGTTCTTAATGCCCTATGCTATGACCTATGCAGAAAATAAACTGTGATAGGAGGGAAAAAAAAAGGGGAAAAAAAGGCCTTGTTTCAGTCTGCTTTCCAGTGAAGCCATTTGCCTGTTCTTTATCTGCAGGAGTCATACTCACTTACCCCTGTTTTCCCAAGTCTTGTTGTTTATGGTGAGATTTTCTTCAGTTATAACATGGCTAACCTCTCATCTTTCTCTTTCCAACCTTGAGAGATCCTGAAAACAGTCCTGAAAACACTTGCTGTCAGCCTTCTTAAACTACTTCTTAAAATACTAGATGTGTTCAAGCACTTCCATCTTTGGTTTTTCCCTCCTTCTTGTTCAGATTTGCAAGGAAGGAGGAAATTGTCCTTGACAGCACCAATGGTTCATGTTCCATTACTGTGGAAGGCAGGTGATTAACATGAACTTCTTACTTGGGTGACTTAAAAGATGCAGTCTCCCACATCCTTCAGTTAAGAGATGTTTGCATCTTCCCTAGACTGGAGACAAAAAATTGTTTCCCTGCCTTGTTTTCCTCAAGTTGACACCGTGTGGCCAAGAGTCCTGTCTGTATACTCCTGTGATGTGTGGCCAGTGGGGGTAGGTGGGTGATATTTTGCTGTGGGCCATTGATCAAGAAGAGCTGACAGTCAGCAGCAGTGGTTCCTATCACTGCAGTGGGAAAGGGAAGAAGAGCTTTCAGAGAACTTTGGCAGGGAAATACTTGGGAAAGCCATGGAAGTGGTTGTACAGTGGCTTCCACTGGCAGACTACATCTAGTATTGAAAAGCACAGATGTACTTGTTTGAGAAGGTAAATGGAAACTCAGCAAGACACAGGCAGATTGATTCCCTCACCAAATGCTGCTGGCATGTAAGGGTGTAGCTTGACGTAGCGGAGCAGATGAGAAGGGAGTGCTGCCTGGCAGTGTTACAGCTATACCTTCAGTGTATCCTGCAGATAGGTACAAAGTTCATTCACTGGTTATAACAACCCCTGTAGGATTTCCTTGTAGAATTGCCTTGTTAGGCAATTAAATGCTCTATCACCATGACATAATTTTGAGTCATCTGTCTTAAGTGTCATCTCAACAACCCAATGATAAAACTGAATAAAAATGCTTTAAATTATGCCTCGCTTCTAGACTGCTCCAGACACTTATTTCACTGTGAAGTTTTATCACCCTAAATCTAGTATGTGGCACACTAAAAACACTGCCAAGGTAGACAGGTTGGTTGCTGATGCCAGAATCCTCTTGGACCTCTCTCTCGTCAGCCCTGTGAACCAGAAACTGTCTTACCTTGGAGGGCCTGGCTTTGTTGGCAGCCAAGAGAGGCTCGCTGCAGGCTGCTCTCTGATGAAACACCATCCAGCTTGTCAGAACATGAATACGATAAATACTGCTGGAGATCTGGGCTTTGCCATGTTAGGTTCCTACAGGTTTCATGAAAGTATGCAGAGGAGATGGAGAGGGACCTCCTGTAAGTGTCCCTCTTGAATGAAAGGCTGAACTTGCTTCAGGTGCTAGTTACCACATACAAGAGTGAATACATCGTGAATGTCCTTATTGCCATAGTGTAAATCACAGCTAGTATCATTAAACACCAGAGAGTCCTGGTAGGATATTCAAATCCACAGGTAACTCATTTCCTTTGGTTTTTACTACTCATGAAACCTGCTGTTGTTCTTTGGGTCTTCTACAATTTTCTGTTACCTCACTGTGTTAATAAAACAGGCCAGCCGAGATGCCTTTTGGTTCAGGTATCCCTTCAGGGGATACTTCTCAAGCCCATCCTGAACCTTTCCTTCTTCCCCAAAGGGAAGGGGAGAGATCTGCCCCTCACGGGCTGACACAGCGCTGGAGTACCACAGCCATATTCTGCTGCTGCTGATGCCAGGGATGTGCAGGTAAAAATGCCCACAATTTTCTTCAGGCTGGATAAGGCCTGAAGGCAAAAGGACTCCTTGGTCCTGGCATGAACACAGTAGAAGAACTGGCATACATTAAAAGTGTATCTTTGTCTGTACTACATCAATAAGCAGTGAACTTAAAGCAGCTTCATAACAGACTGAGGAACAAACACTGTCTTGGCAGTCAGTACACTCTAACTATTTTGCATTGTTAGTTGTTGGCTGCAGCTGCTTTCATGAGCAGTAGCTAAGCTTAATGTGGAATAAATACTCCTGTGAAGACACATCTTTAGTGTTGGACTTGTCATCTCATCCAAGCTGCTGCAGAGTCACAGGAAAATAGCTGGTTTTAAACATTCATTCTCTATACCACTTTCTTGAACCGTTCTGTAAAGTAATCTTCAAGACACATTTGTGAGGCAGTTAACGGTATCCAGTGAAAAGTCTCAGCCAAAACAAAACGGGTGCCCTCAGGTGGGGAATTTTCACAAAGTGGGTAATGCAGTATCACAGTCCAAGTTCAGGAGAGCCCAGAACAGCCCCCATAACCCAGCAGCGGACCCCTGCCCTCTGCCCCGCAGCTGGCTGGCTGGCTGCTTTTGTGCCGAGCACCTGCAAAGGAAGCAGGAAGCTGGAGTCTGCCAGCATTATTCCTTACTGACAAAACAAAAAGTGGCTGGCAAAAGCTGAAGGTTGTTTTGTGGTGTCTAATGCCCTCCTCAGCCTGCTCAAGATGGAGTCTAGGACATGAAGACTGAGGTGATTAGAGGGTAAGTGGCTCTCCTAGCCTCTAAGAGGCCTAGTGCCAGATCTTGCAGAAGGACCCCGGGTTCACAGGCTCACCAGAGATGAGTTCCTCCAAGATCCTAGTACACAGTAAGAGGCAACGGAACTCTACCCTCTATAAACCCAATTCCTCCTATTTCTCCAGTTCCACCCCCCCCAGCCATCCTCCCAGAGTTGCCCCAACATTTCACCTTTTCCCCATAATTTCCCTTTTTCCTCATTGCAACCCCACGTTTCTTCCTCCCCAGCTTTTCATCCTGGAGCCTCTGCCCCTGACAAACATTCACACGTCATTTCTTTTCTGAACTAGCTGAATTGCAACCCATTTAAAGCAGGTAATTTCATAAGATATCTCCTTTAAGTAAAAAGAACAGAAACAGTTTCCTCCAACAGTCATTTCTAAATTCAACACCGATTTCTGTCAATGAGAAGCATCAACTTTACATAGACTAGATGGTGTTGCAATTCAGCGGCTGCAGTTTATTCCCACTAAAGGCATTCTCAGATGGCAACTGCACAGAGCCACATTTTATCAACCCAGGAGACCCCCTCCAGTCTCCCTAAAGAGAGAATTAAGCTCTCCATATAGGTCCATCAGAGGTGCCCAAGGTGCTTTGCTCTGGCTAGGATAAGTGTTGAGTACCTAAGAACATTTGAGATATAAACAGATTAATGATTTGCAGGTCCTTCACTTGCTAGCACTAAGAAAGCCCTGTTTTATGAAATGGAAAATGAATTTCAAGACTCCTGCCTGAATTTGAGTCACAAGTGCTATTCCACATCAGCACAGGACATGCCAGATTTTAAGGTAATCTTGAGCACATGTGTGTAATTTAGACTTCCAAAAAAGCCAATATGTACATTTGAAGGGCATATCAACTTCACCCTAGCAAAGTCAGCACTGTAATATGATCCCCAGATGAAGCTGAAGGCTGTAATTCATGAATGCACAGAGATTACCTAGGAATTCCTCTTGTGGTGACCTCAACCTCTTGGAAAATCCTATGCCTGCTTCAGGTATGCCTCTGCTCTTCATGCAACAGTTGCTAAAATGTCAAAGATTTACAAAGATTACCCATGAACTGCAATGGTTCAGTTGCTGTAACACACACATCTCAGACTGCAACAAAAGCAGGGCAGAAAACAGGAGCATGACAATTCCTCTGCGTTAAAATAAAAAACTGGATTATACTGACCAAAGGGATACAGGCATTTCAGAGAGGTCTTCTTGTAAAGCGGGCACGGTGCATTACGAGCGATTCTGCTTGTTCTCATCATAGTCTGTGTTTTCTTTTTGTTTAAAGGTACAACAAATCACTACAGTGAAGTAAATAACAGTCACGGACTTTTCTGGAGTATACACCACTATCTGTTAAAGCTGATAAGGTAAACTGCACGGCTATTAAGTCTTTAATACTTTGGATTAAAATGAGTTTTTAGTAATTGCACTGAGTCAAAGCTGCTCCTGAACTCATTAGTCACAAGAGGTCTCTTAATTTCTCCCTGCCGTGTTGAACTAAATGGGATTTTGCTGACCGCTTCTGCCTATACTTCCCTCCCCTCCCCCCCCGCCCCGAGTAATATCCCCCTACAGCCTTTTAAATAGAGAGCTTTCCTGTAAGGAATCAGTTGTATGCACATGAGAGGCAGGCAAGTCTCCTGTTATGGCTATACAGAGCATCTAAGTTGAAACACAGATTTTGCATTGAGGAGGGAAGAAATACTGTCATCAGTGTTCCTTTAAATGCCTCTTCTACATCACAAATGTAATCACTATTTTCTTAATAAAAAAACAATTGGGTCTGCAGAATCTCTGAACATGGCCACATGTTTTAGTGACGAAATTTAAGAATGCAAATACCATCAGTTTCACTTAAATTAGCCATGAAATTTTACCTTCTTATATTAGATAAGCATAGCACAGACCTACTGTCTTAAGACCACCTTCTCTGGCTGCATTTTTTGAAAACAGGCTGACTCAGGATTCTGTCCAAAATTGCTGCAATATAGTTTAAAATTTCCCGGCTGTATCTCTGAGATACCCTCTGGAACAGGTGACGCTGAGTAGAAGGCACATGTGCACCAGCAGGACATATCCTGGTAGAATGCTTAAGCATTAACCAACACATGCAAAAATATCACATACTGTGATACCCAAGACCTCTAAAAGAGTCAGGCCTTTCTCCTCCTGATGTCACCAAATCAGGCTATGATGCCCAAAAAGGAAAAAAAAAGACTTCATGTCTACCACTTTGTTTTATTGATTGAAATAAAAATTACTCTGCTGGTTTTGTTTTATCCATCCAGTCCTGAATAGAGTTGTTTTACCTACAGCAAAATTCAGACATACTCTTTCCATATGTTAAAAGCTATGAAATCTGCATGTTATAAACTCTCTGTTATGTGTGCAATCCTAAGTTTGTCCTTTTTGTTTTCTGGAGGTTTTTTAAAATCAGAACTGGTATGCTGCAGGAGAGGAAATTGGAAACCAGATCTTCTCCTTATGAGACAATCAATAACTGAACAAGTTGCGCAGGGAGTTAGGTTGGGAAATTGCTTCTCCGTATGTTGTCCACAGAGATATAAAAGAAAATTAAAGAGTTGAGGGAGTGAAAACAAGTGTCAGAGTTGAGTTTTAAACCTTCAGATGAGAGGTTTAAAGGACATGCTTTCTCGGGCAGAAGAACCATCTTGATTGTCAGAAGAGTCCAGGCCTAGATCAAATTCCCCAAAAACACTGAAGAGGAAATTAGCTGTGTAAATTCTACTATTTCACATAGTTCTGGATGTCCTTTGTGACTTACGTAAGAATACAGAATAACTGCTTAGGAATCTCTCTGTAAAGCTTATCTTTCTTATTTCTGTTGCTTGAAAGACTTCAGAACTTCTGCAGCAAGCTCCACTGTACAGTGCAGCTATTTCCCAGGCACCTCACTATTTGAGAGGAAACACTCTGTAAGTCCCAAATAAATGTAGGGAGACCCTGAAGTGAAGGGAACCGATCCTTCAGAACCACATTAAGTCCCTGGTTTTGCTGGCTAGGTCTGGGTAACGAATGTGTGGATTATCTGGGGAGCCAAGGCTTGTAGCTACAAGATTCTGGATTAAGCTTTGGGCGACAAGACAGCAAACTTTAGGCTCAACCAAGTTGCTGGCACACAAATTCCTTCTCAGATCTAGGGCAAGTCAGGATTTCAGATTGTGGATTCTGCTATAAAGTGCCTAAAACCAAGTGCTGCAGGATCACCTTTATTCTCTTTGTTTTTACCTTATATTCTTGGGAGGATTCAGATCCCAATTGTTTTACTAATATTGTCTGAAGTATATTGTCTGAAATATACTTCATACACCAAGATGTATTTGATTCCGGCAGAGTAACACTTCGTCTTGTCCCAGTCTTATCACTTGGGAAAATGATCCTTTTTAGAGTCAAGGGCTGTAGTCCGCGAGTTACAAAAACCTGACCCAAACAGTAAAGACCAGCTCTTCCTGTATTACTGTTGGTTTTGGGAATACCCCAGCACAAATGGGCTCTCTATACATTGAGGGAGCAGAGTGAAAATCCTTAGCGTATGAATCTCATAATCTGAGGAAATCAACAGATCAGAGGGGATTTTATTACAGGTTAAACAGGGCATGCCACAGGAGGGGATGGCTAAAAGGTTTTTAGAAGTTGACAAGATGTAGACGTCTTGTAGCTAAACTCAGAGATGTCTGACTGCTTGGCAGGCCTGAACAGGTAAAACGCCTTATTATCTGTACCAGAAGCTAGAGATCCAGTAAAGCTGCCAGCAAAGGGGCACAGTGCAAAGCCATGTAATCAGACGTGGGGACCAAGACCTGCAGAGTTAGTGCAACGCCTCTGTCTGAAGCAATTTGCTTTGCTGAGAAGGTTCAGTGGTGCTATGCAATTGCACAAAGCTATGCAGCTGGTCAAACGCTTCTTCCTACTTTTACTACTATTTATATATTTCCAGGCTGAAAGCTGGCATGCAGACACTAGCTGGCCTGAGAGTTGCGTGTGCTTTATTTTCATAAAAAGTGAGCTTAGCTTCACCTCAAGAGCTTTGGAAACTTCCTAGGCTGATAGATCTGTTAAACTTAGTCTCTGAACCAAACTCTGCAATCCTGGGTTTTCTGGGCACTACAGCTATCAAGCAATGTTGAGAATCAGGTTATATATTCAGGAGCTTTTCTTTAGATAACCATAGTTTAAAAAAATCCTCCAAACCTCGGCATTAGTATGTCATACCATTAAAAGACAAAAGGAACTTCAATATAAACTAAAAATGCCTTTTGAGAATGTTTTTAAAATACAATATTATGATGCTGCAACAAGTGGGATTAAAGCCTGAAACTTAAAAATCATACTAAGATAAAGTCCTTTTACCATAAAGGATTAGTGTTGCTTAAAAAAGCAGCTAAATACTTGAAATGGATTGAGGTAATACAATAGGCCTGCTAATTTTTTTAAGTATTAAAAAAGTGTGAAAAACAGAACTATGCCAAAATTCAATTTAACCTTTGTTTCTTTTTTTTTTCTACATAGGGTTGCCACATAAACAAAACAGATTCCTAATCTGTGCATGAAAGACAGCAGGAGCTTTTTCATGCAGAGGTGAGAGACACGTAAGTATAGCTGCAGAAGCTGTTCCACCTGGAGCAAAGGCAGTAAAAGAGCTCTCTAGAGCAAGAGCAGGGAGAGCACAGAAAGAGGTCACTGGTCCTCGACCTGCAAAGATTAACTCTCCCTGTGGGATCCAAAGCAGGTACCGAGGTAGCCACAGTAGTTATCTGAATTATTTACACTGAGAAAATTAAAATAAAATACTATGGTACTACAATAATGGCTCTTTTTAGCAAGCTTAACCACTAAGCATCTGAAAGGTTGACAAGAAAAATATGAAGACACATACTTTATTGATATGCCCTTGGTAAATCTGTTCTCTTTACATTATTTGTCCTGTGAAGGAACAGAGGATCACCTCCAGATTTTGCTGCATTATGGTCATAATTACGCCAGTTAAAATAAGGTATGTGCAACTAGGCTTGGATAAAAATAAGTGACTGAGATGGTTTTCTTGTTTAATATCATTGTAGATGGACATGCTGACACAGGGACTGTTAAACATAGAAATAATGTTCTGTTTTTCCAGTTAAAATCTTTCATTCTGTACTGGAAATGGAAATTTGCAAAGATTCTTTTTTTTTTTTTTTAATTAGCAGTAATTCTAAATACTCTAACAGTGTCACACAGAGAACTGATCTAAAATGAGTAAATATAAGGTTTTAATGAGTAAAATGCTTTTAAGAGACCAGTTTTTCAAGACCGCTACTCCTCAGCTTCCCCAAGGTCAGTAAGAACGAATAGCATTCAGTGCCGCCCGAGGAAGATACGCCCCACAACGTACGAGCTGGGGATGCAATACTGTAAAGCACTAGCACCTCCCGGAGGATGCTGGCTGCTATCAGCTCTGCAGCACCCCAAATAGTCTTTCCTCCCAGCTAGCAGTCCCATTTTAGGGGCGCAAACGTTGATACAGGTGTGAGTTAAGATGTGAAGTATCTAGCAAATACTAGACAGGAAGTCCTCAGGTGAAGCCCTCACCCGAGTTACAGTGACACTGCCCTCAGTCACAGCCAGTGAATCATCTGGTGAAACAGAGGTCTTCCTACTCCAGGAACAAGACCTCAGAGCTGCAGAAAGCTGGGGCATTCAGCTCAGCTTGGAATCAGGAATATGAAAGAAGACAGTTTCACTTTCTAAATGGAAAATACTTTAAAATAAATTTCAAATAGAAAAGAACTCTAGAAATACAGATTTTATATTTAATGGGAACACAAACTTCTTGAAATCTCAGTATTCTCAGAAATTCTCAGTTTTGATTAGACTGCTTAATCAGTAGTAGTATTGGCTCTGCAGACTGAGGCTGCAGTACTGGATTATAATACACGACAGCAGTGCTCTCCATTCAAGGAACAGACAGAACAGAGTGCTGCTGAGATATATTTTCATTCCACAGCAACATACTGGTACCTTTGATCTAAAAGCTATCATCCATTCTCGTGAAACCAGATTCACTCTCCATTGAGATTAAAAGATACAGACTTTTCTGGCTTCAGTAGCAGCTAGATGTGGTCCCTGTTGTCTACAGAACCATCATTGCCACCAAGAAAGTAAAAGAAGCACCAATGGAATTATTAGGCTTTCCCTTTTTATAACTGGGAATGTAATAGAAGATTTCCAGTCCTACAAAAAATCAAGAGGAGGAACAGACTCCAACTCCCTGAACAAAAATGTTTCCTGAATAAAGACAGGAACATCATTGGTAAAAAAATCATATGCAGAGAATAAAAAAAAAAGTAGTTAACCCAGAATCAGAGAATATTTTAAAAACAGAAGTATTTTAATACACTCCTTAATCAAATAAATTGTATTAGATCACAAAGAAGAAATATAATTTAGGCATCAATGCCTTAAATGTAAAACAAAGAAAAATAATGCAAAAGAAACTATGCATTCCTCCATTATACTATATATATGATAAAAGTATTCAAGAAGTATCGGACAACATTATTATGAAAATCCATTACACGAAGCCTCTTGTCAAATATTTCAAAGTGATTTGAGACAAACGCAATCTTTTTTTGATACGCTAGTGAAAAAAAATACTGTATTTGGAGAAACTTACTATGATCATAAATTTTTACTGAAGTGGTTTTGCTTCCTCAAAAATGAATAAATATTGGTACTGACACTCTGATGATTAGATAAACCTTGACACCAAAAGCTGCGACATAGTTTAAGTTAATCTTTAGCAAGGATAACTTGTGCGAATGCTGCCAAAATGAATACCAACCAGAGACGGAAATACAATACACTTCTTGAAGATACATGCTGCCATTTCTTAGACTCTTTCCATCTCCAGTGTGCAATGCTGCTTCTCCATTGCAAGTCTGCTGCTGACTGCTCTGGAATGTGTGAGTGTCTGAACTTTTACATGGATGCAAAGTTGTTCTAAACCACTACACCAGACAGCCAGACCTCTGCTAAACACCACAAAAGCAAGGCACAAGGTTCCACCAAGGACAGCAACCTTCTTCAATTATTTGATAATTGAAGTCAGGAAGCCTGGTCTCTCAATGCAGGGGCATGTGCTTGCAATTCCAACTCTGCACCGTACCAAGAAACTTCAGAGGAACTTTTGATACTCCACATCACTTCAGTCCTAGTTATAACTACAGGCCACAAAATTCATATCACTTTTGCAAAAGTCTGAATGTGTCAGAAGCTAAATCCTCAAATTTGGAAGGCATTAGGCTCATTAAACTGCATTTCAAACTGACATGTGACTAAGCATAAAATAATCTCAGTCCAGAATTAAACTAATACATATTACTGCTGGAAATTTGTTTTATTTTCCTGGTAATGACTAGACTGAACAGTAAAGTGTAATCATTTATAATCCTACAATTCCACAATATTAAAAAATCTTCACCAGATAATCCAGGAATTGGTTCTCTAAAAAAGCTGGATGATCATCTTACTTCAGCTGACTGCTGGCACCGTACCACACGCATGTCAATATATTCTCCTCTTTGTCTGTGTAACCAAATGGATCTAAATGAAAACGTACACTTGATGAGATTCATGGAGAATTACCTAACCCTGAGCCACGGGAAGCATATTCTATGGTGAGATAACAAAAACTTCCTGTTAGAGGATGATACTTCCTAAGAGTTAAGTCTATTAACCTTTAAACAAGTACTTTGAAAAATAGCTTGGAAAGCCACAAAAACACGATCAATTTAAAGGGAGTTCAAGAAACTCCTTCTTTAACATTAAAGAAACAAATTTTTTGTAATTCAAACAAAACATGCAAACGTTCCTATTCCTACAGCCATTGATTTAAATAGAAATAGGACAGCAAGACTGAAATACAAGGTGTATGTATGCTGAAAGGGTGCAAGTTCACAATAGCTTTCTCAAACTTGAAGTTAGATAAAGGAATCAAAATGTGTAATGCTGATTAATCAAATCACATACTTGAGCTAAATGGAAAAACAATTTAAGCTTATAAATAGTCCAGAAGTTCACACATGTGTGCAAGACAAACCATTACAGCATTTATGTACCTCCACTATGTGTCTTCAGTGCCAAAGTCCAAAATTTAGATTCTAAAATGCTTGTTCATCTGTTGCCTAAGTCAGAAAGCATTTAACTCCAGTTTCCTAGAAGGATGTAGGTGCCCAAAGTGGAATTTAAACACAGGCACTTAAATCCAGCAGTGACAGTCAAAACAAGAGACCCCCACATTTTCACCAGTAGAGGAGATGCACACTGTTCTTCTTGATAGAAAACACTGAAATAATCAAAGGATTGGGGATTAAATCCAAAGTCTCACCTTAAAACACAAATTCTCTCTTTCTGTCCCAAAGAATATTTAAGTATGCCATTTAAAAGTGGAGCAATTTCAAGTGGAGATTGAGAGCACTCTTTCACTGAGCTAAAATTGCCTGCTTCAGGAATTAAATCCTACGAGTTCAAATTCTCTTCAGGAAAAGGGAAGAACTGAAACAGTTCTCCAACATCCGAAGTGAATGGCCTGAGCCGTGAAATAAAACATTTGACATTTTCAAGAAGGATTGCTTACTGCAGCATTTCTAAGAGTATTCCCAAAGATACCAACTTTTTTACTTTCAGGAAAAAATATTTTGTTAAGTAAATAACTTAACAAAGTTTAGTTAGTTACTAAAATGTTTGTTATAACATTTATCAGTGCTCAGAACGTATATTGTCTTGAAAAAAACATTAATTCTTCAAAACTGAGTAAATTAAGGATAAGCATGCTTCCTACAGAAACATCAAAGCTACTTTAAAATAAGAGCCACAGCCTTTTTTCATCTAACCTGAGAAATGCAGAATGAAATCTCATGCTAGAAGGTCAATGGGAGAGGTCCAGAGGACCTGAGAGAGTAAGTCACAGTAAGTCTGCACGTCAAGCAGACAACATTAAGCGTTGGCAAACGCAAGGTAATGCATGCAGAAAGGAACAATGTGTCGGGTTCCAAACTAACTGTCCCTCTCACCAAAGAAAAAGTCTTGAGATTAAAACCACAGTTAAATATGCTGCGACAGATAATAATGCAAACAGCGTTAGAAACAATAAAGATGCTGACAGGAAATAAGAGTGTATTTCAACATTTTTTTTAAGTCACTGAGGTGTCCTATGATACTATTCTGGACTCACTAAGTGAAAGAACACATAAAGAACATACATATGCAAAGACAGTCAGGAGAATGATTAGAAAACAAAGTTGGGAAAGGTATCTGTATGAGAAGACAACCAAAAGACTGTAATACTTTAATTCAGAGAAGAGTAAAAACATTATAGAGGGACAAGAAATAATGATACAAAGAAGGAAAATTGAATACTTCTGCCCACTTGTTCTTAAAAATACAAGAAATAATATATAAAATATTTTTAATAAATATCAACTACAAGGCTTCCCATTCCCATTTAATGTACCCCACATGCTTGTCATCATATTATCTGTGGCTTGCAGCTATCATGAGGAACCTCAGCTGAATTCTGAATGTCCTTATGCCTCATGTTGGAGCAGTCCTGTTCCTTTTGCTGTATATAATGCTCCACAGAATTGCAATGGGAAGCTGGTCTGGTCATGGAATCCATACTGACAACATGACTTGAATCATCATCCTTTCCGTAAAGTAAATACCTATTCTTTCTTTTTCAAGTGAGTTCCTGCATGGATTACAAGATCAGCAGACAGCAGCTACAAAACTGCTGTTCAGGTTTGGAGATTTGCAAAATGAATCTAATATTTCGCTTATATTAGTGAATCTACAGAAGCAGTCTGAGTCACAATGGAATGGGCTCTCGTCCGCATAATTAGATCAGTTAGTTGTCTCATAATGGTATCTACCACAGTAAGATATACATTTAAACAGTATTAAACATAAAAATCTTGACCTCTAATCCATTTGTAACAGGCCACAAAGCCTAAGTGAGTTCCAAAGAGTCCTGTCCTGTCTAGGTTGTCTTAAAGATCCTTGATCACGTCACTGGATAGAAACTCAGCATTTTCCTAGTTCAAACTGAGCTTGGTCAAAGAAAAATGAGAAAGTTAATCAACAGTGAAAGTAAAGGTTAAAGCATCTCTTTGGTAAGATACAAAATTATGAAATTGGTGAGGAAGAATATGTTTTGTAACAAACAATGTCATTTTTTCCGTAAAGTTATATTAATTATCATTATATTTTCCTCCTTTAACTATATATTAATCAAGTCTTGTATCAACATCCCTCATTTTGCCTCAGACCAACGTCAGAGAAGTCTTCGTTGCTCTATAGAATTTTTCAACTGATAAAATAATTAAAAGATGTTACTTATACCTATAAACCTACATTTTCTTACATCCTCACGCTACCACAGCTAGAGTAACACTATTACTAGATAACCCACTCTCTACAAAATACACCGTTATCTTTAAAGAATATAAAGTTGTAGAGTCAGAAATACAAAGGGAGCTTAGTCAAGTTGAGAGTGTGCTTTAAGAGTTGGAAAGAAAAAGCCTGAACATAGAGTGAGAGATGTTCTAACATCTCACTGGGGTGGCTGTGGGAGGGAGACAATGGAGCTTTAGAACTGATGCAACAGAATCTCATCTGCATTTCAGAGCTGCACATTGCAGCTGCAGAGCTGTTGCACTGAACAACAGAGTTGTTTCATTGCAATTTTTCACTGGAAAGAGAGAAGAGTTTATGTTCAGGAAATGGGTATAAAGCCCACAGAAAGAGTACCTGGAACATATTCAGGAGAGCTGAAAAAACACAGAGATTCAAGCGTTTTGAGGTAACCAAATTTCAGGTATTATTTTTTGTACTATGGTTGTTCGATATGTTATTTGGGTAAACAGATGCGGACTAGTCTGCTTTATGCCTCTTCTATTGACAATTATACCTAGTCACTAATTCTGTGCTGAGATAAACAGTTCTTTCCTAAAAAACAAGATGGAGCAATAGAAAAACATTACTCTTTTTCGAAATTATGTTTGTCTTTCGAAACCAACATAGATCTGGTAAAGCAGTCTCAGTCGACATCCATGCTTATAGTACAGGGGCATCTGGAGAAGCCACATGCACTACAGCAAAGCTAAATTGTCATGACTGATGTTTATGTCTAATCAGCCCCACAGATGTGACAGGATAATTCTGCCTGAGTTGTTTACTCTCAGCACTCTGAGTCATGTAAGGTGTCAATTATACTGAAGTTAGTAAGAAAATATTTCATTTACTATTGCAGGATCATACAATGAATTAGCCCCTGAAGAAACAGGATTAGTTAAAAAACAACAAACAATGATTGCCTGTAAGTTTTTTAAAAACACTGTAACAATATAAAATCTAGTTCAGTCTTATTTTCCACATGCAAGTCAGATTCTTTAAATTCATGAATAATGGATATATCTCTTTTATGATGTCTTGTTGCTTTCTATGGTATGAAAAGACAAGCATTATGCAAATATAACACCTTCAAAAACAGTCTCTTCTCAAATAGGCATCGTTTTCTATTTTTCTGTTGCTAATATAATTGACAAAATACTTGATACTACTGATTATGCTTTTTCTTGTAAATCATTTATTTTATGGGCTTAAACAGCTGTGGTTTTGCCTCTATGAGCCTGTGATTTCATTATAAAGTTGTAACCATGCTGTGAAAGAGCAATAGGCAAAATCTTCGGCATACTATCCTATCAGCTGGTAAACAACATTTGATAGCAATAAAGGTATAATTCAATCAACATTGGTACATTTCTAAAAAAGGGAGAAGGTTAATATTATTCTCCCCTCCTCCTCCTCAAGTAGTTGAACCCACACGAAACGAACAGAAATTTAATTTGTAGATGTTCTTGATTTATATAGAATCTCTTCAGAGATCTGCAAACATCTGTCACTGTTAATAATTCTAGATCTCACCCTGGGACACCTTGAATCAATTCAGCTCTCTTCAAAATTTCTTTTAGGACCCATCGTATCTGCTATAAAATTAGACCACAGGCTAATTCAAACCTAGTGGCTCCGAGATTAGAGAAAGCAAGGTTACAGTTAAGGCATAAGTCTTGTTCATTCCTACATTACACCATTTCTGCAAATGAAACCTAACTTCTATGACAATAAAACAGTTACAACAAAGTGGCAAATTCTGCCCAAAGATTTTGTTTGGAAACACTTGCTGTAAAGTTATTTGCCACTAAAAGTGCTTAAAACTTTTCAAGTACCACACCAGATTAATTCTACAGTGCTACAGGCATTGAATGAAAAACTCTATTCTGAAGAATATAACTTTCAGTTCAGTGAGATACTGGGGACCAAGCCATCAGAAACTTCATAAAGTTCCACAAGAAGTGCAAAGTTCAGCACCTGAGGCAGAAAACTGATGCATTGCGACAGACTGGGAACCAACTGACTGAAAAGAAACCCTGTTGAAAAGCTTCTGGGGCCATCATGGTGGATGTCAAGTTGCATATAAGCCAATAGAGTGCTCCCATATAAAGCAAACACGACACACATTAGGAAGATTATGGCCAGCAAACTGCAGGAAGTGACAACATCTCTTTCTACTTGGCATTGGTGAGGCACACCTGGAATAGTGTATCTAGCTTTGTACCATCTAGTTTGAGCAGAAAATTAAGATAACTGGAGAAAGTACAGGAGAGGGCACTTGAGGCAGAGGACATGTGGCCTACATGGAGAGGTTGAGGGAAAAAGGCAAGGAGGAGACGAAGGCTGAGAGGATCTAACTGCAACCTACAAGAACTAACCAAAAGGGAGTTACAAAAATGATGGTGTCAAACTTTTCAGACAATGGCCTCAAGTTGAAGTTCATACTGTGCATTAGGAAAAACTTATTCACCAGGAAGATACTGAACTTCGGAACAGGTTACCCAGAAAGGCCATGGAAACTCCATCCTTGGAGATTTTCAAGACTCAGCTAGACAAAGTCACAGGTGACACAACTTAGATTCAGCAACAGTCTTGCTACAAGTGGAAGGCTGGACTAGATGACTTACAAAGATCCATTCCAACGAATATTTCTATGATTCCATGTGAAGAACTGAAAACCAGCACATAGTCTTAAACATGCTTACCCTGGAAAAATAACAAGTCTTTTTATTTTTTTTTTTAGACTAGAGAAAATGGACTGCAGTTTGCATTACACAGCAAATTGTAATTAAACCAGTGCCATATTTAGAGCTACCTTTCAGTTTTTTTCAGTTACGCTAAAATGAAGCTACCTAAACAGGGAGAAAGCTGAGATCTAAGAATCCCAACCAGAAGCAAGGACCTTTGAGAAATGGAATTCAGACCTTATTTCTCTCCTCTGCATTTCTCCACTCATCTTTGCAGCTTCTTTGAAGTCACTTCTCAGGTGCTTCATTTTCCCTGCTGGGTGTTAGGCACCTGTGCTCTTAACAATAACTGGTAAAGTTAAGGACTGCAACAACCAGGCACCATTTGCCAGTGCAGCTTCTGAACTCTGCAGTACCTCTGCTGAAAAAGATGGGTTGAAGACATAAGGGAGAATGTGTTTTTACTTTTAGCTATTTTGTAATACCAAAAATAATAAATTGGAATACACTACACAGTAAAGATTCACAGGACGCATTTCATACAAAGGATACTCTAATTAGCTGCCAGCTTTTTCACTAGTGTTAAAAAGTTGCAGGACCATCCTGGTTTGGTTTCCTTTCCTTCAAGGGTATACCATGGCTGGAAGAGGTATGGAGGACGAGCAATAAGCTAAAACCACGAAGCTGTTTCTGGTGTCAAAAGTATTTTTAAAAAGCACATAGCTCATAGTTGTTGGTGGTAACCAAAATCTGTCACTGCTGACTGTGGCACAAGGACCAATGTTTTGCTATCATTTGTCTGGCTTATGAATTTTAAAATCTTTTTTCTACTGGGCTGGGGCTTCTTCCTTAGTGATGAAGCAACAGTTTTGTCCTGGCACATGCATGTATGTATACTGACCACAACAATTTAACTAGTCATCATTTACTTCACAGATCTGGAACTAATGTTTGCCATGCAGGATGACTGGTACTTTATTCCTGTGATGACACTTCTACTGCTATTACCATCTTCATTTTTTTCTTCATGGAGCTAAAGGCTTCCTTCTCTCCTGGCCACTCTGAAGCAGTCTTGGTGGTTCACAGAATCCTCCCTGAAAACTCACCTTCTGAAGAAAATATGGCCAAGTAATTTTATGTTTGAACATGTTTGTACCTGAACAATAGTTTAGAAATGAAATTCAATTTGAGCTTTGGTTGTACATTTTTTCATATAATTCTGTCCGTTATAGTGTTGCACTAAACTGGGATATGTTTCTTATTCTAGTTTTTCCAAAACATACTTTTGTGTTAAATAAATCTCATTTGTATTTAGTTTTATACTCTTAGTCTAGTTGAGCTCTAAGTACAGTCACACTGGCCATGCTAGGATTGCATCAACAGCTCTGAAGGTCGCTTGCCTTTACCACTAGCCTACGTATGGTCTGACAGCACAGAATCGATGCCACACAGGTACATTGAGGCCATCTTGAACTTTGTCTGGATTCCCAGCAATGATCCCTAATATCTACAGAGCTGTCTTGTGGTCTGAAAAGATTGGCATGGATTAGAGTGGTCCAAAGTTTCACTTTCTTTCATATTTCATGATGGTAAAACGTAGAGGAAACATTGGGAAAGGAATCGGGTAAAACTGCTTATGCCAACACTGCTGTTCCCTCCTTTGGAATAGCAAATTTTCATAAGGCTATTTTAGCCTCATGAAAACAAAAATCTTATCTTACCTCCACGTTAGTGCTTAGATAAACAAACAAAACAAAACAAATTACACAGAAACAACAACCAGAAATGAGTTTACATTTGCACTTCAATTAGTTTTAAAATTTTTCCTTGTGTTGTTTCACTGTTTGACCTATACATGCAAATATACTCTATTTTTTTTTTTTTAATTAAAAATCTGTTTTGAATCTTCTTCCTTGTGCCTCTAGCTAGGAAGTGTTACTATTCTTTAATTGTTTTTATTCAGTTTAATCAATTTGACACGTTCAAGGGGGGGGGGAATCTTTCTCAGCAATTCAACTTAGTAAGAAGAACCTCTACCCCTTCTAATCAGCAACCCAGTATTGCTGGCAAGTATCACTGAAAAGCATTAATTCTAGCAAGAAAATAAAAATCTATGCCTAGATTTAAAAAGTCATAACTTGGTCATTTGCCTGCAGTTAGTTTATTTGCAAAGTTTTGCACGTATTATATTTTACAGATTAATCAGCAAATGTAATCTACCGACCTGTCTTCAAACTTCACCACTCTATGCCTTTCATTCCTTACCTGTCCATTCTTTCCATATTGTCAATTAAAAAAAAAAAAATCCCAAAAACCAGCCCACGCTTTCAGTAGGGATTAAGTGGTACTCTGCTTTATGTTCCGTAAAAGCACTATGTACTTCTATATTTCCATAGAAATGCTTCTCAATAAAAATAAGAAAACAGAACATTCTAGAGGAAGAGAAATAGGCCTTTGGGATAGATTTTCAGTCAATAAGAACAGATATATTATTACCTTCTGATGTTACATCTAGTTCCTTCATTGTCTCCACATCTGATATCCTCCTTAAAAAGGCAGTGTTGTCTCGATATCTAGTTGGAGTACCACACCTAAAAGGCTGCATTTTTTAATGTGGAAGTGATTCAGTTGCATGCTCTTTCCTTAATGCTGCACTGAAAGAAAACAGACTTTCTCAAAAAATGAAACAATTTCAGTATTTTAGTAGAGAAAGTTTTATGGGTCAGAAACACGTTTCTTGAAAAAGTATGTAATAAAATCTTCAACGCATTCAGAACAACAGCCTGTACGTAAATAACTTTAACGATACAGTTGAGAACATAAACACATTGATATGTATGGAAAATGTTAATTACTGTAAATACAGTGGTATTTTATACTGGCACAGTTGTAAGTCTACCTCTCTCTAATCACTCCTGAAGGCTGGCCCCCACCACAGAGCTGCCGGTGACCAAAGACCCAAGGCCCAGCTGCTACAGCCGGTTGTGTAACCTTAGCTCTGACTGCTAAGCAAACTGCAAGGTGAGAAAGAGCAATGAGAGGATCTGTAGAGTGAAGCCAGGCAAGATAAGAAAGGTAAAATTGCAAATAAAGAATTACTGAGATAGAGCTCCTCAGCAGTTTAAAAGGAAAAAACCCCAACATATAAAGGTATAAAAACTTTCAGGAAAAAACAGGGAATCAGAGGATGACAATTCAGCACCATCAAGGACCTGTTCCAAGGAGGAGCAGAAGTCAACCTTCCCCCACTTGACTGATACCTGTCTGGCCAGCAAATACTCTTCAGGTGTCTGATTGGGATGGGGAGCATACTAATGCTTAGCTGAGTAGCTCATTAATCCTAGCGATCTTTTGTGTGTTTTAGCCAATAAGAAACTGATTTCTGCATGTGACTTGGATGTGTTCTGTGCTCTTTGTGCATGGACTTCTCCACAATCACAGAGGGAAGGTAACTTACACAGTAAGGGGTCTACAAGTACAGTGCACAACCTACTTGCAATAGAAATAAAGAGGTCTGGCTATACAGAGTAAAAATATCTGAATTTAAAATAGCGAGGGGATGTTCTCTGGAGAAAAAATGGAGTTTTACTTTCAAAGAAAGGAAGCTATTCTGCTTTAAAATAATAATAAAAAATAAACTCTATTTTGAGGCCTGCAAAAAATCTTAAGACAAACAAAAGGTTACATGACAGTTATATGCAAGGTTACATGCAATTGCAAAGATCCTGATTCAGGATCCCTTCCAGTCTTAAGTTTCTATTTTTATCATATCTGGTTCTGTTTCATGGTCAAACAAACAAACAAAAAAAACAAGCTTTGCAAAATCAGTCCAACTTGCTCCTCTAAATTTTATACTATCAGGTGTTAAGAATTCTAAGGCACGCGTATCAATTTTTGCCTTTGGCTTGAAGTTTATCTACACAAAAAGGACCTAAAAAGGAATGGGCAGGTCAGGAAAGGACTATCAGTCGTAGTTGGTTTTTTGAAAGGAATACTTAGACAACTTCTGCATCTTTATGTGTAAGCCATGCATCCTGAAGCCTAGAATAGGGGGCTTAGGAACTAGCTCTGCTGCATCAATGGAAGAAAAGGAAATGACTGAATGATTTATTAAAGGCAAAGTGATTAATAAGTGAGGAACATTTCATGATTTTAAGTAATAACAACATTGAAAAAATTAGGAAAAAAGGGTCTGATCAAGTCCATATTTATGTTACTCATAATCAGTATCTTATAGTGAAGTCTGAGTGCAGGCATAAACTTAATTCCCAGGCAGCATCCTTTGACTAACAGAAAGTCTCAAAAGCTGAGTCTGTATTAGAGGATTAAACAGGGCCAGGACAGTCTCAAGCACTTCTTTATACTGTTTAACATATTTAACTCTTAGCATGCTCCTTTACTATGGCTGTGCTGTGTCAGCTATCACTCTCCCAAGTTATGCCATATTGCTAGGACAGCATGGGCCAGGCACTTACTCCCAATAGACAGCATGATATGGCCGCAATGTTTAATGTAGATAAAGAAGAGAAAGGTTGGTCATATGAATGTAAGTCATAATGTGATATTTGCCTTAAGAGTCAGAGAACAGGTTCAGGTGTATTTTATTTAGTAATACAGACATAGCCCTACGGTCTGGACTAGCAGACGACAGGAGTTTTGCAGAGACAGCATGCTGAGGACTGTATAAGAAATATATCACATTTCCCCAGAGCAGGTTGTAGAGCTTTAGAAATAAGTATCCTTCAGTATTCCTAAGTTTCAATGAAGGCAATAGACAGGTAGGTTTTTCATAGGGATAAGAAGTTGTAACTCTCCCTGAAGACATAGCATTTGTAGGACAAAGTAATTTTATTACACTGTTGACCATAGGTATATTATAAGAAACATTGCTGATAAAAATATAGTTCCTGTTGAAGGTCTTATCTAAACAACCACAAAAGAAGTATCATTATAATTAAGTTGTTAAATTACTAAATCCCCACTACAGTATAAGTAAAGAAAATTCACGTAATATGCTAATGTTGATACAGACGACTTCCTCCAGAAGAAATGGCAATAAACCATACTGGTAATACACCTTCGTAATATAACTCCATCCACACTACAATTTGTTCCACTTACCAACTACATTAGCTAAAAATAAAATCACATTCTTAGTGGACATTATCATGGCAAGCAAGTACCCTATTCAACAAAATTGGCTTCTTTTCTAAAATAAGTGCTTGCAGTAATAAATAAATGTTTCCTTGAGGGGTTGAAGCATCTGCTAAATGCCAAGTGATGGTAAATACCAAGTCTCAAGCAGTTAAGACACATGAATTTGGGGTACTTTAACTTAGACCTATATTCAGATCACCTAAATTCTGACTGAACTGGAATGCAGGTGAACGTTCAGTGACCAAAAAATTTTCACTGTTTTCAGGACACCCTTTAGATACTTATCTTGGGAAGGCAGGGAACAAGACAAATGTTTCCACCTTCTTTTTTTTCTTTTTTGTCACTATACATTCTATAATGTGAATGGAACATATGACCCAGGATTATAAACTGCTGTAAACATGGAATGAAACTGCCTTCAATATTTTTGGAAATACTTTGGGGTGAGGAAATTAGTAGACATGAGTTGTCTAAAAATATAAAACGTTTCATAGTATTCTAAACAATTCATTGATTCTAAGCAGACAAAGGCAAAATACAGAAGATAGTGCACTAAAATAAACACTTTAATAATTCTTACAAAAGAATTATGACTGTGGAATAAATGACTGCCCAGCCAACAATAAACAACAATAAATGACTGTCCAGCCAACAAGTTGTTGGGTGTCCAGTCAAAAAGCTGATTTCCATAATTGTGTGAGGATACACTTAGCGACCATAGGTGTCTGAGAAAAAGAAAAGCCATTGAAAACATTTCTTGTTATTATGAGGATTCAGTTCCTTGCCATTCTTCAGACAAGTTTACCTAAACAGAATGATTCTTTTTACTACAGCCCAATACATTCTTTAAAAAGAATTTAGTCTTTCTTCTTCGAAAAAGTGCTGCTGTAAGAAAACGAAAATTAATCTTATTTGGTATTAACAAATATTTTAATTATATTCACTCATAGATAAGTCAGGGGCAGATCAATAAGTACCAACTGAAAAAAGACGCCAGCATTCTGCCTATCTCACCTTTATTAGATTGCTAGGATAAAATACTTATGTTTTCTCAGGTGTTCTCTGCCTGATAAGCCATAGGTCTATGATATAAGTTCCTAAAATATACTTGCATGTACTGTATATCAGATTAACTTTCCTGTAGGCAATCTTTGAGGTATACTGCTGCAAAGTATGTCAGTGTTACAATATTTTAGTGACTTTTTAGAAGCAGTTCTTGCACATCACAGATGTTCACAAGTCTTTTAAAACGAAGCAGTATTTGCCTAAATCTTAATTGATAAATTAACTTATTCAATGTAAAACAAGATCAAGATACAAAATAGGGACCTATACATGTGTTTCAAGAAATTCCATCTGTTTATGCCAAATGTTACAATTCTTTGTCCTGAACATTCACGTTAATTAATCTCTCTGCTCACAGGATCCCCCAAAAAGAAAATGTTTATATATGCTTTTTTATTCAAAAGTTAAATTGAATAAACAGAAGATGTCATTAATTATTCATAATTCCTAAATCTAAAACATTATTAACCTATAGCCAGATTAGCAGACAAATCAGTAGTATAAAGATCACAAAGTAGGAATCTGGTGGTTAAATAAATGAATAAAGACAAAATCGGGTAATTAAAACTAAGGTCCCAATTAGACGTCCAACAAGTTGAAAATATGGACATGCACAAATAGCAGTAACTCGTATATTTTTACATTGCTTTCTGGCATTGCTTGCCTATCTCATTTTCTTTTAGTTTCTTCAAGGTAACTGTAATTTTTGGATCAGGAATTCTTTCTTTAAGGGCTCTTTATTGAAAAGTTACTGCAACAGAACAGCAAATTTTACAACAGCACAATCTTGCTTAATAATTTTTCATAAAGAAGATAATTACTGTAGAAACCTAAATTGGAAGGCACCATGCTTTTACAGCCTGAGAGGGGTATTAGAAATGTATTAGCACTGATTTTGTAGCTGACTTCGTAACACATCTTTCCTATACCAACTCTGAAATTATCACTAAGCTAGGCTTTCATGCGAGTACCACAACTTCCTAATTGGAAGTATCAGGTATATAATCTCAATTGTATGAAATCTGTTTGCTGCATAGAGAGGGCCTTATTCCATGGGCATGGAATCTGCCACGGAGTTGACACATGACTGCGCTTCCTTCATTAGAAATAAAAGAATATCTGTAGCTTTCATGAGCCATGTATGAACACGCTGTGGATCCACACAATAGTATCACCGTAAATTTTCAAATGCCTTAAATGACAGCATTATCATCCAGAGATGATAATTTCAATACCAATATTTTTAACTGTTTCACTACTGATAACTTTTAGCAACTATCTAATTAGTGCCAAAGTTTAGTGGCACTATCACAGTTTCATACTCCCACCCACACAGGAGGCAAAAACTATTCCTAGCCAACCTGCCAAATCTTCAGCTATGGCTGATAACAACGTTACTGCAGTCAGTCATTTGCAATATAAAATCCACAGTATGTCAAAAACCTCAAGGTACATAGAACATCATAAACTGATTCAAATTAAGTGTGAAAACAGACAACGAGGCCCCTGTAGATACGTTTCCACACTTAATTCAATAACTAAATCATTATGAAAAGCCTATTGCTGTGTATTTCTCCAGCTGCAACTAAAAATGCATCTGAAGTAGCTACAACATAACCACTAAAGTGATACCATGAAGATCACGAAGAATATGTCTTGCCTGACAACGTGCATTGGCCCTGAAGTTGTATGTTAATGAAAATGCCTTTGATGCTATTTTTTTAATGTGGCACTGCATATTTTTCCCTGTTGTGTCTATCTTAATCCAGTACTTGTAAAAATCAAGCAGTTGAGGCCAATGAGTAAATTAATCTTCGTTATAGCTGAAAAGAAGCGAGAATCCAAGGGTTGGGTCCTTGATTCCCGTGGCTATTAAATGGAAAAGTTCATGAGCGTCCTCTTTAGAAAACACAGGGAAAACATCTTAGAGATACTCCCTCTCAGTATGAGTAACCTTACTACAAGGTCACAGAATTAAGTTTCCTTTTGAAAGCCATCTGGACTGATGAGGTTCGCACTAATGTCAATACATGCTAAGCAAGAAGTGGTCTGAGCTGACTAATGGATTTAGATTGAATTAGCCATTTAGATGGAATTCAGTTGCTTTGCTGCCCATTATTAAATCATAGGAGATCTTACAGAGGGCCTACGTAACTGCTTCCCAGGTCAGAAAGCCTCTAGGCTTACTCTAGCAGCCATCCTTGAAAATACTCGATTTCATTTGCTTCCACGGCTAGGCAGTGCCAGAGAACAGTCAATCAACCCGTCTGAGACTTGACCTTCCAACAGTAATATACAAGTAAGATACAAAAGGTACTTGGGCAATCTGAATCTGCCCCCAAGCCTTGAATTCAGAGGGACTAGGAGATTCTTCTGTGAGTGTGTAAAGACCCATCATTCACTGCAGACATCACCAAGTAAAGACATGTAATCTGCGAGTTCAAATTCAAGAATGAGGACAGCACTGTCTGAGGTACTATGCCAAGAAATAATGACCACACCATCCAAGAATAATGAGCTGTAGTCTAGACCTTTTATTTCCTAGTTGCAGAATACATTTTATTAATGGAACAAAACATATTTGTGCCATAACTATTGAAAGAATCCAATGGTAAATCACGAGATCAATACCTAAGTAATAGAGATAATTCACATGTTGGTATAGCTAAATTGTAAAAGAGGAGTATTTCAGGTTTTGATATTTACCATGAGATGTTTTGCAAAATACTGTGTGAACTGTATTTTAATGATGGTTTTATTTACCCCAAAAATGATACTTGTGTTGCTGTTTTTTCAGAAGAGCATTATTTACATGCTCTTCTCAAATACAGGGAGGGAAACAAGTGTACTTAATTGGATCAACATAAAAACAGAATACTCATTCTTAATTTAGCTTTATTTTAATTGTTCACAATCTTGCCATAGTTTCTAGATAAAATGGTAGCCATAGCAACTACATATCATGTATCAGATAGAAATCAGTATCAAATCGATCCACCATACACAAAAATTTTAGGATAGAGCTAAGAGAAAACAACTGAGGAATATTCGTGCATCAAATTTGTCACATCGAGAAGCTAAATTCATATACGTCACCTCAGCAGATTATGTTTTATGTATAAAGAACTGTTGCAACACGTTACTCCGATGATCAAAATTCAGACCTGAGAACAACTCTGAACAATAAAAGGTAACAGCTGAGGTACAGAGCTTCCCTTCAGGACAAAACAGCATCTGTCTCCACCAAGTGACCATTTTACTAAAAAGTAATTTTACTTATGTAAAAGCACTGTCAAATATACATAAAATAAGACATACTAATTCAACCTCAGTGTGGCCATATATTAAAAAAAAACCCATAAAACAAAAATGGGTTTACCTAATTCTGTTCTCAATAAACAAGTGCTACAATTTCAATTTCAGTGAAATATGACTACATTTAAGGCCAGCATAGTGGTAGATGCAGTTTTACTGTAAACATTCAGTTTTTTGAACCGAAATTCTCAGTCATGGGAAGCATGAAAAGAACAGTCAGCTTAAACAAAACAGCTTCCAAGACTGTTCTCAAGGCACAAAAGGACAGTATTTTTACCTAGCTTTATAAAATGACTTTTTATCACTCTCTGGCATAAGCAAAAGACTAACTGATTCTTAAACCCTTGCTAATGTAACAGCCTGGCCTGGCTTTTTTTCATAACACTATTCCTATGGGAGATCAGAACTATTCATTTTTCCACTTTGCAGTCTTGTTTATAGCCTTTTAACACAACAGAGAAGTTACAGGAGTATTAACAATCATTCCCTTATTGAACTTTCATTTAAAGGTACTGATTAAGCAGCTTTTAGTCAAAGAGTGCGCCTGTTCTCAAAGAAATAATGCATTTTACCCAGCTAGCCAGCTATACAAAAACCTGTCTCCGAATGAGCACTCCGTATCTCAAAAACTGAAAGACCAGTTCTGACCTGTTACAAGAACTGAAGATGCTCACGGTCTTGTTTCACCACTCACTGCATTTGTTTATCTAATGGTCTAACTGGAATTACTGAAATGCAGAGCGCAGCCACATTGAAAAAGCAGGCTATTAGCAGACCTGAAACTTAGTTTTTCTCATCTTTTTTTTGTGTTCATTTCTAATCACAATGCACGTATGTGATGGGTCAAATTCCTCAAGAAGCAAACTAAAAGAACAAGCCAATGCACATCTCAATCTAACCACATTAATGTTTAAAAAGTTAATCACATCAGCTCACAGGTGGTAAGTTCAAATGAAAGCTTTTATAATTAAAAACAATAGTTTTTATCATGACATCAAAGACAGTTTTCTTAAATTTAGTTCCTGATTATAACATGTATTTTCACATCGTTGGACTCAAACCAGATTGGGACTGGTACTTTTCAAAAAGCTTTGGAAAAATATACTGGTACAAAACTAAAGTTAGTTAAGGAGACTACTAATTTCAGAGGTGACATTAATCTTTTTCAGGGAGAGAAGAAATTTTGAGACATTACTACGTCAGCTCAGCAGCAATTAATAGAATGTCCGTTTCCACTTGAGTTGATGACAGTCATATAGAACTAGGTTTCTACCCTGTGGATTCACTGTTTCATCATTAATATCTACCTGCTCTCAGAAGAAATTTTAGAAAAACAGTTTTGCTAAAATTTCAATAGGTTAGTCTTCCTCTGTGTCAACTTGCCCAATATTATTGCTGTATCAGTGCAATTTTATTAGTTTATTCATCTCATCTAATTCAAAAGACACTATCACAACAGGGCTGGCATGCAGATAATTCTTTTTTGAGAGGTAATGTTTACCCAAAAAAAGCAATATGGCACACAAGTCTGCATATTTTTGGGGTTTTGTTAGAGGTCTGCTCAGTTAGCATAATCCCTTCTCCTGCATCCAGTAAAACACCAGCAGTTTTCCTCATTCTGCCTCTTCGCACTTTTTATAGGGGAAATTCCCATCATAAAGGAAGATCTGTGTAAGCAAAGGGTGAATTATCTTCTTCAAAAACATTTGTAAAAAGTGTGTAGCACCTAAGTCACGTCTCTTTGTCTCCTCACAGGTATACCCTTAGCCCTTGATTACCCACAGCAGGATCTGCATTGGAGAAAAGTGGTGCTATAAAGTTCTGCATGTGAAAGAGTTATCTACATACAGACCCTGGGGGAAAAAAACCCTGTAGGTGATTCTACTATGACAATCCCATGGCCACTGGGAAAAAAAACTGGAATAACCAGGGGCTCTTATTGCCCCTGCAAAACCATAATAGATCAAAGCTTGTTCAGAGTGGTCATTTCAGATAAGCTCTTTACTTCTCTATAAAATCAAATGAGTTCTCACCATAGAAATATGCCATTTTAAGACTAGGGAAGTCCTCCACATCAAAAAACTGGTGACTTTTCTTGGACAGTTGCAAGGCCAATGGGAAAAGGACTGAAATTTTAACTAGATTATCAGCAGTATGGAATTAAATGCATAACAACACAGTGACGATTGCTTGAGTAAGCTTGAGCATGTGGAGAAGCTACAGAAACCAGATTCCAAAAATCATCACTCCTGATTCCTTGAGGGATTAATGACAAGAAATAGGTGTCCACCTGGCCAATTTTAATACACATGATGTCAGTGGTGATCAAGAATCATTTAACCTGTGAAAACTAGCTAGTTGCCTGAGCAAATCTTAAAGCCTTAATCAAGGGGTCCTCATACTGCACTGGCACTTTGAGCCTCAGCAGTCCCACTAAATAACTATCTATGGGTGCTAAGTGGACCTTACATTTCCACATCTTTTGCCTCCAGTCCAAGGACAAAGCATATTGGAAAGGCATTTTTGGGAAGGCGGAATACATGCTCACTATGCTACATCTGTTCTGTGATATAACAGAGGATTCTCCACAAATTTTCTGTGCTTTCATAGAGCATTAGAAGTTAAAGTGTCTATTTACTAATTGCATGTTAATTACCAGAATACTTGCAACACAATCCTATACTGTAATCAGCAGCATATGAAAATTGCAAGCTGTCTAGCAAATGAACTTGAAACACTCCAGACGTATGTGTCAAAGCCCAATTGCAAAAGATTAGAGTTAAAACATTGGTTCCAGGGAGCATATAATTAATTTTAAGTCACACTGAATTCTGTAAAACTACTTTTGTGTTTAAAATTAAGCATATTCTTCAGTGTTGCTCCTTCACAGCTTTAAGTCTAATCATCCAGTTTGCTTGGCAAGACTCTTTGAAATCATATCTTCAATTCCCAACCAGCAAGGTGACTTCATTCCTTTAGCTTTAAAGAGTGATTAATTACATTTCAGATACTTCGTCACCATTGGCCATGTTAAACTGATGTTTTATCTGCCCAGTGTAGATATTAACAATCTCATAAAAATAAATTTGGACAGAAAAGGTTTATCTTGTTGGTGGAATGCCATGATCTGTCTTCTAAGAACTGCTTGTAAGAACTATTCAAAAAATCAGTTATTCATGTAGTAAAAGAAGAGTAATCTTCAGTAAACTAGCTTGAAGTTTTCCTAAGGGACTTTCCAAATTTTCATTTACTGTGTTTCATATAGATGCAACTTGAATTTCTCACATGCAAAAAATCTCTATGATGTTATAATATTGTCCATGCTGAGTAATTTGCATCTAATACAAACCAAGTTGGGAAGACCTATGGGTCCTTCTTAAAACACAAAGGGGGGGGGGGGGGGGGAATGCAATAAAGATTGATTCTCATTTATTTCAAAATATACTTTCTTTACTGATCCTCAGCTGTGTCAGGAGGTGATGAAACTAACCCAGGTTTGATACTTTACTGATCAAGCGTTTAACTCTCTGAACTGAAACATTGTCTCGAACTGCATTCTAACTGGGATTTTGCCTTTCTAATTTCCTCTCTGCATGACCTAACGAGATCCCTGTACTCTTCTTGAGTTGCCTGCCCCTCCTTCCACAAGTGATAAACTCTCCTTTTTTTCCTGAGTCCCAGCCAGAGCTCCCCATCCAGCCAGGCCAGTTGTCTTCCCTGCTTGTTCTTCTTATGGCACATGGGGACAGCCCGTTCCTGCGCCTTTAAGACTTCCTTCTTGAAGAATGTCCAGCCTTCCTGGACCCCTTTGCCCTTCAGGACTGTCTCCCAAGGGACCCTCTCAACCAGTGTCCTGAGCAGGCCAAAGTCCGCCCTCCAGAAGTCCAAGGTAGCGGTTTTGCTGGCCCCCCTCCTTACTTCACCAAGAATCGAGAATTCTACCATTTCATGGTCGCTAAGCCCAAGCCGGCCTCCGACCACCACATCTCCCACCAGTCCTTCTCTGTTTGTAAACAGCAGGTCAAGCGAGGCACCTCCCCTGGTGGGCTCACTTACCAGCTGTGCCAGGAAGTTATCTTCCACACACTCCTCGACTGTTTTCTCTCTGCTGTGTGGTATTTCCAGCAGACGTCCGGAAAGTTGAAGTCCCCCATGAGAACAAGGGCTAGCGATTGTGAGACTTCTGCCTCTTGTAGAATAATTCATCTGCCTCCTCGTCCTGGCTAGGTGGTCTATAACAGTCTCCCAGCAGGATATCTGCCTTGTTGGCCTTCCCCCTCATCCTTACCCACAAGCACTCGACCTCATCATCACTACCATTGAGCTCTAGACAGTCAAAGCACTCCCTAACATACAGGGCTACCCCACTGCCTCTCCTTCCTCGCCTGTCCCTTCTGAAGAGCTGATAGCCATCCATTGCAGTACTCCAATCGTGAGACTCATCCCACCATGTTTCTGTGATGGCGACTAAGTTGTAGCTATCCCACTGCACAATGGCTTCCAGCTCCTCCTGTTTGCCGCCCATGCTGTGTGCATTGGTGTAGATGCACTTGAGCTGGGCTATCGATTTCACCCCCAACACTGGCGTGCCACCCCTAGGCTCTTCTCTAGTGAGCCTGGTTTTATCCCTTTCCCCCTTCGAACCTAGTTTAAAGCCCTCTCAATGAGCCCCACTAACTCATGAGCGAGAATCCTTTTCCCCCTATGAGACAGCTGAACTCCCATCTGTCGCCAGCAGGCCTGGTGCTGTGTAAACCTCCTCATGATCAAAGAAACCAAAATTCCGCTGATGGCACCAGCCATTCCATACTTTTGCAAGTATTCTTTCAGTCAACTCTAAAACAAGTTCAACTTTAGAAAATATTGTGTGCCACAGTGGAGGGTAGTATCAGAATGACAGTTCTTTTTGGGCTGGCATTCTTTCATCATTGATATTATCTCAACTTTTCAGAGGCTAATAGGCTCAAATTCCAATGCCTCATCACATCAGTACATCCCGGGAAATCACTGTAAGCTTCCCATTGATTTCAAACTCTAATAATTGTTCCCTTGGTCCCTCTGAAGTGCTACATTCACTGTAAAATCTCCACTGGTACCCCTCCTCTGAAAGACAACTCTTTTCAGAGAATGCCTGTGGAAACAGGAAAACATTTATTAAACAGCCAGATTACAGTGAATAAAATAGAGTTCAGAAAGCAGATAGTGATGGTCAACAGTCAGCTAATTCAGTACAGCCCTTCATCAGTTGCTATATATTGCCGTTCTATTGTTGTTTTATTCTATGCGTGTTTTTATACCACCTTTATCACGGTAGTATCTGAATGCTTTCCAGTACTACACGTAGCAATGGGACTAGCATCTGTTTGTTCCTTTATCTTCTCCCTAGGGAGAACTATATGTGCTGAGGAGCATTCTGCTTTGGTAAGGCTTGATTTTTTTAACCAAGCACTACCAGTTACTGCAGGAAGGATGTGGAATTGTAACTGAAAGGTGATCCAGAAACAAAGCTTTTACTTAAACACAATATGAGAAGATTAGATCAAATCAGAACTCAAGAACCAAAAGCATTTGAGGTCCATTTCAGTTTCAGCATAAACAGTGGCTTAGAAAAGATATGCAACTGCTTAAACTAAAGCCTAGTTTGACCTCATGTTTTCTTTTTTTAAACACAGCATGAGAAGCAAAACAAACTACAATTTCTATACCTTTTCATGGTCTTCAAATTTTTCTAAAGGCTGCAGGCTCCCTTTTGCCATAAGAATATTTATGATAGCCCTCTTATGATTAAAGCACAGACATGAGAAGGATTGAGCCTGAGGCTATAGCCTAAATCAACATCCCTCTTTTTGTGCTTTACAGTACTCCACACAAGAGCTCTGATACAGATGTATCCTGTAAAACAAAGGATAACAGCAAGCTCAGTTTGCTCCATCCTGAAGGTAAGGATTCTTTTGCAGCACCTTTCTCGTGTGCAGACTGAAGATGTAAAGACGCCTCTGAAGCAGACAGAAGCCTCGAAGAGCACCATCTAGCAGGTTCTTTTTAGTGCATGAGTAGGAGTTAACAGAACTGGTTAAAAACAGTATACATCTGGCCAGTGTGCACCAAGAAGCATAGTGTCACATTTCTGACACCAAAAGGAGTATCTGTTACATCTTTTTTACTTAAATAGTGTCGTGGTTTAACCCCAGCTGGCAACTGAGCACCACACAGCCGCTCGCTCACTCTCCCCGGTGGGACGGGGGAGAGAATCAGAAGGGTAAAAGTGAGAAAACTCGTGGGCTGAGATAAAGACAGTTTAATAGGTAAAGCAAAAAGCCACGCACGCAAGCAAAGCAAAACAAGGAATTAATTCACCAATTCCCATCAGCAGGCAGGTGTTCAGCCATCGCCAGGAAAGCAGGGCTCCATCACACGTAACCGTTACTTGGGAAGACACACGCCATCACGCCGAACATCCCCCCCTCCTTCTTCTTCATCCAGCCTTATATGCTGAGCATGATGTCATATGGTATGGAATAGCCCATTGGCCAGCTGGGCCAGCCGTCCTGGCCACGCTCCCTCCCAGCCCCCTGCACACCTGGCAGGGCATGGGAAGATGAGAAGTCCTTGACTATGTAAACATTACCTAGCAACAACCAAAACATCAGTGTGTCATCAACATTATTCTCACACTACATCCAAAACACAGCACTATACCAGTTAATAGGAAGAAAATCAACTCCATCCCAGCCAAAACCAGGACAAATAGTAATATCCCAGACCAATTCTGGATGCTTTGCGTTTTATGCAATCCTAGTGTTTCTTGCCATAACTGTTCCAGCAGTTATCGTGCTTGCTGTGTGACTGAGCCATTATAAATCTACATCAGTAAGCCCGTTTCTTACGTGACGGTGTCACTCAAAGTATGTCTGCACTACAAACTCTTTTATGACTTTTTACACATACCCCTCCAGGTACCCCCCAGTACTGGAAGAAATTAAGCTGTGCAACTCAGAGCTCAGTATAGGCTGCTGATGCAAAAATATAATCTTCTGAGCCTATGTTAAACCCTGGATTTTTTCCCAGTGCCCAAGCTCAGTAGTTTGAAGGTGGCTTTGACAAATCTACACTACATAACCATGTTGATATATGTAAGAGCAGAAGTCTTCCACTTACGTGGAAAATTTGAGATATATAGAATTTAAATCTGCAAATATTTCTCTATCAAAATATCATTTTCCCCACTTCAAAATATCTTACATAATAAAATATTTTACATTAATATAACTAGGCTTATTTTGATTACAGTGCCACTATTTAAAAGCTAGTCAAAGCAGTGCTCTCTTACAACAAATACAGCAGACTAGATTAATAATCTCCAGGAAATTGTAATAGGTAAATGAATAAACTCAAGCACTAATAGAAATTAAACGTTAGAACGTACAGTTCATACCATGATTACTTGCAGGGTTTGCAGGGTCCAACTGGACAGCCTTATTAGCATCACCTATTGCTTCTTTCTAATTTTCTATTACCAATGCAGAGTAAGTGAGACAAAGCAACAAATAAAACTGCGGACATTTTTCTTACGATTAGATGTTTTTCACAATGAAATCAGAGCATTTAACAGATACAGTATGAGTATGCAATATTGCCATTTTTTACAACAACATTTCCTTTACAGTATCTGAAAGTCCTCTTCTAAAAATCTTAAGTTTGCTTCACCCTAATGAAAACTACTTCTACTCTTTTTCCTGTGCAGCCATTATATTTAAGCATCTGTCTACTCCACGTGCGTCCTCTAAGATACTCCCAGCCAGTGTCAAACACAATCCTTTCAGATGGCATTTTCTCACTCAAACATGAAGTTGTACAATATATTCCAAATGACTTAACAACTTGCTGCCACCAAGAAGCAAGGTCCCATTCCTGTCACGTTCTCCCACTACCATGCCTGGTCTCCAATTAACTCATCTCTTGTAAGTGGCTGACTTTTTATCTGAAGCATACTAAATCTGCTAAGTGAGTTTAATCCTTGTAAGACAATACGAAGTCCCAGACTGAGAAGTGGTATTATAAATGCAGGAAATGCTGCAACCATAGCTTGTGCCGTGTTAGATGGCAGAAAATCCACACAGAAATGAAGTTTTAGCTGAAAGACAGATATTATGGTGTGCAAGTCCCAAACTCTGGATGCAACTTCTGTTGAAGTTCGGTACTCATGTCTTTCTCTCATGTCAATTCTTTCATGCCTAATAAAGGTTCCACTTACATTGCCACCTTAAGGTCCCTTTAATTCCACCAGCCTATTTTCATGAAATTTGTGGAAACTGAGTATCTCTGAGTTTCTGACACTTTTGACACTTGACTGAAATAGGCCAACAGGATCAAATTCCTAGATTAGGGATCTGGAGCGTGAGTGCATGAGCCACTTTTCCTTTTGGAAACAAGCTACAGGTACTCTAGGAAGAAGACAGAAAATGAATGAACCACAAGTGACAGACATTAGTCACGCTGCCTTCTGCAATACTGGTACCAGCTTACGTACAACACTGGCAGGACAGCCCACAGCAGAACTTGTACATACTAGAACAGAAAATGCCCAATTTTCACTGGCACCCATGCCAGGCATACTGCGGCTCCAGCAAGGAGGCACTATACACACTTGCAGCAAATTTTTACTAAATTCAAATTTCAAAAAATAATTCCTAGACAATACTCATGGTGGTTTTGCTCACTGCAAAGTAAAATCCAGAGGTGAAAAATCAGGCATGTTAGAGCCAAATTTATAACCTGCACTTTTTTAATGAGCTGTGACCTCTAGCCACCAATGTGGCTAAATAAATACTTGGTCTACTGCATCAGAGATACGGGAAAACACACAGTGAAAATGCACATCATTGTTACCACTAAAGCTTACAGTTCAAATAGAAAAAGCAGACAGCTGGAAATAAAACAAGAGACCCAGAAAAACGCAGCTACACCTTCACGGTCACAAAATAAATTGAAAGAGAGTGAAGTGCAGAACTCACAAGCCCTGAGTTCCAAGTCTTTGGAAAAAAGAACAGCTGGTGTTGCAATGGAGTTTTTTTACTGATGTATGGTTGTCCTATCTAGCTACTGATACCTTTCGGATAAGTTGAGTACTCCCTTCTCTCTCCTCATTGCACCCTCTGCACATCTGCAATGACTTATAAAGCCAAAATATACAACATTCCTCATCTTTCATGTTCTCCTTTACCTGATTTTACCAGGTATTATTGTCATTATTATTGTTTTTAGATTTTAAAAATACATTTCATAAAAAGACAAGTAGATTTATACAGTATTTTAATTTAATTAAAAACATCAGAAAGACATGCTGAATAAGGTCAGCAAACATAAAATCATGAAAAAATGAAGAGAATAAAATCTAAAAACTGGTATAGAATACACGTTATCATACATAGCAAATACACCTATAACATATATATTTGATTATGAAACAATATGGAAGAAATACATAAAATGCAGACATTTTAAAGAAATTATTTGTACAATTTAGTCAGAAGTTACATAATACCTTTCTGAAATGGACTACTATCTGCAGGAAACACAGAGGCATGAATACTGATAGACTCTTCGCCACTGTAACACCAAAGGCTTGCTGAATGGCACAAAATGCTTCACTTGCATCAACCCTCTGACCTAAATAATCCTGCAAATTCATATCTGGAGCCAGCCAAATAAACATACTTAACAAGATTAGCCATGACTGCAAATGTTAGTTTTGTTTTGATACCTGTAGTTTTGAGTCCTGAGAGCACAAGTAGAAATGACAATCACATGCATGCACTACCATGTTGCCTGTGTATATGAGTATTTAAAGCTGAAACTTTTAAAATCCATTTGAGCCTGGTCCAGCTCATTGGAAAAAACTGAAAACCGTGTGTCAAAATCAAATCTATAGCTCTGTCCAATCTGTACTTCAACATTTGAAAATCAAACTGCATTGCTGCACACATGTATTCAATGAGAAGAACAGAACTCACTCAAAATCCAAAGTAGGCTCTAAGGAAAGAGTTTTGCCGCTTGTAACAATCGTTGGTAATACAATGATTGTGTTCATGAATGAGCAAAAGCTGCACACAATCAGTCAGTCAAGATTTCCACAAGACATTCCATAAGAGCCGCTATGCTCATATACAGTAACAAAAGTAGATACCTGTAAGGGAGGATGAGGACAGAGACAGACTGAGAACTTGTGTGCCTTTTCTGAGACATCCTTTTTTTCTTTCATTCCCCTATATAATCTATTATTAACATTGTAAAACATAAAATATAAAAAGGTCTGTTCAACAAGCTTCTTCTATAAACTATTTTAAAGTTTTATTGCTGTTTAAAAACAAAAAGCAAAATTAAGCAGTGACTTTTACTTTCAAAAGGCACCCACGCCAATTTGACTTTTCCAACTTTTAGACCTTGTACTGATAGCACTTGTATCACTGAAAAGTAGTGTTATATCTACACTTGCAGCACATAAATCTGTGTTACAGACTGCATAAAGTCTAATCTTGCTCCAAGATTGGTTCAAAAATTATTAAAAGAGTTAATACCATAAAATTTAAAAAAAAACATTCTAAAGGTTTGGCTGCATTTATGCAATGAACATTTTGCATTCATTTTTGCATAAACACAGCATGCTTTCAATTACACAAGTTGCTTTACATGCATGTTCCCCAGCATCTACAAAAAAAATCTCACGGAAGATCAATTTCTACTTTAAAAATGTTTTTTATTTTTAAAAAATAGATTTTATTATACTTTTATTCATATGATATTGCTGAATTTATTCTGAGGGAACAAATTTTCTATAAAAAGATCATAATTTTAAAGTATTTTCTACTATGTAATTTGTACATGTTAAAAACATAAAGATTGACAAAAATTCCTAGAATAGTTCCTTTTCAGATTAACTGTTTTCGTTTTGTATCTTAAACTCATACTTTAATTCCCCTGCAGGTCAAGGAAGGAACAATAGCTTGGAGTATCAACGAGAATTAAGTACTGGTGAAGAAGCTACTGCAAGAGAGGAAGCCCACTCGGCTGCCCAGCTGCCAAATTCACACTGTGCTCAAGTGCAAAGTGGTCTAAGACCCCTTTCGGACCCCAACAACACTTCTGTATGTAGATAAATGTCAAATGAAAGTATTTTTATTACACGATTTCCCTACTCTAACACTCTGACTATGGTAAGAAACAGGAAACAAAGAACAAAATCATCCCCATAAGCATATTTTTGTATCTGGAATTTCAATATTTGTTGACTAAATTTAACCAAAGTTCTTGAGAATCTTACCACATTTCACATGTGCATATGCTCTTCGACAAAGTGCTGGTGTTTGGAGGATAGATGTGGAAACACAGCCAGCTTGACATACTCTCTGAAGAAAAAGAAACGGGATCATGAACTATAAAGTTATGATTTAAGCAGCAACATTACATTACATCCACAATCATTACACCAAGTAAACACTGTCATTACAAACTTAATGATATTCTTGAGACATCTACATTAGCACCATTGGTTCTTTTATTTATTTCAAATTACTGTTCTTATTTACCTCAGCAGGGCTCTATACGATTACTCCCCAGACTACTCAGACTCCTATGGGGATGATTTATGTTGTCATTCCAATATAATGTTTCCCATAATTGTACTGTGTTTAAAAAACATTAGAGCCCAAGGGGCTAGACAAGGAGTTATAATATTAACAGCACGCTCATATAAATCAATTTACTCCCTTGGAGGGAAAAAAAATGAAAAAAAAAGGTTAATAAGATTACAGAAGAACTGCAAAGCCAATGCAAACCTACCATTTTAAGTGTGTTTAATTAATAACTGTAAATGCATCACAGATAAATTCTGGAAATTAAAACGTAAGCAGGAATCCATTTCCACATGTGTAGTATTATGTTACTGACATTAGTAGACTGATCACAAAAAGTAGGAAAAACATTATTTCACTGAAAAGATTCAATCCCAGCAAGTGTCGAGCACCCCAGGTGCTGTAAATGCACAATATTTTTAAGAGTTCTCAGACTCTTGTAAGATCAGCCTAACATTAGTGGCAGGCATAATTTCATAATTGCCTAATTTTAAACATTCCAAGTATACTTCTTGATGCCTGCAGTAACCCATGATTTCAGAAACACTGACCATTAAAGATAAAATCTAATGATAAGGGTTATGTGGGTAGAAAACCAGGGAACTTCAGCCTCTCCTTTCCATTACCTACTAAAATATCTCATTTTATTTTAAAAAATCTCACAAGTCAATTTTTAATATGCTTAATGCAATGTGCAAGCATAAGATAACCTAATATGTTCATAAGATGGATTACTTGTAGCTCAGTCTGATCTGAGCCTCTAAATGCAGTATTGTTTATTATATTTACTGATCTAATTTTCCTGTACTATAGCTATATTCTATGATGCAACTGTCAATCACTTTAGGATAAATTTAGTGCAATAAAAAACTACAAGACTGAAACAGGACAACAAATATTAAAAAATACTATTCTGATAGACTCTGTGATCGAAAATGTAGCAGCTCACTAAACCTAGGGTATTCTTCTCCACACAGAAGAGTGGGCTGTTATGCAACATACATACCATAAATCCCACTGCAGATGTACCTTAGGGATAGATGAAACTTCTACTACTTTAGCGCGTTCATCCAAAGCCTCTTTACAGCGATTCCGTTTTTGCGAGGCTACAGTTAAATGATCAGAATCACAAATTAGTTTTTGCCATTTTAGTCTTGCTCAAGTTTGCTTTACCCTAATGAAAACTACTTTTACTCTTTTTCCTGTGCAGCCATTATATGCAAGCATCTGTCTACTTCAAACACCTCCTCTAAGGTACTCTCAGGTAGCATCTATCTCAGGACAGACTCTTAGCTTCTGTAAAGCAGTCTGCTCTACAGGATTAAATGGAAATATGCCGCTTCACAGCAGCTGAAGATCTAACCCTTCAGTCATTAACTAGAACAATGAAACTTGCTGCTGATCGAAAACTGTATTATTATTTCACATTACAAAATCTTCAGTCCTTCTAATAAGAAAGCAGATGTTTCATAAATCTGACAAATTAATTTTAAATGCTGCAAAGTTATCACACCACTAAGCCACCAAAAATTATTTATTTCAGGCTTGTAAAAAAAATCAGTATTTTGAATTCCAACATCAAATCACTCATAAGCTGCAAATTGAACTGCTTCGGTAAACAGAGGTATCGTCATGGTTAAATCTTGGCACCTGGGAAATAAGTAGGAGTGCAGCTGATCAGAAATTGTATTACCAAAAAAAGTTTGATCAGAAAACATCAGGTTGTTCAGCATAAAGTATTTAATTTAGGCAGCTACTCTGGAAGTAGGAAATCCGGAAAATCCAGATAACATACTGCAGGACAGGTTACCTGAAGATTTTGTCTGGGAGCCAAAAATCCCTGCAAGCAGAGACACTGTAGCAACTGCAAAATGCGCTGGTGGGAACTGCAGCCGAGGCAGGACCTCTGAATGTTCCATGCTTTAAACTTACAGCAAAATAAAAAATTCCCTCATGAACAGGAAGACCAGTAGCTGGAGCTTGGCTAGTGATTCCAATGCAATCAGACGTTAACACCTTTTGAAAGATGTGGGAAGAAGATAGGTAAAGACTTGGAGGGAAATCTGAGAAGAAACATGAAAATTGGTCTTCATGCTTTTTAAATTTATAGCGAAGCCTTTCCTAAGAATTTTCTCTTGCACACAGGAGGGTGTCCTGCCCATTTATACCAACTTTGGGGACAACATTGCCAGTGGTGCTGGCTGTATTGCCTTGAATTGACATTCATCAGTCAGACTGAAGTTCTCCTCCTTTTCTCCTCCTGACCCCACCACACGTCCTCCCAAATTTCCTAGCAGCTCTCCAGGACAGTGTATTTACAAAATACCACGTGCTCAGTATTTTTCCATTTGGACAGCAGAATCGCAAGCCAGCTTCCCTCCTCCGACAACATGTCATTTAAGACTGCCAGACTTCACAAAGCAGTCAAGACTTTTTTCCACCTTGTGGGTTTTGGAGTCCTCGGAGATCACTTTAAAGTTACTGGGTTTTTTTCGTTTGTTTCTGAGGAGGGGAGCATTTGGGGAACACCACACAGAGGAGCTTCCAGATTTATAGGGCAAAAGCCACTGTTTTCACGCAAGCACATGGTACCAGGGGCTGAAGCAAGGAGCTCTGGTCTCCCGCTGGCCCTCTATCAAACCACCTGCGGGTTACAACTGCGAGTAGCCACCATCCCGCTCACAGCCGTGGAGAAACGCCTCCCACAGCCTCCGCAGGAGCGGTGCAATCCCCCGCAGCCCAAAAGTCAAATATAAACCCACAAAAAAGGGGAGGGAGCGGGGGAGAGGATTAATTATGCGCTTTGAATTACCGCTGGCACGCAACGATGTTCCTCTCTGGAGCCAGGGGCAGCAAACCACCACAGCGGATGGCACAGGCCTGGGCTCCACCCTCCAGAAGACATGGTGGCAGGCGGCGAAACCTCGCCCGGCCCGCCGCCTCCCGGCCCCACAGGGCGCCCCCGGCGGCGGCGGGCCGGCCATGACGGCGGCGGGGCAGCCATGGTGAGCGGGGCGGCTACGGCGGGCGGGGCGGCCATGGCGGCAGCGGGGCAGGGCGAGGCTGCTGCCCGCCCGCTGGCTGCCGGTGGGCGCCACGGCAGCGACCTCCCTCGCCGCGGCCCGCGGGGCCTGCAGTGTGCTCCGGTACGTGAGAAATAGGTGGAAATACTCTCTCTTAACTGCTTCGTATCTGCTTGTCTCTCGTTGTGTGAAGCAGAAACAGAAAATTTTAAACAATCTTCTTTACCTGTTACTATTATTCCCTTTTTATGCTTTAATACTTGTATTTTAATGAATATATTATTACTACTGTAAAACTGAAATAAAGTGTTAAAGTTAGTCCATTTTGGACATTAAATCAACGAACGTGTCAATGATTTACTTGTGTAACTGAAAACAGCATAAATGTTCTAGGTTTTAAAAATTACCCACTGCCATTTAATAACTCTAAACATGGTATTTGATGTAAACAGACATTATTGTGATCCTGCCTTTGCAAAGTACCGTCATTTTTTCAACACATCCAGCCTGGTGGCCCGCGCAGGTGGGTTTCTGTGAGACCCCCAGAGCCCGGGGGTAGAAGTGACCGCGGAGGGAGTGATCCTAGAGCGAAGGCAGGAGAGACACGGGGGCGGCACGGAAGAGCATCAGGCAGAAGGTGGGAGCACATTAATTTCCCCGTGGCCCCTCCAGTGGGTGTGGGTTGGTACCAGCTGGTATGGGAGGAGATGGGAGTTCTTTCCTCCTGCACGGCTGCCTTCTGAAGTCGGGTTAAAAATTTGGCTCGAATGAGGTGGTCCTTCTGAACAGCCGTACGCCCCGCTGTGACCTGTGCCTGTTTCAGCCTGGCACTGCCCTGTCTTAAGAAAAATGAAAGAACAGCACAAGACTAATAATTGTCAGGCAAAGAATGCCATGCACATGTTGATCGGTTGGCCATGTTACCTTCCTTAGGAAGAAGCCAGGTAAATCACGTGAATTAAACAGATATGACATTTATTCCAGTCTTTTCATAGCAGGATTTTAATTTCTTCCCAAACCAGTTTTAAAAGTTAAATGCATTTATGAGCATCGCCCCATTCCTTGGAAAATACAGTTGTTCAGCGTTAGCCATGGACTTTTGTGATTCCTGGCATCTGGCTTTCGTTAAGAAAAAAAAAAGAGCACATCTTAGCACGAAGACACATAACAGATAATTTAAATGTCTGGATAATTTAAATGACATAGACTATATTTAAAAGTTTATTTTAGATTGTTACAGTGGATTACATTTGCTTAATCATAAATACCTCAAATTTATTCTCTTTATTTTATTTTAAAAAGGAGCAAAAAGCTCAAAATTTCTCTACAGTGAGGATGCCAAGAGGTTAGAAGGATATAAAGAAATACCATTTTTCCATTTTTTTTCTAACTTATTTTCTCCTGCTTCACGTCAGTGTTGTATGCTTAAGCATCAGGCTGCCATGGGTTTCCCCAGTGCAGCTGCACACTCCTATGACAAAGAGCTGCCACATTAAAAAAAACAACAAAACAAGTCATATCAGAGAAATGATTGCTATTCATTCACCGTTCACACATTCATTAGTTCTGGCAAGTCATGAACGCATCGGGTCTCTTGCTTTTGTACATATTTAATCTCTGTAAATGTGGTATATCCTGGGCGCATCAGAGCTACCGCAGAGACATTGCGGTGCGTCAGTGATTGTTCACAGCTAACTGTCCTATGTAAGTTATCATCTGGGTAATGCAAGAGGTTTCTCATTAAATATATGACTGCTGCAGTTGTCTCTAGCAACTGGATAGTTAAAATTAGAGTTTGGCACAGCAGAAACGTAATTCAAAACCCCACATGCAGAAAAGGGCAGTTTGGGCATACATCTAAGACGTGACATGCCTATCTGCCACCAAAAGGGGCAGTCCCGCTGCCTTTCCCAGACTGAGCAGTCAAACCTCTCACTTGCCGCAAAGGTGCCACTTATCTGACACCATGGTAAGGCAGCTCATGGAGCCGGCTTGCCAGAAAATTGGAACCATTTCCCTGCAGGACCAGATACGCACCAGTGCCAACGCAAGAGAGACAACTGGAGCACATGGATTAAAGAAGGGAGCAGAGATGAGAAAACAGAGCTGTCTGGTTTTTGCAGCATCTGGTTCAGTTTAGCGGTACTGGAATACCACCCTGGAAGCAACCGAGTATCTAACACTAATAGGAAAGACTAAATGCAGATTAGGAAATCCAAAATCTTATTACCTGTGCAGAGTTTATGTTCCTGAACTAGCTTTCATCCGTATAGGAAGCAGAGGCTAAGAGCTGGCACTTACAAATGCCATTACCAAGAACATTATTATTACTATTTTTAAAACACAGTGAGAGATATTTATTAGTGAAAGCAGGCCTGTAGTATATGGGAGACCAATATGGAAATCCCTTTTGAGCATGAAGAGTTTCAGACCGCATCTTCCATTTTCTAAAATAGTACCCTCTCCATCAGGCCGTATTCAGAGCAGAATAGGAGCCCAGCATCTACAGCTTACAATTTGCAGCTAACCTTGCAGTTCTAATCACAAGCACATGAAAAATCGCGTTTTCTTCAGTTGGCCAGACTAGCAACTATAATACACAACAAGCCAATTCAAAACTATTAGCCCGTCTAGGTTCAGAATAATACCACTGAAACGGCAAAATACGAGTCCTTTCAAACTCATGCTGTAGAATACATGAAAGTCTAACTCATAACAAAATGCCGTTGTATGAAAAATAAGCTTCATCTTAACTCTAATTTTCCTGTCCATAGGTGCTATAATTACCCACAAAAGAGATAGTTCAAATAGAGTTAATAAAAAGTGATCAGTTGTGTATACAGCAGCTACCTTTAAAGATTAAAATCCTTTTGCCTATACCAAAGACAGGATCTGTGGGAGAGTCACCTTCCCCCAAATTGTAATGTAGATCTTGAGAGCACGGAAACAGGTTGCTGTAAAACATGGAAGCAATTTGCCTTGGAGCAAAAATGGTAGCCAGTAATGTCCATTTTATGCCCCTCTGACTAAAGATGTGATTAAGTTAAAAAAAAAAGTTACAGCATGGTTAACAGAGACTCTGAGACCTGAACTATACTTCAGGATACTGAAAAAAACTATTGCTAAGTTCTTTGAATTATCCTTTCTGTAGTCCATTCATATTGTTCCCACAGAGAACAAAGGGAAACAGGCAAGTCCAAATGTTTTAAGCTTTTTGCAATGTTCTGTGATCAGTGCTCCCAGTACCTAAGCAAAGACATGGCTTAAATGGAATGAGTATTGAAAACTTTCATTTCCAAGTAAGAGGAAGGAACATTAGATATATTTTTTTTTCCAAGAACAGAAGTTTAGGGGAAAAAATCAGTTACTTTATATAAACAAGGAGAAAATTTTGATTGTTCCAATTCTAAATTGCTGACAGTCGATGAATCTGTAAGTATATTTTTAATTAAAATTCTCTGGTGAGATTTCAGGTAAATCCTGAAAGAGGATATGGGCACTAAAGCCTATGTATCCAGCAAGCCACAAGGGAAGTGGTAGAGGTGCTCTTTTCACCATCCATCATTCCTCTTGAACCAGTGTAGATGTGCAGCAAATTCATGAAACCAGAACTGGAGGAGATAGGATGAGCATGACTCTCTAACTGATGGTTAGCAAAGCCATTTTGGAAGGAGAGCCCATGTCTGTGCTCATTGCAGCTAAAGCTTTTATGTATTTTATATTACATAATAATTAGATATAAGCAAAGAACCCTAGGTGCAAGACAAAGAATTTGCAATATCATCTGTCTGGAGAAGGTCCCTTAACTTGAGGGCCTTTCCTACAGTTGCACTTGCTTGTCCTACAAAGGCAAATGGTCATAAAAAATTTTACCACAAAAACCAAACACAGGTTTATGAAACCAAGAGTTATTATGTAAGTTATTTTTTAAAATTACAAAACCATTCTAAAAATTATAGAATGCTTTTACTTAAAAAATCAAATATTTTAAGTCCTACAGTTGATCCTACAGTTAAGCTAAAATTTTAGCATCTCTGATTGGCTGTGTGTAGCATCCTCCCTCTTCCTCCCCCAGAAGAATCCAGAGAACATAGAATCAGAAAAAAAAAAAAGCTAATTCATATTCTGCCTGAAAAACAGCATAATAGGGCCTTGTGTTCCTTTCTATGGATCAGCATGTTCCCCTATTATATCTTAATCAATTGAATACTGGTTCTGTCATATAAAATGGACTAAAAAAATTACAATTCATAGAAGGGAGAGTAGACAGCTAATTTTAAAAATTGGAAAATAGTACCTACATCATTTTGAGAGATATGGTACTGTACCATCCAATATTAGGCATTATATGCTTTTGCTTTAAAAAATATAAACCACCATTTTTTTATATAAAATATAAAAAAATCTACCCCTACATGATGTGATTTGGTATGCTTCCTTGTCAGCTTTCAAAATAGATTTGCATAGTATGTACAACTGATTTATAGAAGTCTGGTCTGGGGTGTGGTGAACATGATGTCTAGCCTATTTTCTATTCAGTATGAATTATAACTGCAAGAGCAGGGAGAATGCTCTCACAGCTCTCATCTAACAATACATAATAACTTCTAACTCCTTCACTTTCCTTGCAAAAAAAATTGCAGAAGAGTTTTTAGATTGCCATTATCCACATAGACCTTGGAAATGCTGCCAGAGGCAAAAGCCACCTGTCCAGAGACCTTGTGTTTCCACACAGCTGCTCTGAACATACTTTCTTTACTCAGAATTAGAGCACGTAAGAGGTACTGTTGTAGGTTCTAGGCTCTCTTGCCTTATAACAAAGGAATCACATGAAAGGATGGGGAAAACATTTATCCCTCATCCCATTACCAAGTAGCAAAAGCCTAGTGCTGAACTAATAGACCTTGCTCTCCACTGTTAATTGTCACTGGATGTTGGTATTTTGCTCTCCACCGTTAATTGTCACTGGATGTTGGTATTTTGCTCCCCTAAATGGACCCCTATTAATGAGAGAAAGAATCAGGTTGCAAATTTGAGAGCCCTTTGCAGAAAACTCTCAGCTGGCAGCTCTTTGTGTTTTTGAACAACTACAGTTACACTTGTAACTTGTAGTGCTCTCACTGTCCCAGCCATTCCAGTAGTCGCATAAGGACACAGAGAAAAGTCCCAGACTGACTCAGGAATTTTTTAGATCAAAGCCAGTGTCTTAAACTGCCTGTGGAAATAAATGGACGTTACGCATCGTGAAGTACTTTTGTTGTATGCTCTTGGAAAAAAGTAGTCTGCTCATTTCTCCGCAGCGTCACTTTCTTTTTCAAGACAACACAATAAATAACGCATCACGTACCAGTATCTAATGTTAGAGTTAAGCACCAATGTCCTCCTCCAAAACAAATATTCATATCTTATGGGGCAGCAGAAACAGAAAAATCCTGCCATGCTTAGCTAAGAGAAGCAAGCAATCTGCAGTTCTCCATAAATCTGAACTTCAATCACAGCTGGCAGTCACGCATCTTTATAATGCAGATGTATTATTTTCCATGCCTACCAGCAGGTTTCCTCAACCTCGTGTCTCAGCCTAGAGTATTGAACTGCATCCATCTGTTTCCCAGCTTTGTCCTGGTCAAAAACAGGTAATAGGTAAGATGATGAATAGCAACATTAGTATAATATTATATAATGCCTTATGAAGAAAACATTAACCACCCACTTTCAGTACTGGCTGTCTTCTCTAATGAAAAATGGAAGAACAACTGTTTCAGCCACACGTACTGCAGTGGTTACTAGAGTCTGAAAATAGTTCAGCACAGTTAGCTGATGAAACTAGGAGAAAATGTAGCAAACGATTGATTAGACAGCTAGGAAAGCAAACATACATGTTGGCATTGCATTCCAGTCAAAAAGTCTTTAACAAACATCAAGATAGCAATTATCTCCCACTATGCCTCTTTCCTTTCAGTTCAATTTCTAGTATTGGAGATTTTTTTTCTTCTTGAAGAGTGTAAGATGGGCAAACCATATGCCAAATTTCAAATTGATAGAATTTCATGTTAAATTGTAAAAAGCTCTCATCTTTCCAAAGCATTGGCATCTAATTAGATGTAGATCAGATTAGATTACTTCTAGATTAGATTCCAAAGCATTAAATACTCACAGTTCAGATCAAGTGTAATGATCCACTTGTCTATTTTTTATGAGCTTGGTTATCTATCATTTCAGACTGCAATCATCTCAATACACTACAGAAAAATCTCAAACTTTGATTGGCCATGAGTTCATGAGGGCACCCATAGTTATAAATGCTGATTCTTCCTTGCTTCCAGGTGCCATCTGCAGATAAATATTTAGTCATATACAACATTCTTCCTTCATGACACTTCTCTACTATGATTTCCCCAAGGACATCGTATCACAACATTGTCTCTCTTCAAATTAGTCTTCATCTCGAAATTTTGAGAACCCCTGCGTGGTCATTTTTGGTTGTCTGTATTGCCACCTAGATTAACAAGGCTCAAACTGAAAGTTGCCTCTCAAAAATTTACGTAGTCAGAAAACTTCTTGAAGACTTAATGTCTACCTAAGGAAGATTATCTTTAATATTTTAAAGACTTTCTCAGAAAGCATTTAGTCTCTGAGAGGAAATTCTGCAATGATGCACAGCAATTTTCTTTTAGAACTCTGATTGCCCCTTTTCCTCTCCTCTCCTCTCCTCTCCTCTCCTCTCCTCTCCTCTCCTCTCCTCTCCTCTCCACCCCTCTCCTCTCCTCTCTTCTCCTCTCCTCTCCTCTTCTCTTCTCTCCTCTCTTGCCTTTTGTTCCATTAAAATTTTGAAGTAGGGAGACTTCCATTCCTGATAACCAACCTCTCCTTCAGAAGGTAAGTGAATACAAATAAAATACCACAAAACAAATATGTGAGTTAGCCAAGTCATAATACTTAATTCAGTGTTGACAAGCATAAAGATGCAAAATCATTTCAATTCCGACATACTGCATGGAATGTCTTTCCTTGTTTATAGCATACATAAATTTTGAAAAAGGTCTATGTAAGTAAAAAGATGAATGCACAAGTCTTATCTTACAGAGGTAATGCTGTGAAAAGGGTAGGAAGTCAATCACACACCTCTGCAGAAGATCAGTCTGTCCACCTGGGGACCATGTTCTCCATGCAGTTTTAATCCCTGGAGGTATAAATCACAGGAGAAGATGCATTCTTGTTCTGGCACACAAAAAGAAAAATAGGCATTCAGCCATCAGCAGCAGGAGCAATAAATATTCAGCATTCTAATATCTAATTCCTAAGCATTTATAATCTAAACCACTGTTTTTACCAACAGCCTGTTCTAGCATCGTCCCAATTTTTACCACTGACTTCCAATTTAAGATGAATCACCAGAAAACCAAATAATGTATTAATTCTGGCATTATGTCTTTGTCATTAACAAAAATAATTGTTGTCCTTTGCTGCGTATAAACCCATTTTCTAAATGTTTAAATGTTGAACAGGAGTGATCCCAAATTCTCTATGCTAATTCCTTTTTTTTCCCTCAGAAAACCCGAGTTTAATCTTTTATCTTTGCAATCTTCTGATTTGGAGCAGCTCCCTGATAGCCTCCAAAGTAGTTAAAGCAAATGACCTGAGGGCTTGGGGGGACCACTGCAGAAATACTCACCAAGCAATGCTTGCTTGATTCTTCCAAAGGACCATTCTCATGAACGTTTTGCCAGGATGTTTAGATGAACCATAGTGGAATTATTTGGTCTATAATTACACATAAATTCCTACCTTGCTAAGAGGCACACGGTAATCATGATTCTTGAGTCGTTCTCACACCAGTCCGTATTTTTCTAGTGTAATGCCATTAGTTCCACGGAAGTCACACATGTACCCATGGAGTGAAGAGTGGCCTTGGGGGCTGGAGGGCAGCCCAAGTTGTGGGCTTCTAGCTTTCACAGCATACCTCCTACAAAGGAACCAGAGTGTCATGGTTAGGGCTAAGTAATTCTATTTATACACACGTGTAACAGGCAATGCTAGTACACGCATGCTGTCTCTCTCTCAGGCACACATTGCTGCTTTACAAGAATTCCAGGATTGGAAAACTGTAAGAAATCAGCCACAATTTTGTAATAGATGTTAAATCAGAAAGAATTGTATCCATAAAAATGTTAACTCTACAAAACCACAAAGTACAAAAGAGGTTTTCCCCCTCTAACCTATAGTAGCCTAAGCAACAAGGAAAGGCGGGGTCACCAGTGTCCCAGGAGGCACCAGTGTCCCAGGAGGCATTGGACAGAAAAGCCAATGGCAATGGAGGGTTAAAATTTATAAATTATTATAAAACCAGATCACTACCAAATGTCTGTACTTTTCAGGTGGAGCTATCTTTGCTCCATTGGAAAAATGAATGAGAGAATGAAATTAATGTATAAATGAAAGAAACAAATGGAGACTTCACCAAAAATATGAAGACACAACCAAACTGGAAAAAATGACATAAACTTAGCTTCTTACATTCAGAACTGTATCTTGATATGAAAGTGGGTAGAGAGGAATTAGAGAACTGAACACAGGAAAAGAAAGATGCAACAGACAATTCCTACCACAGCAATGCAGAGTCCTTCTGTATCAGTTTGACTTACTTTTGAAGTTAACCCAGAAACTAAACTTGCAGTGGTATTTTCCTCAGCGCAGCAGTTACAGTAGAATAAAACTCAGGTCAATTAAATTAGGCACTCATGTTTTATCTTGGAACAGACTTTGGCCATATTAGTTCCTGGTGAGATGTGATAGTCACTTCATTGTGTCTGAGTGCGCTAAATACTTTTCATATGGAAGTCAGGCTGTTCTTCTATCATAAGGATTTTTCTATTTTTATGTCATGAAATAGAAGAAAACAAAATAAGTCAACTTTTTCAGCAAATTTCCCCACTGTAATTTTATTAGAGGAGGGACTGGTGTTTTGATTAATCCAGTTCTTTCTTACAAGTTAATATAGACTCAAACATAAGTGTTTGAAACAGAAGTTGTTCAGAGATGCTCATGTATGGCTTTTTATCTTAGCTAAAACTTTGATGAACTGTTTCAAAGCAAGAGGTAAACTCCAGAGGAGTCAATGCTGGAACGCTTTGGGATGCTCATTTCTTTAGCATGGAAAGCTGCGTCAAGGAGTCAGAGGTCTGTGAATACAGGATGTTGGAAACCTAACAGTTGTAACAGTACAAGGAAGATATCAAGCTCTTCGATTTTTCTTTCAGTGGGTGAGAAACAGCATGCATCCAACACACAACAAGCACGCTCATTTACACTGGTGTGCACTGGGGCCATGTGCGGAGTAGCATAGCAGGAAGCAACCATGGCACAAGGCGACATCTGGGAAATGTCTTTTCCTGTGATTTATGTCACTGTGTGTTCCAGCAGATGACAGCACATTAGTTTCAGTACACCACCACAGCCTCTCACAGTCATGACCCCATATGCCATACATTGATTGTTGATCACAGGCTCAGTTGATGACTGCATCTGGTGCATGGAATTGCTTAATAGAAGACGATCTGTCTGGCTGCCCTTCAGACATCTGGGCTAGGTAATCACACTGCACAAGAATCTTGTACTCAGTCTATAACCTCAACAGTTCTGTCATTTAATCACCGTCTAGTTTCAGATACATCTGGTCCCATATTAAATTTTTTTTAATTTCCATCTCAGCTTTTCTATTGTTTCAGTCTTTCAGTTCATTCTTAAATCTCAAACACTAGTTAGATAAGTCACAAAACACAATTCTCCATGGTTATATGTTTCTCCATTCATTACATATTATGGGTAAAATCTTAATCCAAATGGAGTCAGTGCCAAAATTTATTGATATTGGTGAGTCTCAGATTTCACTCTCCAGATATTTTGCATGTCAAGAGAACAATAGTGTTTCACTATCAAGCACCAAGGAAGCCAAATAATTAATAGTTTGACAAGCAGAATTCAAGTTATTTTAATTTCAGTCCCTATGTGTATCTGCACTATCGCGTACCCTTTAGCTATGGCAGAGAAGTTGGCACAGCTCCTGGCACAGCTCCTTGCTATTCTTGCTATTCTTCTGCCTCCCACTGCACCTCCTTCACCTGCTTGGGCTCTTGCTCGTAGGATAACTCTCCCCTGCCCTCTGTCTCCTACTGTCTGTCCCCAGAGCTGCTGCTTCCCATGAGAGGAGAAACTAGCTCCTGGAAGTATCCCCCAACCGGCTCCTCACTCTCAGACATGAAAAGCATGCACTGCCCTGAATTCAGACATGACTAAATCATTTGCCAAAAGTTCTGTGGTGCTGTTCTGCCTCTTAGAGTGAAAGGAGATAGGGCACGGTTGAGACACGTCCTGGACCCTCTTGCTCTTCCACCAGCCTTTCTCAGTCTCCTTGCTCACTCCAGCCCTGCTGAAGTTTGACCTCATATAAAAGCCGTTCAAAATCTGTGGGACCAGAAGGCCCATGATCAAGATGAATAGTGATACTATGGCTCTGGGGCTCCTGGCCCTCTTTTGACAAGCAGCATCACTACTTCTGCCTTCTCCTTTTCTGTGTTCCTGCCTGGTCCATCACATTCAGACTTCCCTGGACTAAAAATACTGCCTCTCTTTACCCCCTTGACTGCTCTTCTCTTGTCTCGCAGAGCTGATGCCCTCCTCCACATCCCCAGCACTGGGGCTGCAGGGACTGAGCAGCAGGATGGGAAGGGAAGGTATAGAGCTAAGTCATCTCCTCTTCCTCCCGCACGCTGCCTGTCATTACTGGTGGGACATGGAGCAGTAATGCAACATTACACCGAATTTTTGGAGTGCTTTCCTGGTGGGTAGCCAGTTCTGGAGCACAGCAAGGAGGATTCTGGGGATATTTCTGCCACAAGTTGTCCGTAAAAATGTGCGAACAGGTTTGAGGGCAGAGACTGGACCATGCAACTCCGCATCTCCCATCGGAATTAGGTCTGTGTATCTTGTGTGGTCTTAGGCAGGAGGTGGGTCCCAGTTCTCTCAGGCAGAAAATGTGCAGTAGCAGATATTCAGGAACAAGAGAAACTTACAGGTAAATTTAGGTGCTTATGGGCTCTGATCAGACAGGATTTGTGTAGACTGTACTACTGCCATCTTTTGGCTTCGCATGTTTCTGCCAAGCATGTACAAACTTTCAGAAATATGATCAATCTGGAGTGGCATTGCACTGCATAAGGCCATTCTGGCCACAAATACTGCTTCCTGTCCAATTCCAAGCCCTACTCAAAACTTAGGGATGCAAGACCTGGTCAGAAGAAAAGTTTGCCAAAATTCTTTTTAACTTAGCAGAACAACATCTTTTCCTTTTGTCTCATTCTCAGAAACAGCTGAAACTTTAAAGAAAAGGGGGTGGAACAGGGAAAGGGAAAATCCTGTGTGAATCAGGCAGCCAGCAGGAAAATTTGCAGCACAGCATTTAAAGTTTGGCAAAACTACAGCAAACAAAGTTTGGATCTTAACCTTGAAAGTATCATACAGTTATGTTCACTGGCACTGCTACCAACCCTGCTTAATTTGGCACATCAGTATCTTTCCATCAGTGTTAATTATAGTATTCCAAAATAATGATTTGTTCAAACAGATGCCACTTACTACAAAAAAAAACCCCACATAAAGGTTTCTTTCTTTCTCCCACGTAATCTTTCCCTCCCATAATTGCAACAATATGTGCTATGAGACGGGTAACACTCAGGCCTAGCTAAGATCTAAACAAGGCAATTCTATACCCGCTATCCCTGTTGGAATAGTCACTCTTGTTTTAAGAAACCTATTCTCCCAAGAGAAAAAAGCACTTTATCTTTTCAGTATACTCACAATTTCTGCTGCAATTCACTGATCAGTATCACTATTGTTTTTAGCAGTGGGGTTATATTTATAGGTCTGTTTTCACTGAATCATTTTCTTCTCATAAATCATTTAATCTCTTGCCAAGCTGCAATATCATACTTGGGCTGCACAACATAAAAATAGATGGATGCTTTGCAGCCAACAAACCAGACATTTCAAGCTCTATATGCTCTTTCATGACTAGTCTACAAATAACATAATTTCATCATTTAAAAAGCATTGCTTTTCTCCTTTTAGGCTCTCTGCTTTTAAATGCACAAAGTTTAATATTGTTAGTCCCTCAAAATTAATTAAAATATAGGCAGATCCACAGATAACATTGAGTGTAAACAAAAGTAACCCAGAAAATAATTTTAAGCAGCACACAGAAATAGAGTCTCTTTAAATATATGTGTTTATGGGGCCCAGTAAGAAATGATCAAAATGCTAGGTAGACTATGTGTCTCCTTGCAGATAAGGTCTGGTATATGTATTTATGAAGACTGTCTGGCTAATTCTCATGCCTCTATCCAGGCAGAATTTAGAGCTATCTCTCACTGAACAAGTTTAATTATTCCAGAACAAGAAACACCAACATTTTAATGAATTGTATGGTAACCTGTAAAAAGACACTGTAAAGAGACACAGTTCTAAAGACTAATTAGAAATTGTGCTCTCACACTTGGGTTAGCTTTATCAAAACCTATGGTCTTGTAGTGAACACAGAAAAATGTTTAGATAACAAGCATTGCAGAAGGAATACAATTAATAAGGTTAGATGTACTGAACAAGGCTCAAAGCACATCTGCCATAAAAATGGTAACTTTATTGTTTGCATTATTTTCAGCAGTATGCACAAGATAATGCTGAAAATCTTAAAATATTGCACTCCATAATCTACATGTTGTCATTTCTTCCTCGGAAAACAGTACACTATAAGGACCGCTATCCTTGTTGAGAGACAGATACATCATACAGAACATATCTTCTATTTTAGTAGATGCAAATTTAGATTTTGCATTAGAAGATTAACAGCATTAGAAGGTCTTTATTAAAATAAAAACAATAATACTTAGCTTTAAATAAAATGAAATCCCAGAAAGTGTCTTAAAATGATCACATACAGTGGAACCTCACTATTCTGACTATTTGGGACCTTTTTACCATTCAGATGATGGAAAGTTTCTGTTGCTGAAATGTAATTGCTACAAGCATAAGTCTATGTTCTGCAAACTCTAACAATTTTTTTAACAAAATGTGAGAATTTTGACCTAAGATAAAATATAAAAAGCAATAACTTTAAAATGTATGTACTAAACACATACAAGCATGGGGCCAGATCAGCAGCAGGGGCAGCACTAAGCTAATCCTCAGATGAAATTCAGAAAGTAGTTTCTACGGTGCATTCTAAAAAATGGTTAGAAAGAAAACAAAGGGAATTTGTGTCTTGCAGTTATGTAGCATGGATAGGCATTAGGAACGAGAAAGAAGTAGCATAGTTAAAAGTTAAACAGAGCCCATATCAGTGTATTTTAGCTTTCTCTGCACTGATCTCCCCAGAGTCCACAGCATTATTCATGAAAATAGGACATTACTTCTTGTGGTTTTGACCTGATGCTCAAGTCATTACCCTATACCTCCTGTAGCCATCTCTCCATTTCTAACTCCCTTTGCAGAAGTTAGATCTAGCTGTTAGATTGACTGTTTTAGCCTTTCTGCATCCACCAATTATACTGGTCACGACAGTGTTTGTGCTATGTATGCACTGGTCACCATACTTAATGGGTTTCTTTTTCATAAACCAGAAATTCAACCATTTCCTTTTTTAAAACAAGGAAGATGCAACATTGACTCACCAAACCTGTAGCCCTTATTTTTTTACCACAGTTTCAATGCTTTCAGGATTTAGAAATAAATCCATCAGTTGCTTCCTGACTAAAATATAATTAAATCTGGATCTATTAAGACTGCTTTTGTGCTGCATTAAAAACAGTATAACAAAGACCCAGAGTTTATACAATTAGAAATCACAAATCTTGTGACTAGACCTTAGTTGAAAAATGAAATGACAATAAGTTATATTATTAAAGATTTTTTAAATGTTTGTATATTCCAAAAGCAGGATAAATTGTTCAGCTCTATCAGTACTGAACCGTATGCATATGTTTTCTCTTGTCCTTTCAAGGGTGTGTTTAGAAATGTATATATGTGTATTTGTATGTTTGTGTCCACAAATAAAAATGAAGATGTAAGCAAAACACTTTAACAGCTATATCTAAAAGTCTAGGACAAATAAATGCACAAGATAATCCTCAATGGACTAAACAGATGAGATCCCAGGATCCCAGGTAGAGGTGGTAGATCAGACTCTATGTTTGCTAATGCTTTTATTCCACTGAGTCACAAGCCACTGTGTTAACATTTTTTTAAAAGAGCGAAGAAAGCAACGTGGCGACTCATTACTGATTCTGATACAGAATCAGGAACCTGATTCTGTTCTCATTTGGAGATAAAAGCCATTTTTGGGTAAATCATGCATAACTCTCCTGAAGTCAATAGATTTAAAACAATGTAAAACTGGGGTGAGGGAGAAGACTTATAACTCTCAGCTGCATAGGAAAACCATTTCCATGATATATTCTATAAATTTGTAGGAAGCCTACATAAAATTTTCCATTTAGGCAATTTCCTGTAGCATAGCTAATTACTGTCATCTAACTAAGGGGAAACATGTAATTGCAATATGACTCACTAAAACATTAAAGTACTCAACAGAAGATATAGTTTGCATAAACAATCTCAGCAGCAAATTAATCTTTGAACAATACCGTTCTCTATTTATTTCAATATTTTGCAAAGAGATATTTAAAAACAGCAAAACTGCTTTATGGTTAAGGTTCAAAATCAGGAGGATGTGTGATGACTTCTTTTCTTAATGTTGCTGCAAAGTTGCTGCAAAGGCACAAGATCATAAGCACCAGGTTTTCTACAATAATGTCTCCTGGATAGTTTAATGCCTATTTCTGGGCAGGCTGAGATGTGTCTTAATTTTGATAAGACTGAGAAGCTTCCACCTTTTTGGGACCCAGAGACCAGACATTTCTTCTATGCTGTTCATGGTATGACTTGGTGAACATTCTTGGTGACCAAGTCAACACAAGGGTAAAGATACAGTACTTCAGTGGGTTGAACACACTCTTGGGATGTGGGACACCTACTTAGACCTTTTCTCTATATCATGAAGAGAACTTAAGTGCATAGCTCCAGGATGAAGTTCTTCTCTGTGTAGGTTAAAAGTGTAAGAGGCCATACCTCTAAAGCCTGTTGATGGGTGTTCATTTTTTCTTAAAGGTTAAGTCACCTCTTCAGTTGAAATTCCCTCAGATCAGCACATGGACTTTTCTAGATTCGGTTGTGGCACTCTCAGCTATTCCAGCTGTATCCAGTCTTTTGGTAAAAGATGTCACCTTTCCTTGCCTTACATGCCTAGGCTTCCTGGCTGTAACAGTACTACTGTTGCGGTGGGGAGCACAGGACCACAAGACTGCAGAGCCTATTAGGTGGCAAAGCACTTAAAAAGTTTGGTTATCACCAAATAGATACAGTCAGAATATTACTGAAGTCCACAGACCAAAACCCCTTCAATAGTGGAAGGGAATATATTTGTCCTTTAGAGCTGTAGGATTCATTTTGATGAAGTGCACAGACTTTGGGAATTAAAGTATTAACACAGCTCTGTCACAATTTGAAATTCAATAGTTGCATATAATCTGTCAGTTCTGGTACTGAAGCCCGCTTACTGTCGACTACCATTAAAAATCTTTTGTTCTCTTTATCAAAGACACAGACAGCAAAGGGGTGAAATGAAAGCACTAGCAACTGAAAGTATTAAGCATTAATAATATGCTTTCTTTTTAGTTGCCTTTTAGAGGGCAGCAGTTGTCCTATTTGAGGGGTAAAAAGGAAAAGTTACAGGGACCTCAACTGCAGCTGCTGCTATTGCTATTGAAATCTAATTTTGTTTTGTTGACGATAAACCAAAACAAGCATGTGCAAAACAGGACAGAAAAGCTAAGATAATCTGCAGCTTTTCGTTCTGGTATTGATTGGTTTTCAGTGCTGGAGCACCTGGTCTTACAAACCTTCCTTCAATATTAGATTGCTCTTCTGATAGGAGTTCTTGTCTGCAGCCTCTTCCTGGTATTTGAAGACAAATGCTGCTTTCTGACTTTACTTTCTGAACTGCCCATGTGAGTATGGATCCTCATCTTTGGATGAGGACCTGTTGTGGTTTAACCCCAGCCGGCAACTAAGCACCACACAGCCGCTCTCTCATTCCCCCCCACAATGGGATTGGGGAGAGAATCCGAAGAGTAAAAGTGAGCAAAAGCCACACACGTAAGCAAAGCAAAACAAGGAATTCATTCACTACTTCCCATCGGCAGGCAGGTGCTCAGCCATCTCCAGGAAAGCAGGCCTCCATCACGCGTAACAGTTACTTGGGAAGACAAACGCCATCACTCCGAACATCCCCCCTTCCTTCTTCTTCCCACAGCTTTATATGCTGAGCATGACATCATAAGGTATGGAATATCCCTTTGGTCAGTTGGGGTCAGCTGCCCCAGCTGTGTCCCCTCCCAACTCCTTGTGCACCCCCAGCCTACTCACTGGTGGGGTGGGGAGAGGAGCAGCAAAGGCCTTGACTCTGTGTCAGCACTGCTCAGCGATAATGAAAACATCCCTGTGTTATCAACACTGTTTCCAGCACAAATCTAAAACATACCCCTGTACTAGCTACTGTGAAGGAAATTAACTATTCCAGCCAAAACCAGCACAGGACCAGAAGCATCCAGCTTTGCCTCATGCTTTGTTCTAAAGCTCTAACCATAAGCCGTCACTGTTGTCCTCCCGTGCCTTCTCATATCAGTGTCCAGAAGGACACAAGCAATTCAGACAAAGCCAGGTAAAGATAAAACTCAAAAGGAGTTTCAGTTAGTAGAAGACTGTTCTACATGTTTTTGGGTTGAAGGGCAGTCTGCCAGTGCAAGTGGCCAAACAGACATATAACTTTTGTCTTAAGCAGGAGGCTAAAAAGATATTTGTGAACTCCTTGAATCAGTATCCAAAAAGGCCTGGCAAAGGAAGGAACTTCTGAAACTGCGCTGCATTTGGCCAAGGAGGGGATGCAGCTTTACTTCAGTACACTGCCCTGTGAAGCTGAGCTGGGACAACTGGACTGCATCCTTTCCAACTTGGTAGATACTTCTTTTATAGCATAACTGGCAGAGCAAAAGAGGAAAGATTCTTGAGGTGCTGCTTTAATGTAATGTTGCCAGAGACTTCTGTTTTTCTGTGTTCAATGACATGCCAGATACATGTCATTGGACACTTAAACTTACACTTGTGGCTAAGAAGATTACAGCCCTCTGCTATACAACTTTGCTCTGCTGCATCTACTCAGGTATGCATCAGGCTGAGCCTGGGCTGCTCTAGCTTGGCCCTCACAAGCCACGGAGATGAGGGGATCTAACTTACCTGCTATTCTTGGGATGTGCCCTGGAGATCACTTGATGCTGATTCTCTCTATATAGTACTTGCTTATTCATGTAGTCCTTGTATTCTTGTCTAATATTTAGATCTGTATTGTTTCCAAAGTGTAACTTGACCTCTGTAGGCTGACATTCAGAGGAAAGGAAAAAAAAAAAATTTGAATACGAATTTAATACTATAATCAGAGTTTAAATATCTGTAAAGTATAATTCCAGTAGCCCAATATACTGACATATACCTCTTTTTTTTTCCATTAAAAGGTTTTTTTTTGGTACTGAAAACTGTTTTCTTCTAACCCCATGCAGATTTGTTCATTACAGACAAATTAGTGATTATGCTTTGTTCTCTGGAACTACAAACACAGGAATGTTTAGCCTGATTTATAGATATGCTTCAAAGCCACAACTATTTTTCATGTATGAAAATAAGGAAAAGAAACAATTAAAAAGAGCACCAATTTCTCAAGCATTCCTACAATTTTATTATTAAAATAAACATATCATATTAAATATAACCATAGAAAATGGGTATTTACATACAAGTAGGATAAAGAGTTTCTAATTCTGTAGCCTCGGGAAGGTTTTGGTAGAAACAGAACATAACTCCAAATAGAAAAAATGTCAGCATAATAACTATTACTTGCTACTAAATAGACTTATATTTTTCTCGCATAGATCCAAGAAGTGTGGGGGACAGCAGCTGTTATCTATGCATCTGCTAAGATGGCCATGAATTTTAATGGATTTCCTAATGCGATTAAACACTGCAAACCTCTAGCAGAAAAATACCAGATTTCTTTTTTTTTTCCTGAATATCCTTGTCCTTTGAATAGAGGAATATAAAGGGCACTGGGAAATAACCAGGGATCAGCTCCTAAGATTACTGGTTAAGTGTCCAATAAAATTTAGAAAACAATATGAAGGGTTGTATTCTATTCTCCTTGCTTACAAAAATGGGATTGAATCAATGCTTTCCTGGGAAAGAATGGCAAATCTGAACCTCAAACACATATGTTGTAATATGAAGGTGTTTCCTTTATTACAGGACCTTCCCTTCTCCCTAGCTCATACATATTTTGCTTTACTTACATTACCCTTTCCACCTCAGCATTTCCCAAGGTGACCTGCATGCTGTGAGCATAAAATGGTAAAAACTCTAAATGGTAACAATCAACATCCATTTTGTACTGGCCAAATGACTACAGCTTACACAGGGCAGTGAAGAATAGGCCTCATTTTGTATTACATGTAATTAAGACCTTCCTAAATTTTCTAGAGTGAAAACAAACACAACATTGCTGTTAATAGACAGTGATCTCTTTTGGCTTTAGCCTCTCTGTTCAAATCTAGTCTTTCCACAGACACTAAAAGCACAATGCCCAGTTCACGCCTATTACTTTTGTTTCAGTGCAACTCCAGTAATTCAGCCCATAAAAGTGGAATTACACTGTATGTTGCTGGTGTAAAGTGAATAGAGCCCATTATTTTACATCTTATAAGATACAGCAGGTCGTTCCAGTTGCTTTGTGTCACTGTGATGACACACATGATTAGGGGATCCTACTTAACTGGTAGTTGACGTCTGTTTTGTCTTCCCAAAGTCTTTCATCCAGCAATATCCTCGGGAACTCAACAGGCGTCTCCATGGCTGCTCTGCGCAAACTATTCTCAGTGGAAGTATTTGAGGAAGAACAACTTTGGTCTGGACAGTTACCATCTAATTGCCACTGAAGTGAGAGTATACATCAAAAAGGAAGCAGCTCTGGTATTAAAGGACAGCTTTTCCTTACAACATTTGTTAGGAGGCAGGCAGCGATACCAAAAATGGAATTTCCATTAAACTGTGCCATTTGCATCCAGACTGAGGTGGCTCAGGATGTTGGATATGCATGACATGCGCAGAGCCTTCAAACTGCCAGTTTAGAAATAGTTGGCATGGAGAAATATAAAACTGTATCAGCTATTTTCATTTGTTTGTTGTTTAACATTTGAAAGGCGTTCCTAGGCTTACAGTGATTGAGCTCCTTAGTTTTTTCTACATAAAAAGGCAAAGATGGAAAAACACTGTAAAGCAATAACCTGCAGGTAAGTTGTCCTTACTGTACTCATTTTCTCTCTTTTGTAACAGCTCACGTACTGTGACTGACTCAATGTCGTATTTTAATATAAATACACTTTATCATTTGTAGCCAATAAAGTATAATGCAGTTTTCTATAAAAATCCCATAATACCAAAATAGCAATTTTTTTAAAGTAGATTTGAAAAAGTAGAATCAGTCTCAGCCTGCCTTATTTTTTTTTTTTTTTTAAATTTGACTAACAGTACTTCATATAATTTCCAGGACTTTCAATATACAACTTATTCACATTCACATATAAAGCTGGATATTCCAAACCTTTAAAAATCTTTATAAAAAATTTCTGGCAAAATATCAATAAAGTGAAAGCCTGAAACTACACTCCCAAATGAGATTTTAGGATGCTAAAATATTCTCCACAGCACTGAACATTTTAATACATCTTTAACAGTCTCTGGATTTCAAAACAGCAGAAAAAGGGCAAAGGTTCAAACTTCAGATCTGAAGAACCATTTTATGTATATGATCAAAATATTTTTTATTATTAAACTTTCCCAAAAATCACATCAAAAGTGACTTGGAGGTCTTCCAGGACTTGAAGCCTTGGCAAAATATTTTTAATAGATGAGCGGGTGCACTGAGAAAGTACTGCAAAGTTTGTTTTAATTCTGTTCACGTGATGAAACCTCCTGCTTATCCCAGTTTCTTTCTGAAGAGTGAATGATGCTGATATCCCAGATGAGAGCTGACAGTGCATAGAACAATTTGGACTGCACTGCAATTGTTCTGTTCCTCTGTTTCCCATGCCTGTCCCAGTAATACAGTCATATTCTTCATTTCACCTTTTCTGTCAGATCCATTTTCTTTCTCCCTCTCCCTCTAACACCGTTCTTTTTTTATAGCCCTAATGCCATAGGGCATCTTAAGAAACTGTAAATGTCGGCCGAGGACAGTGATCCAGAATACTATTCATACCTTCCCTCAGCAGCTCTGAGGCCAGAGGTTTATGGGGTAAGCCTAGAAGCTTTACTCCCTGCTGGCGCTGCAGGTACCAGGGGAGCCGTGACGCTGGGCAGGCCACTCACCCTGCCGCCCGTCCCCAGGGCAGCGGGACTCTCCCTGCAGCTACCTGTGCGCTCACCCAGGGAACGAGGAGCAGGGCGGACAAATCCAAATTAAGCTCTTTGGCTTCATGGGGCCTGAAGCCCAGACAGGACCGAGTGCTGTCTCCACAGGGCTCCATGTAATCTGCACACAGGAACATTCTCCATCCTTTTTGTTGAAGCTGGATACTGCATACCAAGAGTGAATATTTCATGACTCAAATACAAATTCAAGATACAAGACTGAGAAGAACATATAAAACAAGCAACCTAGAGCATTGCTAACAGGATATAGAAGATCCAGCTCTAAGTCCATGCTCCTAATCAAGGCTGTTTATGTACACTGCCTCAACTGACATTTTCCTGTGCCATTTAGGGAATACAGTATTTCAGGCAGAACAAACATTTCCAGGAGACACAGGGAGAACAGATCCAGCTTCAGCCACTGGGCAAGTTTCCCAGATCCTCCATGGATATATCTGGACCTAGTTCTAGATATAACGGGGTGAAAATTTCTGAAGTCAGTAGCAGAACTCCCATTGTATCCATTAGGGAAAAACATTACCTGAAGAAAGCAATGCGCTCAGATGAGTACAAGTTTTTACTAACTCAGATGTAAGGAAGCAAAAAAAAAAATAGTTCTCATCACCACATAAATCTACAGAAGGCTTGATGCAAGCTTGCACTCAGTATTTAAGCAACTGATATCAGTAGCCACGTATGTTCTGGCTTTGCATGATGGTTGGTGGCTGTGATCTTACACATGATAGCAATTTATACAAAAAAGTTTCAAATTATTGTTGGTATTAGTTGAGAATTGATAGAACAAGCCAGAAAATCCAATGACTTACCTGTAAATAGGTTAAAGTCATCCTCACTGTCTGCAGGTACAGGTGTTCCACTTCATTTGCATAGTGAGATTAAGACCAAGAGATTAAGGAGGGCTATTAAATTGCAAAAAGAAAAAAAAAAGATTAAATTGGCTTTATGGTAGCAAGAAAACTCATAGAAATTGGAAGAGGACCTATTTTCAGTACAAGAGCAGGTGAAACCATTTCTTGTAATCATTACTTTAGGAAGCCTGATAAGAGATTTATGGGATTCTGGACCTTGAAATACAAGAAAATTGTTCCTATAACATGTTCAGTCTGCAGTTTCCCATTGCGTATTAAATTCAGTGTCAGACATAACAGTTAACACTTGGAATTTGTCTCATGCTTACCAAGCAATCTTTCAGACTAGCGTAAAATTGCCCCCATTGGATAGCAGCATTTTTTAATAAAAATGAAATGTGATCACTTTTCCTAAAAAAGTACATGTTAAGGTTAAATGTTACATCTGTACTAACCTACACTTCTGGATTTTTTAATCTGTTTTTGCAACTGTATCTATAAGATCAAAGACATTTTGGAGGAGCAATAACTTATTTATTTCATTTTATTATTTTATGTATTTAGATGTGTGTGAATTTAATATTGTTTGCATGTGTGCATTTGGGTGTGCCCATGCGCATGCATATGTCTGTGTGTAATATAAAAAAGCCTACAGCAAAAGAATATTCAGGTTGCAATTTCAGGTATTCAGAAACTAGAAAATACTAGAACGAAAGCTGCCAGTGCACCATCATTGGCTCCCTTATCCAGAAGTAAGAGTACAATAGATACTTTTTCAGTTTTTAAATGTTATTTCTGCAGTTCCCAAAGCATCACAATGCTCTACACAGACACGTACACATATCTAGTAATTCCACTCATGCATATGCCAACTCTTACTTGTCAGCCTCTCAGAAAACACACGTGCACACACAAATGATACAATTGTATCATTATTATTATTATTATTATTGACCCATTTCATACTTTTACCTTCCATTTCACATTCATACTCTTATTTAAATAGGTGTTACCATTTTCTGTTTCAAACATGGATAGCCATTTAGAATATAGGAATTAGGAGAGTACAATTATTCCTCCATCGTTTCCTTCTCACTTTCTACCTATCCTTTGATCGTCTCCCCAGTTCATAGCTCAGAGGTGAAATTCGTCTTTTGCCATAGTGGTACATATTACAAAAATCCCAGGTCTGAGACAGCCAGCCTGGGCAATTAGCTTTATAGCACTCTAATATATGAAATGCTCTGTCCTCCAGGCATCTTCCTTACCTTGATCTCTTTCTCCTTCTTGCACTAAAGGAATTGCAACAGCATCCAGTTACCACTAATACACAGGTGTGTTGTACAGCCTCCTGACTTGATTATTATTTGTTGAGTTTATTATGGTACCTAAGACCAACTGAATTTGAATTTGTTTGTTCTAGACAAAATACAAACACAAGATAAAAAATAGCCCCTACTGCAAAGAGCTTACACTAAAAATAGACACAGGAAAAGGGAAGGTATGTACCACCTGGGAGTCAATTGCTTAAACAACTGCTGTAAATTGGGAGCTACCTAATCACATCAGACAAGCAAGAATGGAGAAAAAACAATTTCTTCAGATTGCTGTTGCTGTGCTTCTCTCTCTTCAGAGAAGCAGCTCCAATGTTACAGTGCTGTGTCCTAGAGGAATCCCTAAGAAGACTTTCCAACAAACCATTTAATGCCATGATGCATTCAGTGATGAGACTGTGATCCACAGTCTCCTGGGAACCTTCCATCCCGGCAAACCGACCTTGGGTCACCAGGGTTATTGGGCAGTGGCGTTGCCTCTTAGTTGTGGATCAAACTAAAGACCACTTCACTGAAAACCTGTCTTGCGATACATGTAGGAATTAATAATTTCAACAAACGTGAACAAACAAGATCATAGGATAACTTGGATTGGAAGAGGCCTCAGGAGGTTTATAGTCCAACCTTCTGTTCAAAGCAGGGTCACCTGTGAGCTCAGACCAGGTTGCTCAAGGATTTACCCAGTTGGTTCTTGACAAGCTCCAGGGCTGAGGTAGTACAACCTTTCTAGGCAGCCTGTTCCAGCGCCTGACTGTCCTCGTGGGAAAAAAAAATACCTTATATCCAGTCAGAATCTCTCTTGTTTCAGTTTATGTTCCTTGTCTCTCGTCCTCCTGCCATGCATTGCTTTGAAGAGTCTGGCTTCATCTTCTTGATACCTTCCCCACAGGTACTGGCAGGATGCTGTTAGGTGCCCCCAAAGCCATCTCTCCTCCAGACTGAAGGAACCCCCGTCCCTCAGCTTCTCCTCACAGGGCAGGTGCTCCAGCCACTGACTATCCTGGTGGCCTTCTGCTGAACTCATGCTACTTTATCAGGGTCCTTGTATTGGGGGGCCCAACACTGGATGCGGTATCTAAATGTGGTCTAACAAGTGCTGAGTAAGCCTACATTAGACTTCACAGAGAAATTATATAATAAAGGTTGCAAATGTTTTCACATATGCTCACTGATTTCAAAAGAAACAGTAAGCTGCGTAGGTATAATGCCATTACTTGGAACTGAGTTTGCCCTGAACCCTGAGATTATAATCACATTGTGGCAGTTAGTATCATAGACTCTGAAGCTTGTCTCTTCTGCAGCCAAATGCCTGATTCGTAAAGCTGTGTGAACCCTAACTTAAAACTAACTGGTGTGGGTCCTCAGAGAAATGTAGCTGTTAAAGTACAACTTGCCCCTGTGCTACTTACTGTCTTGGGTGAGCACTGCAATCTGAGATAGATGTTGCTGCAAGTGTACCCAAGCCAGCTCAGTCAAGACAATTCAGTGTTGATATATTCCATTTTCATGATGGGAAGCATTTGCAAATGAAGCAGTACTTTACCAGGACCATTAAAAGGCAAATAAAGTTGAAGAGAAGTACTGTAACTTCTGCATTTTAATAATATTGTCCTGGCTGGAAGTCTGTGCACAGAGAAGAAATGGTTTGGATTGCTAATGTGATTCTGTGTAATAGAAGCCTCTAAAAAAACCTTTATGTAAGTGATACTACATTTTTGAGGGTGAAGGATAACATTGCAAAATGAGAGACCTAAAATTAGGTGTAACATTTAATGAATAATGGATTTCTGGAAATTATTAGAGAGTATCTGTGGAATGCAGAGCTTCTACTCCTTATATTTAAGCAGGACAAAAAAAGAGGCTGTCTTCAGTTCTTCAAACAACTTAGCTTTTTGAATGACACTCCAGAAATCAAATAAAAAGGGAGTAACCACCTCCTTTATTAGCATTTCCACTGCAATATTATTTGCTGTGGTTATCAGCAGTCCATAAAAAAACACCAGGAAAAAGAACAAAACTTTTAATTAATAGGAGAAAAGTAATCTAGTTTATGGCTATATCTGTCTAACTATTGCTAGCTAACTTGAGATTTTTTGTCAGTCATCGCTATAGCACTGCATTTCAGTTCTGATCTGGACTTCCCATTGTAATGTATATGTAGCAGCATACTTGTTTGGTTAGATTTCAGTTGAGCAGCAACCAAATATTCATCTCAAAACAAAAAACCAGAAGAAGTATATCAACTTCAGTAGTCACCCAAGTACATGAATGGCTAATTCATGGAAGAGTATTTTACACTACTTTCAGAATAACCACTGTATGCTCCATTACTTTTTGGCAATCAGGCTGGAGATAAGTGTAACCAGGTTTCCCAGCACAATCACTTTATCCAGGGGAAGGACAGATGATGAGAAGGGCTCTTAAAGTAAACAGAATTGAACAAGCCCTCTTCTGGTTACCACTACTAGTGTTGGAGTTCATGGCCATTCTCTAGAAAGGTGCTAACAGGTTTTCTGTTTTGTTTTCCACTTGGCTGTGAATTTCTTTTTCAAAATTCTTCTGATAGTACCCAGCCACATCAACTACATAGTACAGCTTAATTTTGTAAGCCACTAAGCATCATAAAGGCAACAAAATGGCCTTCATATAGAAAAACCTGTTTCTATACATATGTGTATATATATATAAAGAAATCCTGCTATTTCCAGCATTTGTTATGTATATTTTTAATTACTTAGCCAACTAGAACTTCACAGATCTCTCTCTGCTGCACAGCATGAGCATGAGGTTTATGGAACGAAGAAGGACGCAACTTGCTGGTGGCTGTTTCCTGTGCAACGCACCTCTAACAGCAGAGGTACAGCAGAGGTAAAATGACCCGTTAGTGTGGCAGGTCACACCGAGCATTCCCATTCTGTTGTACTGAGTACAGAGATGCAGATGCAAGCTTGTCATTAGACTATTTTCAGTTGCCATTCATCCTATCAATAGCAATGTTGAAGGTAAACTTTAACTGAATGCGATACATGTATAGAAGACTATGAGAGCAGGAAGAGAAATTCTTTGATGTTCTGGAAATGACAAACATAACAGATACTGTAATTTAGGGAAAAGGTCTACTATGTACTAGTCAAGATATTTACCTAAGAGTGATCCAAATCCAGTCCTTGACTGGACAAGGTAGGAGAAGAGAAGTAGCAGAAATAAGATTGATACTGCCACAACTAAGTCCAAGAATGCAGACAATAATAGCGCTCAAATAAAAATACCCATCTGGACAGCAGGGCTGGCACTCTTTGGCTACAAGGTTACTGGGGATGAAGCTAGCCTACTTCTGCACAGCCTCCCTGCTTGCGACATCGCTGCATAACCGCAGTCAGAAATCGCTGTCTGACTCTGGGAGGAAAGGAGAGAGGTAGATAAGAAGGGGAACGGTGCAGAGACAGGTGGTATTTCAGGCAGGGGAAACTTTGCTGATCACACTTAGGAATGCAAGATCTCTTTGGCAGAAAGAGGAAGTATCACAGCTATTGCGCAGATCGATGGGGTACCCATGCAACATGTAGGCTGCTCAGAGAACATACAGGCAGGCCAAGGAGACAGATCAGATGGCAAGATCATATTCCTTGGCAATGACATAAAGGAGTAGAGTTGACAGGACCAGAAGAGCACTGATTAGCTGCAACTCATTAACTGAAGGCTCATCCCAGTCCTATGAAGAGTTCAGACTTTTAAACCCTACTACGAGCCACTTTTATGATAGATGCCAAGAAGAAATCAAGGAATTCAACAGCAAGACTGAGGTCTGTCCAGGCATAAATGAAGGAAGATTTATGTGTGATGAGCAGAACTCAAGATTCATAATGATAGCACTGGGTGGAAGCTGCGTTTGGGTCTGATACTTTTCCAGGACACAAGATGTAAATACTGGTTATAATTTATGAGATTGGATGTTTGCAATATAGGGTCTGATAAAATAGATCAGAAAGTGAACCCAGCATGCTCAGAATGACATTAACAAGAACATGATTTATTGTATGCTGTTCAATAAATGAGGGGCAAGCTTACTATCCAAATGACAGCTCCTTTAAACCAGATCTCACCATTTGTTTGTTTTTTTTTTTCAAAATGGAGTTGATGACTTCATTCTATGGGATGTGTGAATTGCTACTGAGATAACAGCCATGAATTTCAGTGAAAAGAGTGGGTCCTCAATATCTTTGACAACTGTGTCCGTGATAGTTGCTTGATCTTAAAACATGAATCATGTCGGGTATGGCTTGGGAGTAGCTTTGAAGGAAGAAAGGTGGAATAAAGTCAGCAGTGGTTGTCTGTTGGTGCTGTATTAGAAGAAGCAAGTGACTTTGCAAATCCTTGTTCTTTCTGTGATGTTAGCACCAGAGCATGTGCTTTGTCTCTGCTGTTCCAGCCACGAATTATGCCAAGAACAACAGAAAGTTGTGTCATTTTCAAATCTGTTGTTGTTAAACAATTGATCGTTTTGCTGCCACCATGAGGACACCTTTAGAAACAATGCTTACATGGCAGCGAGTCTTGGGCTGTGGGAGATCTGTGAAGCATGTTAATTAAAATTACTAATTTAAAAAATATATTTTGGCAGTTGAAGAAAAATAAATGCATGAGAGATTTGTTTCCTGAGTTCCTATGGTCTGAAATTACACATGACAGTCCTTCTGTAGAGAGTGAGAGAATTCATTTAGATTAAATTATCCTTTCATTTCCTTTTCTAAAACATCAGAAAACCTCCCTAACTGACATTTTTGCCTTTGTGTCAGGGATAGCATTAAGAATAATTTTCTATGATTGTCTCTTCGACAGGCAGAGAACTCATTTTAATCGATACATCGTAAGCTGTTATTACAGCTATTTTCTATCTTAATTCAGCCTGCCCTTCATAATTATGTGGGGTTTTTCCTGTTTTTTAAAAGCTCTGCATGGTGGCAGATTTCCACCACCTAGTGGAAAAAGTCTGTATTGTCTCCTGAAAAGCTTTGCTCAGATTTCTCTCTAGTATCTTTTAAACCTTCCCATTGTAAGCTCCCTTTTACCAGCACTTATTACCAAAGTAGTTTTCTTTTTTCCATGCACTGGTGCATGTGCCCAGGTGTATACAGCTCTCCTTGAAGGTGTCAGACGTTATATATTCCACGGACCGTATGTCTCAATATATAGGAATGGTATGTCTGTGTTTTCAATTCAGCGATTTGTAATGTGAAAGGGAAACTGGATATCTTAAAAAATGGAGCAAGATCTGCCAATGAATGTCACCGCTTCCCTGCAGCCCATCTGCTTCACCAGGAGCCCTGATCCCCACTGAGGTGCATACTCCAGTGCAAACTATGGCAAAACCCCCCATACTCGTTCAGGCAATGTCCTGTGCCAGGATGCTCTGCGCTTTGGGTGCCAAGACTGAAATGCCAAATCAAGTTCTGCTGGTTTTGGCTGGGATAGAGTTAATTTTCTTCACAGTAGCTAGTATGGGGCTACGTTTTGGATTTGTGCTGGAAACAGTGTTGATAACACAGAGATGTTTTATTTATTGCTGAGCAGTGCTGACACAGAGTCAAGGCCTTTGCTGCTCCTCACCCCACCCCACCAGCGAGGAGGCTGGGGGTGCACAAGAAGCTGGGAGGGGACACAGCCGGGACAGCTGACCCCAACTGACCAAAGGGATATTCCATACCATATGACGTCATGCTCAGCACATAAAGCTGGGGGAAGAAGAAGGAAGGGGGGAACATTCGGAGTGATGGCGTTTGTCTTCCCAAGTAACAATTACGCGTGATGGGGCCCTGCTTTCCTGGAGATGGCTGAACGCCTGCCTGCCGATGGGAAGTAGTGAATGAATTCCTGGAGTGCACAGCTTTTGCTTTACCTATTAAACTGTCTTTATCTTAACCCACGAGTTTTCTCACTTTTACTCTTCCGATTCTCTCCCCCATCCCACTGCGAGGGATTAAGGGAGCAGATGTGTGGTGCTTAGTTGCCGGCTGGGGTTAAGCCATGACACAAGTCAGGGGAAAACTTCCGGAAAGGAGGTTAAAGAAAGGCAAATGCAAGCGGTGCTGTTATCACCTCTTCCTATTGCTGCCAGGAAAATCTCTATCCCTTGCACACCTATGGAGCATCCTCTCCATTCCCACCTGTTCCAAAGTGAGCAAGATGCCTCATTTGGCCTCAGAAGAGAAGAAACTACTTTTCAGATCCAGCTTTGAATGTGAATTACCAGACGTAAGAGCAACAGGGTTAAGGAGCTCTCTTCCTTTCACATTGTCCAGGTAGAATAATAACTCTCAGAAGAATCCTGTGCTGTTGAACCCAATAAGATTTTTCCTATTGTTTTCCCTGGGAAAAAAGATTCCATTATCTGGTTCTTATCACTAGATGACTCACAGTATTTAGCTTATCCTCATAATGCCTCTTTGAATCAGGAAAATGCTACTACTTCCACTTCACATCTGGAGATGTACAGCTCAGGGAGATTAAGGTGTAGATTTACAAAAGGCTGTCACATGATGACAACCTTTAGAAGTTATAGGATTTATAACACCTTTAGGAGTTATTGGGATTTGAGTGCCACAGAGATCCTGAGAGATCCTCCTCCTGTTTGGTTATCTTCCTAATCCTTTGGACTGAGTTCCAGGATAGATTTTTTTTCCAGCACCTTATTTCCAGCCAACTGCCACTTCATTCACCTGTGCTCAAAATTGAGATCTTCAAAACTCCAGTTAATTTGCCATGTAACGTTGGATGCATGCAAACACATCTTTGCAGTAGAAAATTTCCCTGAACATCTAAATACCCTCTCCTGGCAATGCTGATCAGTTAGTATCTAGTTCACAGCTAAGGTCTGCCAGGATTCACAAATGGGCTGTTTGCACGTCTCTCTCTCCTACAGTGCCCAATTTGCTAGTTTTTTAGAGCACATTTGATGAATCATGGTCTACACAGGATAAAAAAGGCAATGGTAGTCTTATTGTCCCCTCTCCCACTTTGTCCAGTAGCTCAATGAGAGGCTGCTCAGCTATCATGTGGAAGGCTTAAGGAAATTTCAGCTATTGCTTCCTATTTCCCAGGTGAGGGCTATAGCTCTCAAATTACAGGGCATTTAAAGGTAGCTGTCAGTGACATTTGTTAAAGCTGTACCATTTACATGGAAAAAATACATTTGAGAAAGGAAAGCTTTCAAGTAAACTTATCAGTAGTTAGGACTTTCATATGAAGTTTATGTTTTTGCAGGAGGAACAAGAAAATACAGTGCATGAGTAGCTGGTAAGAAATTAACAGCAGGTGAGAAGTATAGTCTGTAGTATTCATAAAAGAATTCCCCAAAGAGGCAACTTAATTAGAAATGAGAAACCCCATTGCTTTTTTAGATACCTAATGAAGAATTAGAACTAAGCTGTACAACACAAATTGTTGGAAACTACCATAAAAACTTTTTACTTGTCAAGGACTTTTTACTGGCAAGGAGAACCTGGATGGAAAGTTTTCCAAATAGTTTATTGCATGCCAAGTAATGGTATTAGTGCTTGTAACTCCTAAGTAAAGGATAGGAGACTGTATCAACTGTTTGGGAAGGGTGTGTTTCCCTTCCAATTAGCCTGTGTAATACTTTTGTGGTTGCAAAAAAATTTGGAGCCTGCAGTCCTTTAAATGGAAACAGGACTCTGCCCTAAGATGCACAGAATCATGATGATACCTGTTACAAATAAGACACTTCACTTTCTGCCAAGATGGATAGCTAAAATTGACTATAAATACCGGTCAAAATTCCTTACATACCAGAATGACAGCTTTAAGGAGACAAGCAAGAGTTTGTCTTGAAATGTCTTAAACTGCAACAGGTTACAATCACTCAGAACAGAGAAATCGGTCAGATGACAGCTATCCTGCGAGGACCAAGCCCAGACCAGAGGTCCCCTAGAAGGAAATCTGAATGCAGAGGAGACTGCCATCTGATGAGAGGTCTGACCCATTTTGAGTAGACCCAGCTAACTCTGGAGTATTTAACTGCTCCCAGCAAGCGCAGAAAGAGGCAGTTTGCTGGCTACTTCGGGGTGGCAGGTATTGCATAATAACATCATATTGGGACAGCTAGTGGAGCTACTTCAGTAGGATGATAGAAATTCAAACTACAAATCCCAGCTTCTTATAGAAAGGGAAATGTTGGTCTATAAAGCATAATGGAGGATGTTTATTGAAAGGAATGGCTTCATCTTTACTAGCCCTGCAGAGTATTGGGAAGGGTTCTTTAAGTGGCATAAGAAATTCTCCATCTCAAAATGAGTGGATAGATCACGAATATAAAATTGCCCTTTGCATTATAGTAATTTTCAAGAGGGCCTACATCTCCCCCAAATCAATGCATATGCCTAACCCTTGTCAAAGTAATGACTTAAGTGTGTGCCTCCATGTCAATGAGTGTCTAATAGGCTTAGCAGTACGTTCTCCACCAGTGTGTGAATGGCCATTCTAGTCACTGGCAAAATGTCATTTTATCACAGATCTGAAGGAAGAAAAAATGATGCTGAACAGACTAGTGAGATCCAAGTTAACCACCTCTCAGAAAACACCACCCCAGCAGCTCCCAGGCCTGGCAAATGCCACATGCTGAGCACAGGGCTCCCCGGCTCCCGCCTCACCTGCCCCCAGGCAGGGCTGCATTTCACACCTCCGCAGGGGCCACCACAGACCCTTCTCCAGCAACGCACACAACAGGCTCCACTGGCCCGAAAACGCCCGTTCCCCACCTCCAAGATGGGCTGAGGTTCCTCCTGTCACAGTCCCTACCCCAGCTCTGCCCCGTACACCGGCAAAGCGGATATTTGAGAGGTCCGCATTTCCTGGGGCTGACTCGTCAGACACCACCACCTCATCCGTCTTCATCCTCCGGTGCAGGCCTCGCCTTCCTTCCCCAGGGTGGGAGAGGAGCAGAGACTTCACCTTGGCGGCTGGTCTTCCCCGTTCTCCTGAAGGGCTGCCATGTTTACAGCCAAGGGGAACGCTGAAAAGCTCAGAGACATTTCAGAAGACATCTGCGTTGTTTAATTCCTTTTTAGACTTGATTTGATCACGAGCCCCTGGGTGTACCGTTGTGGTACACAGCAGAGTAGCTTCACAGAGCTAGGATAATGGAGTCAGCAGTGACCGGATTGCAAATACCAACAGGAAAATTTGCTCTGGTACATCTGTATTTCTCTCTTTTTAAGTTAACGCTTTTGATCAGCTGCACTTTTGCTAAACCTCCTTGCTCTTTCTCTGTATGTAAGCCTGGCAAGTACATGCTTGACAATTTCCATCAAAATAACAACAGGCATCTAAAAACTCATTAAAAAGGCATTACTGCTGTCCTGGCGGGGGGGGGGGGGGAGGGGGAGAAGTAAAAAGAGAGCCATTGAAGAAAATCAGGCTTTTCTGACAGCAGACTCTGAACAGCGGTGCCCGTTTGGCTTAAGCGCACGGAGGCGTCTCATTTATCTTCGCACCGACACTTCTGCGCTACCGGCCGCACGGGTGGGCGCAGCCCGCAGCCCGCCGCGGCTCCCGCCAGGCCCGGCCGCCTGACGGCCGCCTCACTCTCAACGTGGATCCTGCGGCTGTAAGAGCGCCCGTTCCCCGCGCCCCGCTCCCCGGGCCTTCCAGTCGCACCACACTTGCCGAGGTGGTGCCCAGGGCTCCCCGGCATACTCCTCCTCCAGGGACTTGGCCCCAGCGCCCCTTCCCCTCCCTGTGCCCCCCAGGCCTGCGGCCCGCCAGCCCCCCGCCAGCCCCCGCCAGCCCCCTGCCACCCCGCGGGCGGGGCGCCCCCCCGGCTGCGGGCGGCGCCGGCGGCCGCCAGGGGTCTCCCGCGGCCGCCGGGGAGCGGTTGGGCGAGCCGGGGAGGTGCCTCAGCAACACCCGGGGAGAGAGCGCGGCCGAGCGCCCCGCGGGGAGCCTGTGGGAGTAAGGCTGCCGGTGGTAGTAACAGCCGGGTGTTCTTCGGCCTGCTTGTCATTGCCAGCAGGCTTCCCGCCGCTACAGAAGGCCACAAAGTTTTAACAAATGGAAGATCTTTCTAGTACGAATGACAAAAAACACCCACCGTGCTCGGGGCCTGCTCAGGCGCTGCAAACATAGAAATAGGAAGGTGACATATTTTCGACAGGCCTGTCAAGACATGTCTGAACTGACCAGGGGTTACCGCTTCCCTCAGCCAGGCGCTTGAGTAAAGACCTTAAAGCACCTGCCCGGACTGGAGATCGTTCCTTGGGGAAGACAGGAAAACGTGAAGAGCATTAAGGAAGAGCTTTCAGACTCAGGGGGTTGTTTCTTCCTTTTATCTTGTTATGACCACTGTTCTTCGAGGAAGAGGCCTACATGAGTCAGCCAGTATTTATTTATAGGTGCCGAATCAGTTCACCAGGTTTCATTCACTCCCCCTGCGCTTCAGTAGCTGACTCGCCTGCTGTCGATAGCTAGGGATCCTCCTGCTGAGGGTTTTTGGGTGAAGCTGAATGTAGTTCAAAACAGCCCTGAAATGCTGGGACCTCAGGGAGCTCTCTTTTAGTCATTTGATGGCATTCACTTACAATATCTGTGTCAAACAAGAAGTGCCACCCAAGAGCTGCTTTGGATCAAAGTAGCAGCTCAGGCAAACCAATCTGAACAAAATCTTACAGGTGAGCCTCTACAAGAAGCATTTCTAAGAAAACTGTCCTTCCGCTCCACGATAGGTTGGTTGATATTGTTCTTCTTTAAAAAGCACTACACCTAAAATTCTACTAAAATAATATCATTAAACTCTGTGTTTGTTATTTTTGGTTTACAGTTAGCAAACTTTTCCTCTCTTATCTAGTTATTTAAGCTTGCTCCAGGATGCAAAGTCAGTTAGTCACTGGTGATGCACAAAAAGAACTAGAATCCATGTCACATCTTCTGTTGAAAAATCAATAAAAATATTGTTGTTATCGCTTATGTATCTACCCATATGATTTTGAGTACTCAGGGAGAGGTCTTCTGAAGAAAATGCTTCAGCGTTCCTTTCAGAAAAAAAACTAAAGCATTATTGGGAGTTAATGAATTAGCCATGAGCTTTTGCTGAGGAGCAAAGGGTGTCTGAGTTTCAAAATTTCGTGTCACCTTGTAGACAAGCACTGTTTTCCAAAGTCAGTTATGTGATGAAGAAGATATTAAGATTAAATGAGCAGTGCAGAACTTGAAAAGCAAACCCATAATTATTAATAGATTTTTAAATTGGCAGGCAATCGATTTTTAAATTGTCCTTTCACCCTTGTGTGTAATGCGGTTTGCCTCACAGTGATAAATTAGCAGCAGCACTGTGCTGTGACTGTTTCCACTGGAAGATTCTCATTACCATTCAGGGGTTTTGCTGGCTCATCAGTGAGTCGTGGACAGCATTTTGATTGCTGAAGCATGGCCCAGAAACCAGAGAAAGGATAGCAAACAGAGTCTATAAAAACCTTTTCTTGAATTCTAAGATTGATTGGGTTCTCGAATAAGACTAACCTCTTTGGCCATAGTGTTACTATTTCTTATGTATCCCAGAGGAAGTGACAGTACATTCATCCCCTCTGTCCCTGTCTTTAAATCTCAGTATTCTTGTTAATCTGTCAGGAAAGTAAAAACAGTAACATGTAATGGACCCATTGTGCTTTTTTCTCAATTGAAGTGAACAGTTCCCTTAATCCCAGCAGCACTGGGCTGCAATCTAACGATTTGATCCAACTTTTATTATTTGCCAGCATCTTCCAAGATAAATTACACTAGCAACCTATGAGAAGATCAAGTTAAGCATCTTCTCGGACAGATGATTTTCAGTTACTAGTCAAAACATAAATCCAATTTTTAGCTGTGATTTGACATTTGTTTTATGTAGGTGTTGCTTAATCAGAGTTCTAATTAGAACTGGTTGCAATTTTGTTTGTCAAACATTTTCAAAACACTAAAGCTTTCTTGGAGCACATTGCTTTGCTGCCATTGCCAATGGGGTAGGTTCTGAGTCTCAGAGCAGAAACTCCAGTCAGACAGGGTGAAATGAATAAGAAAACTTGGAATTTTGGATCTGAAAATGCATATTTGCAGGCAATTTCATGTGTAATTTTACAAGATTATGCTTTGGTAGAATGAAAATACATACTGGATCTTCAAAGACTTCAAAACCCCATGAAACGGCATTTTGTTCTTCAGCTAACTCTAGTTCTGACAATACTCCTTCTGTTCAACATTGTTCCACTCCGCTCATTTTGCAAATACCTTGACACCACATTTAGTGTTCCTGAACAGTTTGGATTCTGTGGAACACACAGCACATCACCTTCGAGAGCATGTGGTCTAACAAAACTTGTGACAATCCTTTTGCCACTCCTGGAATTTTCTCTTCTCTTTTTCCAGATTCAGAGTACGCACATCGTCACTGTTTTTTACCCATGTTCAGCTTTGTATTGTTACCAGTGAATGAAGCACGTGAACTGAACTCATACTAGAGTTTAAGAATAAATGTTGTATTAGAATTCCAAGTATCTCAGAGGGTAAAAAAGCTTTCTTAAGAGTAAAATTACCTTGCAGAGTTAGTGTAATATAAAAGAACTGAAAAATTGGAAGGTAACAAACTATTATTCATATTCACAAGCAATAGGTCACATAATAATGGGCTTAAATTTCAGCAGGGAAAATTTTAGTTAGACTTCAGGAAAAAAAATTAGCCATGTGGTTAGTTGAGCACTAGAAGAGGAGACTTGTGGAAGCTCCATCACTTAAATACTTTACAATGTGAATGGACAAGCATCTGTCAGGAATGGTTTAAGTAAATCTGGTGCTGCTGTCAGGCAAAGGGATGGATTTGATTGCCTCTCAAAATCCCCCTTTACTGTCTACACATCATTTTCTACTGAAGATGCCCACTGTCTGGATTTACCTAACTCTGACTGGTTCATAGACAGGTCTCTATAAAGAATGTTTTGTCCCCTGTTCTTAAATGCTGCTCGTAGATATTGAGCTCTCTTTGCTGCTAGAGAAGCAAAAGACCAAGTACAAGCTGATGTTCTCATGGTGGCATGACCCCACGGAAGGTCAAGCTAATGCCTGCGCTTGCTGACCCCCTACTATTTATTACTGTATAGTTTCTCCACATGTAGTTTCACATAGACAGATACAGTCTGATGTTTTTGGGTTAACAAGAACATGGACTGTCGTGGATGTCTGGAACAAAGGACTTAATTTCTCAGCAAGCTAATCAGGGGAAAAAAGCATTTTGTCTACTGATATTACCTTACCACCTAAAGATTCAGCCAACACTTCAAGGAGTGGCACCACGATGCCTTTGATGGGACTGAAGGTAATTTCTTGGTTAAATCTTTCAAGTGTTTCTCCTTGCTTACCAGCATCTTTCTAGTATTGTCCAGATCTATTCAGCAGAAAAGTTCCTGAAGCCACGTTGTCATTTCAGTAATGATAGTAGTTGCAGCTGTTGAGAGAGATAAGTGTCAATGGCATGTTGTTAAATCTATCGGAACCCTTTGTATGTAATTTTTATTTACAGTGGACTCAGAGAAATGCTGAAAAGCAAATTACTTTGGATAGATACCTCCATAGCCTGCAAATAAGAGAAAAAAGAAGCAGTACTACTGATGAGAACGACTATGACTACTGTAAGATGAAGCTATTACTGTCAGATCACCGTCCTGTATGGATAGTTCTTTGTCGTAATACCAGGCGTTGCAAAGGCTCCTGTGATGTGCAGCCATACAAGAACAGAGATCTTACCCATGTCTACAGGAGATACTATAACATCCACATACTGCACAGTGGTTATGCCACATGCAGTTGGAGCTTGGAGTTTACTAGTCAGTTAGCTGTTTATTCAAGATAAGGATTATGGAGCTCTGGAATGAGCGGAAGTTCACTTCAGGGTCAAGTTTGTAGAAGTTTTTGAGAGTCAAGTATTCGTTTTTTTGGGACTATTTCACTGTCAGTAGATTAGACGGATACATTCCCCTGAAGGAGCCGCTACTTGCTTCTGTTTAGGGGGGTACTCCAGAAAGTGTTGGTGGAGCGGTTGTGGCACTCTTCTGTCAAGGCAGCCCTCAACCCTTGCTCTGGTCTCATAGGAAAGTGGTCCTAACTGTAAATGGATATAGGTAACTCGGGCTGAGAAGCCATAAGCCGTATGCAGCGCTGCCCCATGTCTCCTTTGTATGCAAGTGGCTCCAACAACAGATGTGTTTCAGCAGTCCTAACAGGATGGGCCTAAAGAGTTCCTTGGACCTTTGCACTGATCTTAATTACTGATGACTACAAGTGAAGAAACAATTAAATATGAAAAGGATAATTTGGTGCCTCAGTCCTGTGTGGTACTGAGCACGCCTGCACATTGTTATGCCCCAGGTGGTCCTAAGTCTGTGGCAGCTGAGGACACTCAGCACCTTGCAGGATCAAACCCTGGAGTAAAAAAAAAACCCAACTCTTCTAATCAATAACAGAGACAGAAAAAGTGGATTTATTATGAGCACTGATTGAATAACTAGATTAAGAGTAATTGAGGACAAGATCAGACAGATGCAGAAGCTTTCATTTCTTGGGGACTGTTGCTATAGCACAGATTTTATTTACAGTCTTCTGCTGGAAAAATCTATTGACGGTTGGTGTCAGTTTCTAGTGGACCACAGACTGCTCTGATAGCTGCAGTTGCAACAAGGGATGTGACAAATCCACGTGTTTGAGATGCACCGAGTGCCAAATACTAGAGTTGTTTCTCGCTGGCTAACAAGTACAGATGTGTGTCAGTGCGAGACAGGAGCTTGAAAGCAGTTACAGTAGCTACAAGATGAGTGGGAGAGATGAGAACTTAATACTGTTATTAAAAAGCAGCTGACAGCTCGGAGAAGAACAGAGAAACAACACTGTGAGTGTCATGTTTTTAGTCTTACGATACTTTTTCTTTCATCATTTAACAGCATTTACAGAAAGATATTTGGGTTGGGCTTTTAGGGTTTCTTTCTGTGCAATTTAGTCTACACTTATTTTTATCATTCTCTGTTAGCTATATTAAAGTCATCTTTGTAACAACTACTTGTGATGTCCACAGGAGATAATTACAACCGCAGCTGGGAATTAACAGCAGGAGTAATAAACTCTTAAGACCAAATCTCACACTTTTCATGTGAATGACTTGACAGTAATACATCAGGAAAAGAAAAATCAATAAATAGAAAGAAGGTGATGTAAAACACAGGTGTAAAGCAAAGCACTCCTAATAGCAGGAATAGAATTGGTGGGCAAATCCAAGTAGAGTGATACCAAGAAAGATTCCTGGACCTAGTTCTTCACTGTGTTATAGACAACTAACCAGTCATCACAGAAAGGACTATCATTCATTCTGGAAAAGGAGACTGCAATGCAAGTAAGTTGTTGACTTTGGTGATTTTTTTGTAAAATTGTCCAGAAGAGATAAGAAAGCATTGGATGAGAACGAGAAATCGAAGTAAAAGAGGTGTTGGACGTACTCTACAATGTCAGCTGCCATTGCACTGTTGTGATGGGAGTAATCAATTTGTTTATTGATAATGGAAGTGGCTTCTTAATGTACGTACCAGTAGAAGGATCTGCATACTAAAATTACAAAGCTACCCATCAGTCCTTCATGTGATCACACTTTTGGGTGTTGGTCCCTACAACTGTGTAAAGTCAGAGTTAGAAAGCATCAGCTCCTGCTTTCACCCTCTGAGGTACTACTCCATTTTAAAAACATGAAGGCTCAGACCAGACTTCTACCTGGCCATGTGTCCCTTCTCTGATAGTGGCCAACAGCAGCTATAGGGAAAAGTGTAAGAATATGTAATATTTTCCCCACATCACTTTATAAAAACACTTGGCTTTCCCCCAGAAACTGCCAGCAATACTGAGTACAGCATACTAGCATTGCTATGAGATGGGTATTACCAGCCTGAATTCTCTAAACCCATTTCCCGTGTAAGACTATGACACCCACTTTCAGTCAATACAAATTTGGGCTGAATATGGCATGTTATGAAAGGGTTTGTTTTTATTCAAGTTTGTTTTTTCACAAAAGGAGTAGTAAGTCAATCTATTTAGATGCACAGAAAGGGAAACCACCAAACTCCATGGCAAAACTGGATTTATTTATAAGTTATGGAATCTGAAGTTATCCTTAAATACAAATAATATAGAAGCAAACACAAAACTTGTTCCAAAGAAACAGGAGAATAACTAAGTGAACAAGGTCATGCTGGAATCATGTGAATGGAAGTCAGTATTTTCTGTGACCATTCACTTACATTTAAAGTAAAACTAAGCCCTTAGCCCTGCAATTTACAATGCATCTGGAACTCTTGCCCAAAATTGTTGACAATCCATTACTTATTGTAAATCATATGGGCTTAGTTTTCAAAATCTATATTCACATAAAACAGGATAAAATATTATTTTCTAATATTTTTCATTCAGATGGCTTTTCCAGTGCTCCTGTGACCGTATCAGCATGTTTAAGTAACCTGTGTGCCATATGTGAAAATATCTGAGTACATGAATACACTGTATTTCATTCCAAAGAAGATCTATTCTCCAGGGACTTTCAGCTCAGCATGGGTAAAGAGGTAATCATGAAGATTGGAAGACTGTGTGAAGAGGTATCTCCCCTTTTCCTTAATTCCTGATTGATTTAGGTGCTTTAATATCATATTGTTCATTTTCTTAAGCTCTTCTATGTTCTTCTTTTCAGATATTAGTCTGCTTGATATTTGGTCCATCTTGTTTCTAGTTTGAACTTGAAAAGGAAAATGTACCGCATTAAATTGGCAACATTTAAGTCAAGAGCATCACTACCCTCTCTTGCATTCCTGTGGGAGTTTGTAGGGAATTATGATAATAAAAATATTAAACAGGAAAACAACTGCAGAACCTAATGTTAAGAAGTTATGCATCTGGTGGAGTTACCTGCTTGCTACATTCTTTAATTGCTTATTCTCTGTCTTATTCAGTTTAGCGCAGTGTAATAAAATCAAATACGGCTCAGACAAATTTTGCAGTCTTCCGGAGCGTATCTATTCCATTAGTGTCCACAGGAAAATGTCTTATATAGGGGCTCAAAGATCCTATTTCTGGGCAGTATGCGCCTGTATTTTTCTAAAAGTACAATTACTAAAACACACAGCAGACTACAGCCACATCACTTGATTTCCTAAAGCATTTAGATTAAAGGAAAATTCTTGCAAATATTGGCATTTAGAGGCCAGTTTCCTTTGGAACACCAATATGCAGTATCCATTGTACACTTCTGGAGCTATTTATATTTTGTCCTTCTGAAGTTAACAAAATTTACCCATGGGTTTTGAAACTTATGTCTAATAGTGCCAAAGCTAAACAAATCCAGGTCTATGGATTGCAAACATAATCTGAAATTATGTTTGTAACATAATCTGAAACACTGCTGGAAATCAGTTTCAAAAACCACAGGCCTCCACCAACCTGAGCCCAAGGAAACCCTTTAATCCCTGTATGTAACCTTTTCACTATTACTTTACCATTTTTCCACTACAGGGTCATATTACTCCTTTTTCTATACCAGGGCTCTGCTTTTAGCAGCTCCCTGTTAAATAAATCTGGAATTCAAGTATGAGATATTTTAATCAGGGTTTTACAATCATGCCACTTAAAATTTCCTTTGTGCTCTTTACTTGTCTGATATTCTGTCCTTTGAGCGCTTGTGAGCGAATTCAGTCAAGGGGTAGGATTTCCTGTTCAAAAAGGAAAATGAGGATTTTTGCTACGCTCCAGCAAATTCCTTACTATGGGTAAAAGAAATCTTGATTTCACAGGGATTTCAATTTGTTCAAAATGGAGTTGTAAGTTAAAATAATGCACCTCGTACTCTGTTCAATACCATTAGCCCAGAAAACCCCAAGATGGCCAGGGCTCTGTAAACCAAGGTCACGTGTAGCCATGTGCTTAGCTAAGCCAGCCCAACCAGTCCAGCCGAAGCGCAACAGTAATTACATCTACTCAGTGCTACATGCCAATTTGCATGTATCTTATCTGATTTTTTGTTTCTTATGTTTGAGATTTTCTTAGTTCCAAACCAATTTCCAGTTAGTACTTAGCTGGCAACCTTCAGGTCTTTCTTCAGGTAGCCTGATTTAAGTGTTAGCCTGGGTGTAATTCCATTTTCAGTGGAATGACACCAATACTGAGTTTTATCTGGAAAGGAATGGAAGGCATGTTGTCAAAGTATCTCACTGCCATACAGTCCTCTTTAAAATTTAATTTCATTTCCAGTCAACATTTTTAGCAACACAGTATAACCCTGCTGAACTAAATTCTTGACAGCTGTTAAAGCTCACAAAACCTTTGCACTAAGAACAAGATTGTGCCTTTTAGCTCAGAGAGTAGAGGCCTGTGCTTTTACACCCACAACCAAGACCCGTGGCCGATAACCAGGCAAAGCCTTTGACCCTGCAAATACAGCAGGTGCATGCTCTAAGGTAGCATGACGCATTTCAGCAAAGTTCTTCTTCCAATTGACCCTACATTTTTAAGAACCACTGTCTGGTTTACTTACTTATTAAGAATATTACAAATGAAACAAGTGCCAAACTGACGATCAAAGTAAGAATAAAGGTGACGAAGAACAAACACTGGTTTCTTATGTTGCTCCCTGCCGTGTTTTCTCCAGTACCACCAGTGTCCTCTTCCTCATCTGTTACGAGATGACAAATCATTTGATGATAAAGTTTGTTAAGGTTGGTTAGGGTAAACATGACAAAATGCTTCTGCCTCCATGAAAATGATGCAGAATACGTCATAATTTTGGCCAACAGATTTTATTTCCTGTGATATTGCATGAGAAGGGAAGAAACCAAATTCATGACCTCAGCTTGAATTTGGAAATATAAAAACTAATACATCTGTTATAGCTGTTGGAACATATTCAACAAAAATGTTTCTGTTGTTGACATACACTGTTTTGTTGAAGTTGACCTGTTTTACAGTTTAGAGTTTTACAGCTCAGTTTTACATGTACAAAGGTTGCAATAAAGTTTTCATCAGAAGGCTTTCTAAGGGCCTAATGGACCCAACCTTTTCAAAAGAGAAGAGAGAAAGATTCATATTGAAAAAACTAGGTAAAGATTCATCCTATACATTCATCCTATAGATTTGCTTCTTTTTCTGTTTGACGATAGAAGTATCCTGGGATGATTAATTTCCCAAATTAAGCACTTCAGTTAAGCTCCTGATGTTGGATAGGATGAATGTAGGTCTTGACTTTTTATCTTTAAAAAATGTTTGTAATATTATTATTCTTCTTTAGGTTTTGTTGGTTTCATTCCAATAAAAAATGAGGCACATATCCTCCCAAATTGTCAAAAATGGAATAGACTGTCACAGAGACTAGATATGTTGTCCTTCAAGCACATGAAAGATGAGGGGCAAAAAGGACAAGTAGTTGCTATACTTCCTTTGAATCCAAGCAGCAAGCCAGTTTATTGCTTTTTTAAGACTCTGTCACATAAAGAGAAAAGTCAGTAGTTTCTCTCATAGAAACAGTTGCAATCAAATGAGAGGTGGCAATAAGCCCTAAAGGTAACAGCTAAAGTCAAGTGAACACCATGAGGAAATTCATGTGAATATAAAAAAAACAATTATACTTGAGCCAGATTTGTTTAATCCCAAATTTGCATACTAGTTTAGCTACTTACTAAGGTTTGGGTTTATCTTATGTTTTGGGGGGAGCAGGGAGCTAATGTAATTTCATTTTGGTCTCAGTCTCATACATGCTAAAATTACATGCAAATTACCGTAATGTCTCCTCCTATAATTGCTGTCTTGACATTCTGAAAGGGAGAGAAACATGTGCGTCTGTGAAAAATATATTTCTAGATCGTATTCTTGTTTTAGCTGGTAGAAATCTCTGAGGTTTTTGCATCCGAGCCTGTAGTGATAAAGCTGAGGGAAGGCTGCATATGCCATTACAGCACTTTAATAATGAACCGACCTGGGGCTGAGCAATTCACTGAGCTAGTGGGAGATGTCTGGGAATATCTCTGCTTTTCTTTGTTTCATTTAACATGCTCCTGCCTGAGGGTAAGCTGAAACCTTTTAATATTTGGGTTTGGGGATTTTATTTTTATTCCCTTAGCATTCATAACAAATGCATCATACACTAAGTGCCTGCACCAATATTGCTTTCTAATCAGAATAATAAGGATGGGGAGGGCCTGCTACTGCTGTCTCTCAAGCATACTAAGCTACCGATAGAGCTCTGAGAAGTGGTCAGTGCTTGCTCTGCCTAATGAACGCTTCTTACTATTTCAGCTGGCTGAACACGCCAGGCTGCAGTGTTGTGAAGAACCAGTGAACACAGATTCTTGCCAAGCTGCAAACAGTGGGACCATTTTATCATCTAAAACATAAAGAAATTGCTGCATGGCAGCTACCAAAGCAATCAAAAGGTATATACATTTAAAATAGCTTTTAACATGGTTGCTAGTGAGTTTGATTTTGCCAGGTCATATTAAGCTATTGAACAAAAGGATTGCTGTGTACTGCACCACTCTTGAAACATCGTTTTTAAACCAATTCAGGCATCTGCTATACTACTAATAGATCATTCACAAGATTTTAGAATTTATCAGAAATTGAAAAATACTCCACAGATCTCACTGATTTTCTGGCAAGAGAACCAGAATTTTATGCTGCTGAATAAGGCAGCTAAGGACTGTGAAAAATTCATTTTATATGTTTAACTGATGGATAAGATATCTATAGAATCTCCAAGTTTAACAAAAAATAAAAAATATGTATGTTAAAAAGAATAATCCTAGAAGGAGCCAAAGCACTTTACAAATTGATGCATAAAATACATATTAGGCTACCTTTATTTACTGCTGAAATGTAGGGAGGAGCATGCATGTGATTATTCCACAGAACCATATATGATTCCACAGAACCCTGCATATTTACCTGGAAAGTAAACAATACTGTCCAATAAAAATTACAAAAGAAAGCAAAGCAGTCACACTGCAAAGAGTTTCTTTGACATTAAAACTGATTTATCCCATTGCCTCATTTTGTACTTGTAGAAGTGACAATATCAAGATATGAAATGAAAATTAAGTGGCTTATGTCTAACATCTTTGTGTTAAATCTAGAAGCCAGCACCACTCTAGTTAGTTGCATTAGGAAAAGTTAGAGGACTCAGAAAAAGAAGTAATGGAAAGGCATTTAAGTCCTGTAACTAGAAGCATGATTAAGTTATGGCCATTTGAAACTCATTTAAACATAGCTGTTGTTCTATAGCTTTTCTTCAGTCAAATTTGCCATTATAGTAAGGGAAATAAAAGCAGATTCAAATATTGTCATGTGGTATGCTGCTGAAGAACCCCAGGTTTTAACATGTTTTCAGGTCACAAAGAACTCAAGTATATTGTAGCTATCACTGGGTGAAAATATTCTTGTTGCCATGAGCAAATCAAAGATAAAAGCTGTATAAAAACAGTAGAAGTGTGACAGCCCATATCTGAAACTGTAAGTAAAGAGAATCTGCAAATTAAAATGCTTAAAAGTCTCATGGGATATTTGAGATAACTGGTTTGAGTCCTTAGGAAATGTGTCTTAAAAGAATGAACAGAAATTCTCTGGTGTTTCTATTGCCACGTGTGAATTTTAGTGCTTGTGAAGAGTTACGATGCTATTTATGTAGTAGGTGTATATTGAGCATTACTAGAGAAATTGTCCTGCAAGGGATCACCTCATGGATCGCAATGGAAATAGAAGATAAGTTCAGGCTTGACAGCGAATCCCTAGCGAAATGCAAGGGTTTTCAAGAACCTTATAACTGAAACACTCAGCAGGAGCAGCTAAACCATTAATCTGATCTGTCTAAATTATGCCATTTTCAATCTTTTTCTTATATTTTTCAGTACAGAGCTTGACATATACATATTAGCCTATTGGGCTGTTGACATCAGTGCAACACAATGTGGTCAGTCTTTTCAAATGTCATACGTAACTCTTTTTTGATGGCCTATTGTATAGAAAACCACAAAGCATCATCTATCGTACATACCTAGCGCATGTTGGGATTCATCTGGACAAACATTTAGTTTGTTTAGGTTGTTTAAGGAATCAACTACATAAAGTTTTCCTTCTTCATGAGTATCAGGCAGGTTAATTTCCAAGGAAGGCCTCTCCATTGTATCTAAAAGAAATAATAATTAAAAAGGTAAATTAAAACATGGATACGTGGAATAACTGGTAATGGTGAGCAGTCTTAACAACCCTTAAAATAAAGGGATTTGAAGGACCAGCATACTTACTAGATCTTGATGGCAAGGGTAACTCAGTACATAGCACTTGTTTATTCTTGGAGGTCTTTGACAAGTATAAGATTTCATTTCTACGTTGTGTTTGTGCACATGTGTGTACTTATACATATATATGTGTGTGTGTGTAGAGAAAGGGAGAAAGAGAAAAATTTATTTGACTGGCTCCAGCATTGATTTGAACATTAGTTATTTAGTTGTATAACCCTTTTGGTTTGGTGGGTACTTGGTAAGATGATGGGTGATATCCTGACCACAGTGAAAGCCAAACCTTCACTAACACTGCCAGGAAGGATGTCGCTCAGATCCTCTGCTTTCAGCATCAAATAATTCAGAGGTAAGACAGACAAAGCAGGTACGGATGTAGGAGATAAGCAGCAAGAATATGGGTCTGCTTATACACCTTAGAATATTACTGTGAAGTTATTATTTGTGAAAAATGGAGCAAAAAATAGTCTTCTAATACGGTTCTACTCTACATAGATGCTAGTTTTGGACAAATTAAAGCCTGATGGCAAAGCCTTTACTTCATACTAATACTCCTTGCTTTTAAAAAAAAGACTGGATGGGGCCCAGTCAGCAAAAACAGTTTCTCTGCAAAGTCTTGGTGCATGAACTTATTGAATTATTATTTATATAAATACAGTTATGTAGGAAGATTATATATAGAAAAGACGCAATACCAAGCAGGCTCCTCTATGAATTGCACATTATTCATTAACAATCTTTTGGTTTTCTTTATGCTACCCTGACTCCAAAAATGTCTTCTAGAAACAAACTACAGTTCTAGCCATAAGGAGATGCAGATGCTCTAACTAGGCATCTTAGACTACACTGGTCTCTGAAAACTCCCTCTGTAATTATTGAAGAAAAGTATGTACCTCCAGGCAACATTCCTCTTATAATAAGATGCGTCTTTTTGACTTTACAATTGCAGCCTAAATGTACCTTTCCCTTGCTAGTGAATATAAGGGGGGAGCTCACAGAGATTAGTTTAGACTTGGAGTCGAGTACATCTTACTCATTTAGTATTTTATCAAAGCTCTCAAGTTCAATTTTACCTACCAAACATAACTCAGCATTCATGGGATGCAAAACTCCTGTTGATGGAGCATATTAAGCACTAAAGGTGATCTCTGAATCCTAGATGGGTTGAATTGCCCTCTTGACGTGCCTCTGAGCTCTCTCTCCCTCTCCAAGCAGTAGAGAACGCAGCATGACCAGATTCCTAACCTAGCACTTGAATTAAAAACCTAAAGTTTGAGGAATACAGCCCTGAGTGTTTACAGAAAAGACCCACTCTTTCCCTCATCAAACCAAATGCAGAAGATGATTGTCATAATTCCCCCAAATTTGAGCACACAGCCAAGTAAACATTTACTGAGCCTCAATGAGTTGGAAGACTAAGTGCTTCAATCACTCCTGACAATGGGGCTCGTTCTCCTGATAGTGGGGATCGACATGCCAACATGTGTACTTTTATATTTCTATTTAATAGAGTGTAAGAAAAGATTACAGCTTATTTTTTTTCTCTGTTCAGAATTGTTGCTGCAAAATACAAGGATAAGGTAGAAAAGCTGGCATAGTAATGGTTACCCTTACTTCGCATATGATTTTTAGGCGTGCAGCAGTAATTTCAGGACAGATGGCTGTGTCCACTGTCGTTCCCCTAGAATGTGGCGTGGTGCCAGGCAGCGCAGTCTGCGAGCCACGTCGCCACCAGCGCTGGCTCTGCTGTCTCCCCCCAAGCACATCCGTGGCCAACTGCAAGCATTACCGAGCCCTGCGTTTCAACAGCGGCGTGCTAAAAGTTACCACCTCGTGCACAGAGGCTTTGGCTGTTTTCAGCTTCCAAAGAGCAGTTGTTTCTCGTGGGTATTTTGATTAGTACCTCCCTGCAGCTTCAGGGAAGACTCTTCTTAACAACTTGAGCTGTAATAAATGTGAGTACCTTTGATACATTAATACTATGAATGATATGTTTCTGCATTCCTTATTAATTATTTAAAACCGATTTCCTCACTGTGCATGTAACCGCAGTGGAGATAATTATTATTATTAATTCAACAAAGTCTATACTATTTTTATTAGTTTGCTTCCATTGACATGCCAAAGAACGGAGAGAGGATACAGACATCGGTGTCACTGACCAGAAGTATTGATTATTTTCCCAACAAACTAATCTAAACTTTGTGGGTTTTGGAGTCACTCTGTCCTGTACTTTAACCTTGCTTGAAGACATTTTTCTCCTTTCAACTTCTAAATTTCTCCTTAAGTTGTTGTGGTAAAATTAGAACTTAGTGTGAGAACACACTGAAAATTCTTCACAGGAAAAAGGAAAACAACCCAGTCTAAAAGGAAATAAGAACCAGGAGAATGAAACGTTACTTACAACATGACCGCGTTCAGGTAATATACCAGTATGGAAGAAATCAGCCAGTGAAAATCACCCGAAGAAAACTCCTCTCTCTACTTCTAGACCCATAGGAACCTGTCAACTCCTGCAGGACCCATGAAGGCAGCTATGAAACAGACTGTCCCTTTCAGTCTATATTTAGAGTTCCTCTTGGCTAAGTATACTGACTTCACAATATTGATCTGTTTAAAAAGAAATCACACATCTACAGCTCTTTTTTATTATATTGGAATCATTATAATATCCTATCATGGAGAATGAGAAGGTTTGTTACTGATGATCAATATTTCACTAATCTTTTGGTTTATGATGCCTTTTTAAAACGCATTTGCTATGCAGAAGAGTCATATCTACAACACTGTAGCTATGAGTAACCAGTTTGCTATGCAGAAGAGTCATATCTACAGTATTGCAGTTATGAGTACTTTAAAGGCATAGACTAGAAAAAACAGGGTATTTTCTTCCTTCTCCCACACACCTTACAAATTCAAGTGGGACAATATTATGGGATGAAGTAATTTGCCCAGCATCCCTAGTTGTTTAAAAAATAAATTCTGATGAACTGTTTGTGAGTACTGGTAATTGCTCCTTTGCAGACAGTTCTCTTGATCACTAGTCTTTTTGTTGCCAACGTTGCAGAACGTAATGTTACAGCACACTGTAATGACAGGCAGCTGACACGTACATGAAGGGACCACGGCTCAAACCAACAAATCCTTTCTGAAGCCATTCAATACGTCCAAAATTTTGACCCCCTTTAAACTGACAATAAATGTATTTTTCTTTCAGGAAACAACAGAGAGGATACATCGTCTGACTCGTAGTTTCCCACCCCAAGCTAAGCCCTGCTGCTGCCCAGTCTGAGTAGCTGGGCCAGTAATGCAGACATAACAAGCTTGCTCCCTTTCTGCAGGGGTCTCCTAGAAGTCCTCCCTCCAAACAAGTGTGCAAGCCAGAAAAAAAATCTCATCTCCATCCCTGAAAGATTCCTGACACCATCCTAATTGGAGGACCAGGACCCAGGCCTCTCCAGTTCTAAGCTTGAAAAGGTCTACAAACCCATCTGATCTCTGCAGGGCAGCAGAACAGCCTGTCTCCCCTCAAGCAGTCTTGGAAGCCATCCCGGTCTCTGTGGTTGGCAGCTACAGCTTAATGGGGAAAAAGGCAACCACATGCTTGGCCACCTGCCAGGAGGTGCTGTAAAAAGCAATTTTGCAAATACTGGCAGGACAGGAAGCCATCAAAAGTGCTACTTTGCATTAGCAAAGCATGCCAAAGGTGACTACCCAGAAGCCGCTGGAGACCAGCAGGCTTGTGGGAACAGTTTAGGTCACAGGGGGCAACATCTTGCGCTGGGCAAACACAGGCAGGCAGCTTCCCAGCTTCACCTAGTTCAAGGATCAGAAGATTCTTCTCCACTTGTGTGACATTGACAACACATGTCAATAATAGCACAGATTTCAGTTGAAGGCCTTGTTGTAGTCTAAGTAATCAGTTTCATTAGCCAAACAAGTTCTTACATAATGCGTTATTTGAGGGGAAAAAAAAAGTGAGTTAGAAGGTACAGCTATTTAGCATGTATGGATTTTCTGGAATAGGTTCTGCTATAATCTGAAACTAAAAAAAAAAGCAAACCAAACTTTCCCTTATCGGAGCAAGCAGTAGTTTTCAGGGGGTGGGGTGGGGTTTTTTTGGGGTGTAAGGTTTACTTACTCTGCTGATAACTTGACCTACAGTTTTAAAAATGTTTATTCTAACAAGCACTTTTATTTATAGATCTTCTGGTTCAGAAGCTCCAGCTATCTAGGTTTTAGTGTCTTTGTTACATAAACCCCCATCATCCCTAAGACAGACAGTTCTCAGTTACTGGCACATTTCAGTCCTCTAGAGCCAGAAGCTGAGGGGAGAGGAGTAGTTTTCAACGTGAGGAAAACAGGGCAGCTGGAATGGCTCCTGTAAGATAAGGGAGAAGGTGTTTTGCAGTACCAGAACTAGAAAACATTTGACCATTACAAAAGTGATGACAAATCAGCAGCAGGCTGTTGTGCAGACCATATGTAAATAAGATATACCTTCAAAACACAGCAAGGTGGAGTTTCATGTAGCATCTACTACAGCATTGAGACTAACCCAACCACATGTCTGAATGGGCAAATAAACAAACCCATCTGTTTCAACCTTTAGGTTTTGTAATGTTCCAGCTTCTCATTCATGTAGTAATCACTTTTACACAGAAAGCAAGCAGTGAGAAACATCTTTATTTCAAAAATTAAACATCCAATTTCAGAACATGAGAATCTTGGTTTTATTTTACATTGAGGCAAGTGTTTGTCATTCATTACTTCACTGTAAAGTGAAGGTAATTGAACTTCATAGTCCCCCTTCAGGAGAAAGTCATACTACGTAGGAATTTCCTCGTCCACCTGCCACTGAAGAGTTTAAAAGTTATTAAAATAACCTCACACATACAAGTTCATCTTTTCATATTAGCACATTCTTACCAAAACACTTGGTCAATGAATTCATTTAATTTACCTTTATATAAAGTAAGGAATCCAATCTGATGCATGGCATTTGACTATCCACCCCATTTAACAGATCAGTTACAATATATTCAATCTTTGGAGCAAGTTGCAGCTAATGCAAGTGTTATAATGTATCCCTGCACCCAATCTTACATTGATCTATATACAGTGTATATGCAACTAAGCAACAACATGCATTATATTTACAGACTTTATACAACATCCCTGTGCACAAGTGCAACTGTGACTACAGAAATAAAAAAATTCATTTAAAGGTTACAAATCTATTTTAATTAAGAAAATGGAACCCCATGGAAAAGGAGATTTAGAAAAACTCCCCCACGTCTGCTCTTTTATCGCGACATTTACTTCTAGCCTTTGTCCGAGCCTTGAATGCTGCAGAGTTGTACAAGTGCTACAAAATAAAAGGAGAAATTAATCACAGATATTCAAGAGGTTTCTGTCCTTTACAGATTTTTTTTTTTATGCTAAGAAACAGCTGAAAATATCTTTTTATTAATCTTTGAAGTACATTGGTAGGCCTTCTGAAATCTATGGTATAGTATCTTTGCACCAAATGCTGATTCATTTTAAAATATATACATTTAAAAGAAACTTGGACTGTGTAAGAAAGGCTGAGCTAGGAGCAATTCTGAAAGCCGGTCAGTCTTGAACATCATACAGACACAATGTAGATTAAGTTTGCCGCCTGGATTAAACTTGTTCGTACACGTGATGAGTACATTCACCACCAACAGAACAAAGTCATCCTCCTGGAGTCCATTTCACACTGGAGAATTCGGGATACTGTCTTTATAAGACTCAGTTTCTATGGTTTCCTGTATTTCTATGGTTTCCTGTAGGTCCCTACCCAAAAACCTACAGCTCTCGTAAGAGCCCAAGTTTTACATGTATGGAGCATGAATCTGGTAACAATCAGCAACCAAGTCAACCTTCAGACCCCCTTGGGAGAAAAGCAGTAGCAGACAAGTGCCCAGTGGAAAATCTAAAATAAGAGCTCAAGCAAGGTTTGGTTTCATTCAGGACAATATGGGGCACTGTTAGAACTACAGTGACAAGTTTAAAGATGACAGCTTCTGAAATGCATGTTTGGAATACCATTTAATTCAGGAGAAATTTATTAGTGTATGAAGTAAAAAAAAAAATACATTAAGATGCAATAACCTACCCTTTCAAAACGGGATATCTTCATTGTTTTAAGAGTTGCAGCATCTAGCATTACTGGTGGACCAAGCTCAAACACATTCCGAAGAAAGTCATTTGACTAAACAAAAAAACACATCAAATGATCAGTTTCTCCTCTGCTTATCAAGTCTCCAAAGATGACTGCTGTTAAATATCAAGTATTCCGGTAAGAAAGAGCAGCAATTTGATACAAATCTGAGTATTGTTTGCAGTTAAGCCAGGGAACACTTCTTCCTTAAGTCAGAACAAGGCCAAGAACTAAAACTGCTCTCTTGAGAAGACAGAGACAGCTCCTCCCCACTCCTTGATTTTTTTGTCCCAGCAAATTAGACACTGTTCTGTTACATCCTCTACACAAGACTAGGCAGCTGGACATGGATCCGTATGGTTTCCAACACACCAATTTAAAAATATCTGGCTGTAAAAGTAGTATTTGAAAAATTTTAAAAAGCTGCTACATGCCTGGGCTACCTCAGTCATGTAGAAACGCCATTGACGCTGGACTGAAGATTTTAACCCCATGATGATCACAGCAATTTGGAAGCATATACTCCTAAGCTATGGTTCCTGCTTCTGCTACGTACGTAAACAGATGACCAGTGAACAAGCAGACCCTAGAACAGAGATAAGGACTCATCTCTTCCCTTCTGGAATGCTGTCATCATTGGGCTGCACGTTGTATTCATTATTTTTGACTAAAACTTTGCATTCCTATTTACAGGCTTGAACTCATCCCATAGGAAGGGTGAAGGCATGCAGCTTTACAGCAGCCAGATGACTACACCACTCTGCTGCAAGAGAGTGTAAGGATCTCTGCAGCGAAGAAGATGCTCAGCTTGAATCTCTTCTTGGAGAAGTCTTCTAATTGCTAACCCAGCACCACCCAGGCTACAACTCAGAAGCAGCTCACCCAGACAGTTCTAGCTCACTGTAGTTCATTTTGTAAGTGCTGTCTTTTAACACTTCTGAAGCAAAGCCCATCATTTCACCAAGACTACTCATGATTTTGTAATTCAGACTGAATTACTACAAAGAAGCCAGACAGGGAACAACAGTCTGAGTATGTATCAAACAGCAGCTCACCTGCAAATGATATTGCATCCCTGACCCCAGAATCTCCTTGAAGGTATCATAAGTTTGTTTTTTAACCCAGCAGTCAATATACATGCGCTCAGGTCCAAACTTAACCATCTCTGTAGGAAAGTCACGCTCCTATCCAAAATTAAAGGAAACAACATATATAATTCTAATTTAAACAGTCCTTTGTATTTGGAATTGTATATATCTCAATGAACTTTATTTTCATTAATAAATTTGGCACTCCCAAACCTTCCAAATAATATAATATGCATATACTAAAGATTGTATTTGTATATAAACTGATGCACACCTAAGTTAAATCTCACATAAGAATTGAAGCTGACATTCTTCAAGTCAGAAAGCATTTAAAAAAAACAAAACACTTGACTTCATCTTTAAAATTACTTTTAAGAATTGGACTTATCTCCAGAAAAAACAGTTCTGAGTGCAAGAGTCACCTTTAAGTCAGTTTGTAAGCCTCATTTAGTCCCCACCTCTCAAGTGCGGTGAGTTACACATGGACATGTATAACATGGACAATGGAATGTAACAAGTGCTAATAAGTGACTCGGATTCTTCTACAGGCAGAATCTCAAAGGTGACTTCAAATCATTTCAAAGCCTTCTCCTTAGCTTCCGAGACATTTAACTGTTCTGAATGTCAACTAATATTTAATTGGTCTTACCCATACAGCAATGTAAAAGTAATTATCTGACAAGTAAAAAAATCTAGTTTGAGAGGTGTAAGATAGCAAATAATCCATTAAAGTGATAGAAGTTTGACATTTTTCTTAAAGGCTTTACTCGGAAATTATGTCATTAACCAAGTATTTTTAAAGTCCTGCTTTGTGTATTGTTCTCTTAATCTGGACATGGAAAACCAGAAGATTACAGCACAACAATTAGGACAAAAACTCCCCTGCATACACAAACACTTCTTTGGCCCCTGGCAGAGCTGCCATTTGGAAATGTATCTTACTACTAAGTTGCTTTTTGTTTATTATGCACAGCAGTTCAATAAGAGATTTTACAACAAACCTTTTCACAGAATTCAGGACACTAATTTGGATGTCCTACAAAGTTTTCTATGAAAAAAATCTGCTCATGGTATAAAATAAAAAGCATTTAGTATTTACAGTGCAATGTTTAGCCTCCTTTAAAGAAAAAAAAATACTCTTCAACATTGAGTCAATTTTGGAGCAAAATCAAGTTTGACTTTTTATTCTACATTCCTAAAAAAGCAGTTATATTTCACGTAAGTGATCAGAATTTGAAATCTCATTTGAAATATTTTTTCCTGTTGCTTTCACTGAAACAGTAATTCTATTTAATAATAAAACCATTTTCATTAAATTGTACACTACATAGCTACAATCCAGACATTCAAAGTAAGACAAAAGAATCACCTCAACAGCTCGTAGAACATCTCTGAAGACAGATCGCTGCTTTCTTTTATCTACTTTGGCTCGGTGCTTGTTTCCATCAGTAGCCAGAGCTCTTAGTTTCTCTGTTAGAAGTTCCATATCTTCATAAAAGAAATCCTAGTAAAAAAAAAAAAAATTTTTTTTTTTTTTTTTTTTTTTTAGTTTCTGGCCTTAATGTCTTCCCCTATGAAAATGGATGTCTCCAAATTCTGGGCATGTAGATCTCTACAACCTGTTACTTTGTTATTTAAAGAGACAGAGATGGCACTAACTTCCTGTAGTTCCATCTGCAGTGTTTAAGCCAGTAAGAAGGAAGTCACAGCATCCAGTTTACCCAAGCAGGACACTATCAAACTCTATTCTGGTAGTCAGAGCCACATGAAACAGTACAGCTCCTTCAGCCTGTGAATGTACTTGTCAGTCTGTTTTGCTCCATAATTCCAAGGGACGCAAACTGCCTAACTGATCTGCTGAACCTGGCTGCCATTCCCGTCAACAAGCTGAGGGGACTTTCAGTTTATTAGCACAGAATTCATGCTGCTGGAGATGGATTGTGAGACACCATTAGACTGACAGTTTGGAATATTTACTCCTAAGTCTTGTATGGGGCGGAATATTAGAAAGCAGTTTTAAAAAAATGCTTAACAAAATACTCAAAGTAAACTTTAATGCATAATTGTTTAGCAGGAAATATTTTCTCCCCTCCATTTACTAATTCAGCAGTAGTTTACCTGGATTAGTAAGAATGTATGTAAACTTATGTAAAAACAAGTTTTTGTTGTTTTTCTAATCTGAATGTTTCGTCATGTCAACTGACTAGGCTGAGTTTACTGCATGCTTTTTGAAAGAAACTGGTCAAAGGCAAAACACAGTAAGCGTTTTTCATCTGTGCTGACTGTTAAGGATCCAAAGAGAATCATTTGTAATGATTAAAGGGGCATTTCCTCAATGGAACGGGAGAAGTTTTTAGTGAATATAGTCTCATTCGTTAATGCATTTTAAGATTTTAGTTACTTGCAGTCAGTTTGACCAAATAAAGGATCAAGTTCCAGTCTCTTCCCCCCCCCCCTTTTAAAGTTGGCTTCCATAGCCAAGAGACTCAAACCCCTACTGTTTGCAATTATACAGAAGTCTCAGCGTATTGTTTCAGATTATGCAGTGTTAGTGTGTCCGTGATTCAACTGGAGTTATCTTTTCACTTTGGACAGTGCTCTGGCAAAGGACAGCAGCCTTGATCGAGCTAGGAGCTATTCAGGCAGTTCTCCCAAACTGTGCCATGGGTAAGTGGAGACTGTTTCCTTCAGTGCTGTCAAGAAAACAGTTCAGAAATTCATAAGGCATATTGAAGAATGTAAAGGCAAGTTTAGCTGTGTATGAGATAATACCGAGAAGTTTGCACCTAATCCAACTCAAAAGCAAACCCCGAAAATCTCACCAAATGTAGCAATACTGGTATCTGTGCAAAATTTGTGCAAATCCTTTCAAAATCTCCCCCCTTAAATTGACTGACTAGTCCCCAACTGACTAACATCATGAAATACTAGTTATTCTTCTCAAGGTACCTAAATAAGGATACTAAAAAACAATACTAAAAGTCAACATGATTTCTACTGAAAGATAGATTTTTAGCTGTGACAGCAGAATTGTGCAGGTTGTGAATCACTGGAACTTGTCTGCATAAGCATCTGATGAGTGTTCCCACTACAGAGAACAGTATTGGTTTATCCTGGAATCTCTCTAGGGATTTTTTTTAAATTTTTTTCTTTTTTTTTAACAGCTGATATTGGATTTAGACTTCAAAGCTTGCACACTACGTTTCTAGTTGCTCTTCAGTACTGTTTGATGTGTTTTGTTATATTGGTCCTGTTTTGCAATATGGAAATTAGTGTAAAAATGACAGCTAAATTGCTGGGAATCATTACTATACCCACTTAGATAGGGGCAGACTCACGACAAAGAATATAACCCAGTGAATCATCTGCCACTTGTTGAGATCCGGGGTGCTATGCAACACAGGTTAAATAATTTGTCTTGTCATCATCCCAATGAAAGAAAATTTAGCTGCTGACATCTACTTACAGCATCTGTTTCGCGTGCCAGTTCAAACAGAAGGGCTAGTGTTTCTCCAGCAGCTATTCTCATGTTGAGATCATCACAAGACAGCAGGCTTGGAAGTTTATGCAAGTGCCTAAGGAGTAAGTCACATTTCATTAATATGTAAATTTTGTTGACACTGCTTCATTGCATATAAAACCAGTCATTACAAATTTTGTTTTCCAGAACAGACACTCACATTTCAATTTTCTTCTTCACTTCATTCATTGGACAAATGGTCAACAACAGTGTCCATGCTAAGAGAGCACTGATGTGAAGCACAGTATTATGGGTACTCGACACACCATTAGTGTCTCTATCTCGCTGATAGGCCTTTGTGAAGATGTTTTCCAGGCATTCCATAGTAGAGTAGAGTTCCTGAACGGGGGGAAAAAAGATCACAGAAGTGGCTTAAGATTCACACATTTTCATATTGTCAATTTATTTTAAAAAAAAAAAAGGTATCCTCACCGTAATGTCATCAGTGACAATGAAACAGCAAACCCCTAAGCAGGTTGCACACTAGATGCAAAAGAAAAAAAGTGTCAGTGTTGGAGACTAATATTACTGTTGACAAAACCTTTAAACTTTGACCTCTGAAATTCAACATCTGGAGTAACAGGAACTTGAGATTAAGACCTTAGCAGAGTAGAAGTCTTCGACATCATTTAATTCAGCTACTTGGTAACAGTTAGCTCTCGGTTCCCCTCTAGTCTCAGGATCATTTTACAATATATGCTACTCATAAGCCTTCGTTTTTCATGCTGTATTATTTAATATAGCTTACAAAGCCCCTCCAAAAAGCTACATGTGGCACTCCTTTCACCCAATTATTTTAAATCCCACTAGGATTCACTAGCAGAAAGTATGCTGATAAACAGTAACGGACATATATTTATTCACAGCTGTGCGAAATATTTTCCCCTCTCTGCCCACTATTACAATTAAATGGCATGCAAACACCGGACTTCAAGAGCCTTTCTTGGCACTTTCCAACTTCTACTGCAAGGTCCTACACATCTCTTCCCTATCTCCTGTATTGTACTCAGTCTCTTAGAAAGAGTAAGAAAAAAATGTTTGAAAGTGACGTTTGCACTAACCATGCAGGACTCAAAACTACACTTAAACAGGACAAGCTTTAATAGCTTTTGTTTGTTTGTAGAAACAACTGCTGTTGAACTAATACTACCTTCTCTTCCAGCTGACAGTATCTATTGTAACACAGCTTGAGTAAAATAGGAGAAGTAGCCAGCTATGTAACGATAGATTAGACATTAGGAAAAAATGATTAGATTGAACATTAGGAAAAATTTTTTACTGAAAGAGTGGTCAGGCCTTGGAACAGGCTGCCCAGGGAAGTGGTTGAGTCACCATCCCTGGAAGTATTTAAAAGACGTGTAGATGAGGCGCTTAGGGACATGGTGTAGTGGGCATGGTGGTGTTGGGTTGATGGTTGGACCTGATGATCTTAGAGGTCTTTTCCAACCTTAATGATTCTATGATAAAGGCAAGCTGGAGAATATTAGTGAAAACTCTGAAGTTTTAAAAAAAACCACACCTCTTCACAAGAGCTTTAGACTGTCTTCAGTCAATATTTCAAATATACCGCTGATGTATAGATGAAATGACTGGGTGAAAAACTTAAAATACTTTTGGTAGTATGAATGTATCAAGTATGTCTTTCTACATCTGCTATATGTAATTTTATCATATATAAATATATTTGCATAACTAACATTCCTCTGCTGTTAAAGAAGTTAAAATTAATACAGGAAGGATACATCAGTCAGTGGGAAAACTTTCATTTTTCCTATAGGACTTCAACATCAGGCCTCAGAACAGCAGTAAGGAGACTGCAACATAGCGAGTTAAGACACTTGACAAAGTACTAGGTGTAACAGCTCTTTAAGGAAGTTCCTAGGTTGAAGAAGAGAATGACGTTCAACCTTTAGGTGGAACTTCAAGCCAGTGAAAACTGCTATGCATCATTCAGAGCATACGTCAACATTATGAATTTACACTGGTGTAGTAACCTTTAGTTCTGGACTACACAGTAGTGAGCTGGTCAAAAACTGCCCTCTGTCCCTGCCTGGCAAATAAGTATTTCATACTTACAGCCTGTCTGGCTTGGATACTGGCTGTTCCATCACAGACAATCTTCTTTAAAACCGGACCAAGGGTCTTAAAAATCTCTTCACTTTCAATTCCTGACCCCATCTGCACACACAGAAGACAGGCCAGTCCGGCAGCTGCACACTGTTCATCACTCTTACCTAGAGATTAACATGCCATGATGAGTAATCACCTTGTGCATTGCTTCCTTCCTTTAAAGATAATTAGTCTGAAAACTTGCAAGTCAAAATTCAGAAACCAATAGACAGAAGATAAATTCAGTTAATTTTCTAGGTCAATGAAAATATAACATCTAAATTCAAAAAAGGATTGTTGTTAGAATAATTAAGTTAAGCACTCTCTAAAGTACTAGTACTAAAGACTCACAGTCTTAATTCCTTTTACACAATAAACTATTTCATAGGGATTATTGCATTCTAATAGCAGGCATGTTAATTACCTTTCTTTATGCAGCGTTCAATGCTATCAGTTAGTGTCATTCTCCTTTCCATGACAAATTCATATAGTATTTTAGAAGAAAAAGCGTTTTTCAGACTTTCAAGAGCTGCTTGTCTTGTCTTTGCACTGTTAGAAGAGACAAAGAAGACCTCCTGAAATCAGCACACATCAGCTAAAGCTCAGCCTTTGTTTTTATGGTAGTTTATATTTCTCTGTGCCCAATAGAAGAGCAACCCACAGCAGTACCACAAAGTATGAAACACTAGGAACTGCCTCCTTCCTCAAGGACAGAAAAACTTAGGTTGGAGATAGAGTTCACAATAGTACACCAAGCTAGAAATAAAGTCACTCTACTTCAAGCTATTAGGAAAGGAAAGTCTGACTCGCACTTATCAAAAAACTTGGTGGAGGGAAAGGTCTTTTGAGATCCAGAGGAAAAGCAAGTCCTCCCCAGCATGAAATAATTGTAATTTCAGTAAGTATATTAAAAAGTTTGATGCATATTTCCCTTATTATATCAGAGGAAGCCAGAAAACAACGTATGAATGCGTTTCTTCAAAGCATACTATACCTCTTGTCCAATGTAAGATCAATAAATCCCTTCAATTTGTATTCTAAGTCTTCTTGAGTGGCTTCTTCATCAACTTCAGGCCCTAATCCAGAGGAAATAATTTAGTCCTACCGATATACATTTTATTAGCAGACATAGTAGTATCCAACACTTGACATTTTTAATACTAATAAGAAAGCAGTTTAACATAGACAATAGCTACAGAATTGTTCAGTATTACAGCCACAGAATGGTATTAAGTCTACTACATCAAACTGCCCCTTAAAATACTTTTATAAAAACTGATCTGTTGACACATCTGTGCTGTTTCGATACCTGCTTCTTACACGTGCCAAGAATGAATGAGGGAGCTAGTCAGGTCTTACATAAATTTGCTATAACTGACACCCATCAGCCAATCCTGTCACCAACACATTTTCATCCAGTCCACTACATCGACCCCTGGAGTACAGCGGGGTGTTCACTGCTGATGCAGCGAGTACTGCCTAAGCAGCCTGTCCTACCTGGCATCACTTGAGATGCCTCTGCAACAGCAGCTCAGTTAAGAGTAGCAAGTAGTCACAGGGAAGGCTCCCTGCCTTATCCCCCCATAGCAGGCTTTCAGGTCCCCTCCTCCCAACAGAATGACATTAGAGCGGCCCAAGTTTCAGAGATGGTAGTGGAGACAAGGCACAAATCTAGTTCAAAACAGGCAAAAAAACCCAGACTCTTTCCACCCCAAACTCTTCTGCAGTTCTTACCACCTCAATTATGTGTTATGAAAATCAATGTCTTATAAAGCACCTTAAAATTCTTATTGTCTCCAAAGTTATTATTGTATAATTCTAATAGAAAGAAGTCTAACAGTTTCACAAGAGGCTCATGAAACTTGGAGTATATTCTTACCAAACAAAACAATAGTCACTAGATTAACAATCATACAGCGTTTAACAGAATGTCATTATTTTGCTACTGCTACTTACAGTCTAGTACTTAGACTCTTAAGTCAACTCAGGTTTTATGTTTTTAAAAAGATGAATAGATATAAATGAAAGAATATACCATCCTCAGTGAAGCTAGCAGGATCACTGAAGCCACTGCAGTGGCTCATAGTTTCAATTGAAGCATCTTCATCACTAAAAGGCTGCACATTTCTGGGCTGTCCACCTTAAGGAAAGATGAATACAATAGTTTGGTCATTTTGCATATACAAAAAGAAGATCTGAACACCAAAAGTAGAATTTAACCCTCCCAACAGATTCACTCTCCCTGACCCAGACACAGAAAGCACATTTCTTTCCTCTGCTAGGTCCTTTACTCCCACCTGTTCTGAAGACTTAGTTGGCTCTGTCCTGGAAGATCGTTTGTGAGTGGTGGGGAAGAGCCCACCTAGTTTTCAAAGTATTGGTAGAATTCCTAACTCTAGATTCAGGATCTTTCTACAGTCAACTTCAAGTTAATGCAATTTCCTGTGACTGTGCTTTAAAAATAGCTCTATATTAATTTAACTGTTAGGACAAGGTACCTAAAAAAATTGCCATACAATCTTTATTTTTCAGTTTTGAGGGAATTCAGGCCAGGATAAGTTATACATTTAGGCAAACACACATTACCGAGTTCAACACAGGATTTACAGGATTAAGTGTAGTATGTGCAGCATCAGCAACGTCCAACCCTATTTTAAAACTGAATTACCAATACAAGCCAGAACATCAAATGCTTCAACAGGGGAAAAAAGTTTTCCTTCTCAGGATCAGGAAGGCCTCAGTTCAGTAACTTCAGTCTTTTTGAAATAAGCAGTATTATTTTCACCAGTGCTCATCTCTACAACTTTTCATACCTATATCTTATTATTACTGCATTAAGAGTTGGAGGAGTTTGAGCTGGTAACACTGTAATTTCTACTGCTGTCCTATCCTAGCCCTTAATTTGCATCTACTAAAATGGATTAATGAAAGAATAGTTCTACTGTTATTTCTCCAGCAGCTCCCAAATGTCATCTACAGAACTCAGAATTCTGGTCCTCCACCTATTTTTTTTGTGGTACAATTCATTCTAAATTATTTAAGGCAGCAGTGCACAGTGCTTGCCAGCTTCAGGCAGGCTTCCTGACTACCAAGACCCCCAAAAAGCATTTTTATCTAGGCAGAATCAACCTTGAGTTGATCACTGTCCAAGTGCTTTCCAATAAATTCAGAGGTTTTGCAGCTTTTAGCTGCAAACCGTCTACTTGTATCACTGACCATAACCCTTGATGTTTCCTACAGTTACAAAGGACAAACATTAGCCAATGCACAGACCAAGAAACTTGGAAGCTCAGAGCTCTGGCACGGCTACCTTCTTGCTTCTAGTGATGTCAAGCATGGAAGTTCAATGGGAGGAGTGGCAAGAATGACTGCCAGCCCTTCACAAAGTAAAATAAAAGCAGCTGCAGAAAGACCCAGTGAATTGGTCACTTCCTGAACATTTGATACTAGAGAGACAGACTCTGCTCGCAGCTATGGTAGCCTGAAATGAAATTTCTCACTCCCCACAAAATCTCCATTCTACCAGGCACCAGCACCTCAGCCACACACATTCTGGATCTGTATGAAGATTGTTTATTTTCTAATACCCTCTTTTAGGCTAAGAACGTTTTTTTAAAGGTGCTGCAGCCTTTCGGAGCACAATGCGCTGACATACAGCCACACCAGCCACCAGAGACACCGCAGTGACAGCAGCAGCCGGCCCCCCCGCCCCGGAAGGGCCCCCGCTGGCGGCGGTGCAGCAGCGGACACCGGCGGCCGGACGCGCCGGGGACGCGCCCCAGCGCTTTTAACACTGCCCATGGCCCAAGGCCCCTCGTGGGCCCGGCCTCCCCCGCCGCAGCCCGGCTCCCCGTGCTGCCCCGGGGCCAGCCGGGCGGCACCCGCGACCGCGGCGGCCAAGAGGCCCCCAGCGGGGCCGGCGCCGGGCGGGGCCGCCCGCCCCCCTCAGGGCGCTGCTCGCCGCCGGCGGCGCCAGGCACGGCCGCCGCCCGCCGCCTCCCCGGGGCCGCCCGCGCCGCCGGGCGCATGCGCGCAAACGGCGTGAGGTGGCGGTTTCGGGGCCGGCTCCTGCCAGCCCCGCGGCGCCGCCCGGCCCGTGCCCGTGCCCGGCTCCGGCTCCGTCCCGCTCAGCGGGGAGCTCCGCGGCCGCGCCTGTCCGTCCCGCCGCTTCCCCACCAGCCCCCCACGGAGCGAGAGCGAGGCGTCCCGGCTGGCCGCGGCCTCTCTGGCCAGCGAAGGCCGCCGCCCCCCCCCGGCGGCTCGGGCGGCCACGGGAAACGGCGGGTGAACTCCGCGCCCCGCCAGGCCGCCCGTTGCGCGCCCCCGCCCGCCAGCCCGGCCGCGCTCACCGGCTCCGCGCTGGTGGTTGCTCCCCCGCTTCTTAGGCTTGGGCATGGTCGCAGCGGCGCTCGGCTTGGCTCGGCTCCCGCGGCCCCTCTCCGGGTCTCGGTCTCTCTGCTCCCCCCCGCCCGGGAATCAGCGACAATCAGCCGATGGAAGAGCAGGATCGCTTTTTACTCCAACGCCTCTGCGAGGCCGACTTCCCGGGCCGGGGCAGCGGAGGTGATTGGCGAAGGCAGGCGGAGGGCGAACCGGCGGCGAAGGCAGAAATCCCCGTGGAGGCCCGCGAGCGGAGTCGATGCATCTTTCTCCTCTCAGACACCCGGGGCTAAAGGCGCGGAGGGGGCGCCGGCGCCGCTTTTATAGGCCGTCGGGCTGCGGGGGCGGGGCCACGAGAGGCGCCGTTGCCGCGACCAATGGCCGGGCGTTGCGACAGCGAGCGGGTGACTCAGTCGCGTGAGCCCGTGACGCTGGCGCGCTGCTAGCCAGCGGTGGGGCTGGAACGTCATCGGTGCTTCGCGCGCCACGCCGCGGTGCAAGCTGGGAGCGGCGGGCTCGGCCGCCGGCCCACGGGCGGGGTGGGGGCGGCAGGCGGGCGGCGGCGGCCCGGCCTGACCCGCCCCGCCGGCGCCGGGCCGCGGCCTTGGGCCGCCGGCGGGGGCTGGCAGCTGCCGCCGGAGCCCGCACCGTGCGCGATGCCGCCGTGGGGCGGCCGCGGGGAGAGGGCTGGCGGGCTGGCCGCACGCCCGCCCTGGCGCTCCTCACCGGCGGGGCCTCCTCAGGGCGCCTAAAAATACCGCGCTGCCGCCGGGCCGGGCCGGGCCGGGGAGGCGGCGGAGCGCTCCGTCTGTGCAGGGGTGCGCCCTGCAGCGCAGCGCCCGCCGCTGCTGCCGCGGGTGGGAGCCGGGCCGCCGGCGCCGCGCAGGGGACATCTGAGGCCGGGAAGGGCGGGGAGAGACCCCGGGCAGCCCGTGCGGGCCAGACAAAGGAGCAGCGCGGATGTGCCGCTGCGGATTTCTGCGCGCAGGTGTTTTAAATCGGCGCGTGTTCCGCGTTCGTCTCTGGCAGTGGAAAACGTTAGCTCGGTTTTGTCGTACGAAGTATTGCGGCTGTACAGGGACGTCTTCGGTGCTGGTTGCAGTGTAGGGATCAAGGGAAATGCTAGAAGGGTTCGACTGTGTGCCTGTCGTTTAAAACCGTGTAGATACAGGATAGATAGCTTACTTCTTCACAACAGATTTTCTTCCACGCACAAAAATGGTTTTTGTTGTCACATTTTTGTCAATTGTATTTATCTTCCAGTTTAGAGGCTTATGCTGTATGTCTACATGGTTCCATTTTTAATCCAAAATTGTTTTTTTTTTATTTTCTGCTGACCTTCAAATAAAGAAAAATAGGATAGCATTCCTATCCACCAAAAAGAGATTGGATTATAATATTTCTGAAATGTGAATGTTTGTGAAATCTCACTGATGGGCCATAACAGTACTGCAGTATTTGAGGGAGGGAAGACAATTTTGCGGAACATGCTGAAAAGTTACATAAGACGTAACAATGATTACACTATTTGAATTCCTTTGCATGCAAAATGTTTACACTGACTTCCAGAAAGGTAAGCTTTTGTAACAATTCCAGATAAATGCTATATGAAGAATAAAGGAAACGGTGTTTAGTGACCCGTTTGTGCATGTTGAAAAAGGAAATGCTAGTAGTGTCTATTTCCAGAAAACGGTAGCTGTCAGCTGTGATACCTGTGGGCGCTGGTAGAGCCCGATGTTTTGCATTGCTGTGCAGCGTGAGCCTCCGGGTGAACAATCTCTTGGGCATGGGAGAGTCAAATTTCTGAAAAGTTCTAGCCAGTTCTCTTAGCATCCTATTTAAGAAGAGCAGAAAAGAGACAGAAGTCAGTACATATTGAATGTGTACGGGACAACGCAAGAGTGTCTCAGAGGCACCAGTTTTTGTCTTTCAGGATGAAATGTTAGAGCAGAGGACAGCCTTCCAGGTAGGCAGGCGGAGGAGTTGTAATTAAATACAGAAGTCATAACTGTGCCCTTGGGTACACAATGCTCAATGCTAGAACAAGGGAGCGGTGCTGGATAAGCTACACCACCTAATAGCAGCCAAGCAAATTGTGCAGTGGGAGTATTTTAGATGCAGGATGCCAATACCATTTTAGTGAGGTCAGCCGCCTCTTAACAATTTCCTGTGTGCTGGCCCTCTTTATATATAAATTAATCTTGGAGGTACAGACTGGCTGGCCTAGACTTAACTGAAATGGTTGCCTTCATGCTGATAGCCCCGTCTCACAGCAGTGCTTTCTGAGGCTGCCAGCGAGGATTAGGTTTAATGCTGAACTCCTTGCAGGTGTGACAGAGAGTCTGAGCAATGTGCACGTATACGTGGTAGCCCAGGTGTCCTGCAGCAGGCAGGCGCGACAGCAGTAGTACCTCGTGGTGGAAGTGGAAGAATGAAGAGAAGCGTCATAGCCCTTGCATGTTTGAAGATGTTCTCACCAGGACAGGTGGAGGTAGAGCCCTGGAGAGGGAGAGGAAAGAATGTTGCAGCTGAGGTGGGAAAAGCAACTGCTAAGGTACACAGAGGTGTTGCCAGACTCGGACAACCAAAATAAATTACAAAAGGTGACAAAAACAAAGAACCCGTGACTACTTTGGATGTGTGACCACTTTGAATTTTACTTGGGCTTCTGCAATGCACCGTCTCCAGGTTACCGAGGTTCCCTGGTTATCTGAGCAACAGTTCAGTGAGATCGCACAAGAGGGGTTGCGTATCACTGCTTAGTTTTGCCGTCTGTCTATGACAGAACAGACTCTTTGTCTCAATTGCTGACTACTTGCCCACTATCCTGATTTATCCTATTGGCAGGAACGCATGGCGCCAGTAGGCTGGCTCAAGACTACTTTCTAACAAAAATCTGTGGCTAAAAGGAGAGTCACGTGGTGTCAGCGATCTGTATACTTATTGTCTGGCTTGTGCTAGAGCAACTGATATCGGGGGTGTCACAGTCCCGCTTGGCACCAATGATACCAGCGGTAGGTGAGAGGTGGCATCTTTTGGAGAAACGCGTTTTATGAAGCGGCAAGGTGAGCTGGGAGTGGAGGGTGACAGCAAGGCGGCGTGGCAGTGGCTTCACTACCAAACAGGAGCTGTCCCGCAGCGCCCAAACAAGAAGAGCAAAGCAGGTCTGGTGGTGCTTCTGACTTTCAGCTAAGAGTACAGATTGCCAGTGACAATCCAAGTGACCGCAGTGACAAGGAGGTCTGAGGTCAAGCCAGCGAGTCAGAGTCAGAATCAGGTTCAGCGACACTAACCAGGGCCAGCCAGCCACCAGTCGTCGGGTCATCGTCAGACAAGCCTGCAGGGACGGGGGAGGATCCAAGATCAGCCGAGGTGGGTCAGGGTCTGGACCAGTGCATACGTGGCCAGGCCCAGGCGTATCTGTAACGTAGCTCAGGCAAGGACCAAGGGAGAGTGCTTCAGTGTAAGCGCAGCTCCTGAGCCAGAGTAAGCGGCCCTCACTTCTTACACTTCTTTCTCACACAGCAGTCTGATCCGAGGCCATTTGGCTGCACCACGGCAGAGCTGCCTTTGAGCACAGGCAGCTTAATGCTGACAACGGCCTCAAGAAAAGGTCTAATGAAGAACTTCAGCCCAGCTGAGGGACATACGTATGTGACTGAGTCAGTATATGTGGCTTAGTAAGTATTTGTATGCCAGAGTTTATTTTAAAGACATGTAAACCATCATCATATCATGAACCATTGGATATGGCCAGACGTACTCTGTTTACACCATTAAATGCTGTAAAGAAGTCAGAAATGAGGGCATTGCATGGATCCTTGATTTATACAGGTATGTTTTCCTCCTCTGTTGACACGATGCTTCTGCTATCTTTGCAGACAAAATCCTTTGGATTTTCTTTTTGTTTTTCCGCCATTCCTTAGACTACAGCTCTCTTCAGACACATAAGAGAATCCCAGGCTCGTGCTGGTTGCCTTCTATTGCACGGTCAACTTTCTTACTATCATAAAAGTTCTCAGACCCAAGAAAAGAGTCCAAAGCTGGAAGATGGGCCATGCTAAGGCAGTCCTTGGACGGATGCTACAAAGTGCCTGTGTTTCTAGTGACCTACCAGGACTGACAGGCCTTCAGAGTGTGAACCTGTTATCAGTGCCATGGTCCTCACTCTGGAACACTTAATGCTCCAAATGCTGTCACCGTCAATGTGTAGCCTCACTGCCCAAAATAAATCTGCCCATAACAAGTTACAGCCACAGCCCCCCTCCGTTCTGGCTGCAGTTGCTGCAGTGGTATGCTTGGTTGGGACTTACTCTGTAGGCAAAGGCAACTCATTAATTTTCTTGGCATAGGTAGGGCACGTGGTCTTGTATCTGGGGAGAGAGACTAAGACTTGGAAGGGAAAACTCATGTCAGGGACTTGGAAGGGAAAGCTTCACTAGGAAGGTGCTCAGATGGATGCATGTACTTCCAGGCATACATGCAAGATGTATCTGATCAGTTCTTACAGAGTGATTAATGACAGAATGAGGTAGCGACTGCAAGTGACGTGAATTTTTAATGGACAACAGTAAGATACAAACTTACAAAAATATAGAGAGGGAAAGCCAAGAGCTGCAGCTTTTTTTCCTTTTTTCCCTTTGAATGCTGGAACACATATTGGAGGGCTAAACAGTTCCCGCTATAATATTTCAGGGGTATTACATTGCAGCAAAAGTTGTACAGCACCCAGGTTGGAGGTCCTTTCGGTTTTCTTACATAATTTACCTCCCGACTTCTTATTTATATTTTGGAAGCCTGACCGGTTGTGGTTCAAGTACATCCAAGAACCCCAAGTCCAGAATAAAATTAAATGTGACGGCAGGCTCACTATTGGAGTAACTATTATTAGAGCCTGAGGGAGCTTTGGTCTTAGCTGAAGGAGTAACTTCAGACTCTGAGGGAAGCTCCTGATGCCTACAGCTGGCTGAAGTCCAGAGCTGTAAGGTGATGCAAAAGCAGCCCGTACTCTTTTCCCTAACTTCGGCAGCCCTGTGTGTATGGACATGTGGAGGACATTTTGAAGGGAAAAGAAAGCAATCAAGAAAGAAGTTCAATTATTTATGGTGAGCGGATGGATTTAGCAAGCCTGCCTGCTGAGACAGAGGCATGACCGTGCGAATCAGCTAAGCGGTTAATGGTCACAGATGCCATCCTCTCACAGCCCTGGTGGTGTTTATATTATATATACAGTGCTAGAGGCATATATCGCACTCTGCACATAAAAAGAAAGATGGCTCGTGCTCCTTCAAATTTACAATCCTCTTTAAATTAACAATATCTGCAGTACAATATATGTGGACTTTATCAAACACATATTTTATGCAGCTGAGCACATCCTCAGTCACACACTGCCCTGACTTTCCACAGTAGGGGGGTTCAGATGCATTCCTAGTCCAGATATTTTGGCTGATTTTATCCATATTATGCAGGTACTTACCTCTTTTTCTTGAGGCAGATCCTTCACTCCATATTTATGACTTATTCATGCCAAACTTTCTTGGACCTCAGTGAGAATTTTTCCTGGTAAGTCATGAAGAAACAATGCATACTTAAGCTCTCTGGTACATATGCCATTATTAATTTCATGTCTAAATTTGGCTGCCTGAACTTCGACTGTCACTGTCAATAGCAACTGACCACAAACATTATCCCTAACAATAACAGCATTACAGAGCAACTGTGCCCCCATGGAAAAAGAAAGATAAGACTCTTTGTCAAACACAAAGCCCTTGCAAACATTTTGCAAGAGCTAATAAGATTTTGCTAGAATAAGGGTGAACAAATTTTTTAACAAAAAATGTATGGGACTCTAGATTTGTCTATAGTTTATTGTTTCTTGTTGGGCTTTAGTGAACAAACAACTGAGTAATGAACGTTGGTGCTGTTGTGAAACTGTGTTGTAAAAGCAAGTATTTCATGCCTCTTAAGGCTTTGTGTGTTGTCAGCTTGTGTCTTGCTTCACTTGGTTCTCTGCCTGTTTTGCAAAATTCTGGGTTTCCTAATATCAACCACGAAGTTGATGCTAAGTATTACCGAGGACAGTCAGCAATTTTCTGCTATTCTGAAATGAAGTATTTTTTTTAATTTTTTTTTTTTTTTTTTTAGATCCTAAAATTCTTGATGACTTCCATCCCTCCAAATTCATTTCAAAATATCAAGGTTGGATAGAAGTAGAGGACTCTGACACAGCCTTTCCCCTAGCATATGATACAATAATAAGAAGTACACATCTTGTTTCCCTTAGCAAACATGTTTATATTGCATTATAACACTGTTGACCCAACTGGTTAGCCAATATCCAGTGTCAGTGGTAGGGGAATCAGGTATTTCTCTTTCTGCCCCATTATTTTCGGGCAACGTGTGTAGAGGCTCATTCCACTGAAAATTAGGAAGGATTAAATAGCAGGAGACAATACTTCAAATCTCATTTCTGCCAATGCTTTAGCCAAAACCCCTCCATGCTCACATTTCCATGTTCTTTTCTAGCTGTTTGCCAGGCATTTGGCTGTGCTCTGCCACCTCATTTGGTGATACACAGCTGCCGTCGATAGTCCGTGTTTGTATTTGCTGGGACACTTTTAACTGCGTGTCCCAAGCACTTCAGGCTTGTGTGTGGGGCTGGCCCATGGGCAATGATTTTCCATTACTGCCACAGTCATGAAGTGGAAGGACGCTAACTTGGCCTAACTCGCCATCAGCTGTATATGCTGCTGCACACGCCACATGTGCCAGTGACAACTGGAAGCATGTTTATAGCATTTCTGTTCCTTCTGAATAGCACCTTGCCATGCATTTGCCCATCACTTAGGAGAGCGGGCCTCCCTCGCCTTGGGCAGCACAAGGCATTTCGCTCAGTTTGCTGGGATGTACTGTAACACAGGGGTAGCTCAGATGCTCAGTACTGTAGCTGTTCTTGGTTGTTTTTCTCTTGAGCAATTCTGGTCCCAGGAGATAGGTTTTGCTGTCCTTCCCCTTGATGTAGATGGACAATGACAAGGCAGCAGCACCTTCCAATAATTCTTTGCCAAAACACACATTATTTTGCAAGACGTCCCTTTTGATGCAGATATAAAGGATTAGTCCCGTTTTGTATTCAGTAACAAAAATCCAAATAAAACAGCATAGCACAAAAGAGCAGAGGGATCTTTTTGTATCTGCCAGTCCAAATATTTGCTCTTCCAGGTATGGTCATCATATAACCTCTTAACTCATTCAGCTGCAATTTAATTCTGGTCAAGTTTCTTATTCCCCTATCTACATATGGAAGGCTGTTTCCAAAGATCGGTCTTCTGTTTATCAGAACAATTTATTCGTGCCCACTGTTTATCAGTTTGTCCTGTCGATAAACCTGACCTTCACCTCTTCTGTGGTGTTTACACTTCTGGGAGCAGCTGATTCCTTTCTCAGCCTTTGTTTTTGAGGGCGCCATGCAAATTCCCTAGGGCAATATTCTTCCTATGTAGCTTAAAGTATTTAAATAAAACATCTAATTTAGGAGCCAAGTCAGAACTTAGGTAGGCTGAATGACTGGAGATGCCCATCTCTTTCCATTGACTACAGGAGTTCCTGGTGACTGTGCTTCTAATTTATGCATCTTTGTGAAGTACCTGAAGTTGGGCAGCATGGATCCAGGCTTTAATGCTGTTGGTTTTTATCTCCTGAACAGTCTTGAAGTCTTTCACTACACTGGTTCCCATGGGAATTTATCTTTCTTGAGCATAGGTGACCAGTATTCCAGATGAAGTCTCATCACTGTCATCGATAGCTTTCCTGCTTCTCTGTCAATTGGAAATATCCTGTCTGAAATAGTTTGCCATCATGTTTACTGAATTCTGTACTATTATTTCCTTCCTCCCCGTGATTTACAGTTCATTAACTCCCTAATTTAGACCTGAAATTCATGTTAGTCCTGAAGTCCATGATCTTTCGCTGTGGATTATTAAATTTTACTTTGTTTCTTTCAGCTTAAACCTCATGGTCAGTTCTTCCCAGGCAATATTTAAAACCTCCTTTGTAAAGACATCACCTCCCACTTTACATGGCAATTTTAAATTTCATTAACACCCCCTTGTTTCTGGTGTCCTGGTCATTAGTGGCAGAATTAGGCAGCTTGCTCCCAAGAACCAGAAATTCCTGTCGGAAGTCTGCGTTTTGTGTTGAACAGTCACCCACTTGTTGCTTATAGATTTGCCAGGCTGCCCAAATAGTGAATGTCGAAAGGTATAATTTTTTAATCATAAATTTGTTATTGAATGGAGGGAAATGTAACAATAAAGCTGTTATCAGCTATCATGTAATTGCAGCCCTATTTCCATTCCGTCGGTGGAAACTGCTGCTTATTTGAAAGATGATTATTTGATTGCTGCTTGATTGTTGCTTATTTGAAAGGTGATTTCTCACTGCAAGTCGCACTGGAGCTGCTGGGACCTGCCAAAGCCTAAATAATACCCAGACTTCATACTTCTCTTTACACTGAAAATTGGAAATATGAAGAGTGGTTAATTATTGGAGGGGAAAGATTGTTTCAGCTGCTGGCTTACAAAGAGCTGGTTGAGCAAGCGGAGTGGCAGAGGTAATTTCCAAAGAAGAGAGAGTTGGTCTTTTTCTGTGGTAATCGAGAGAGCCGATAGCTATATGGCTTTTATTCTACCTAAGTCAAAGCAAGGAAATACCAGGCTGTACACCTTGTGGGACCTCAAGGTCAAAGTTCTGGCACATCCCAAGTACTTCTGCATTCCTGCCTCCCCACCGGATGACTGTGCTCTCCCTTCCCATCTCTCTCTATTCACCATCTCCAAGTCCTCCTTCACTCCATGGCTTCTGCATCATCTGTATCTGCGTAAAAATTTCCTCCCTCAAGGGTTCAGTGTCCCTCATTTCCTTTTCCCTCACCACGGCCACCATGATTCCCCTCTCTCTCATCCTTCTCCCCTTCTCTTTCACAGACTTAATCAAACACTTTGGACTTACACTGAGAAGAGCTGAGATCTTCGCAATGCTGGAAGATTTTATCAACTTATTTTCTGAGAGGTGGGCAGTTCCAGCTGTTGTTGGAAGCGCTGGACATGCTAACTAGAGGCCCTAACCACTGCTCTCTGGTTGACTGGGCTCAAAATCAGGCATTTTCTGCCCAAGGATGTCTGTAACATTCCTCCGATGTTCTGGAAATGATTGAATGCAATGTTGTAAAGTTACTCTATTACATGCAAACATAAACAAGCAGACATGGGTATTCAGATTTTTTGTGGGCCCTGGCTTCGGCACCCAAAGGTGAGGACTCACTCCTGGATGCAAAAGCTGCTTTAACATTTCAGGCACCGACAAATAAAATTAAAAGAATCAAATTGCTGGTGCTAAGTATTCATCATTTGCTCAATAAGCAACTATTTGGAGGTGCTTTTGCACTGGGAGGAAAAACGTATGTGTCTGGCAGGAATTGGAGAGCCCTTCCTGGCAGAACAAGAATGTTCTCGGATGAAAATAGAGAAAAGAGGGTGTGAACAGAGCAGAAATAGGATGCAACCCGTACAGGGGTCTTCTGTGAAACCTATGGAGTGCAGGTGATGTACAGGGCAATAATGTTTAGATTTTCCAGTTGCTGTCAATGCTGGCCAAAAATAATGACTCATTCAAATAGGCTTAAGAGCTGCACTTTGAAAATAGGAATCCGGGCAGACAGGTACTGGCATGGAAATGTACACAACAGTTTGTTTAAACAGTGTCTTTCACAACCAGCTACTCAGTGACACGTGACAAGCCACAATACTTTTGCCACGTCAGTGGCCTTCGCCACCTGTCCCAGCTCTGTCACCTACGTCTGGGTCCGTGCCCAGCAGCCCCGTCGCACTGACCCGCTCGGCTGCCGCATACCTCGCATCCGCTCTCAAGGGTGTTCCAGGCCCGAGGATGCGGCAGTACAGACTCTCAATCCTACTGGGCACCTGCCCTCCCCATCCTTTCAAGGTTTTCCTATGGCACGCGAGCAATTTTTGCAGGTTGTTTTAGAAAAGCAGAATTTTATCATGAGAAGTGTTGTGTAAATACCCATTCCCAAGAGAAACTGTTGGAAAATACACATTATGAGCTGTCAGAAACACATAATCACATTTGGGGTGCTGTCTTCCTGATACTTGAGTATTCCCAGCAAAAGGACCGTAAGAAAGAAAGAGGAACAAGAAACTATTAAAAAAAAAACAGGAGAGAGGGAAATACATGGCCCTGCATCAGTTTCATATTGAGTGTTTGGATGTGTAAGACTCCGCATGGGAGATCTCCCATCTCCGGCAGCTCACTTTCTCACAGAAGCTGGAGATATAAATGGAAGCTGGAAAATACTGCCTGCCTGAGCCTCGTCACGCACAGGGGAACATGGTTGTGGCATCTCTCAATCAGACAGCGTGTCTGCAGACTCGGGGATTCCCCTGCGGCCTCCGCGCCGTCACCTCTGATGGCTGTCCCTGCAGGCAGCAGCACAGGAGGGGTTGCCCCCGCATCCCTGAGGGGGTTCGAAATGCCCCATAAATGCACATCTAATGGGAGCTGTTGCGAATATTGTAGCAGAGACGCAGTGGAAATGTCCAGAGACGCAGTGCCTCATGAGCTGGCTCGTTGGAGGCGATAATCACAACGTCTAGCGCAAGCAGCATTCTTCTGCCTTGAGGTCAGCATCCCAAACCACTCAGACTGATGCCAGCACCTCGCCACACCTGCCAGTAACGTCATTAGAAGCCAAATCCTCATCTCCAAGAAGTCAGCACCAAAGCCCTGTTCAATCTTTTACTGCCTTTTTGGCAGCCCCAGCCCCAGCCATCAGGCACCTCCATGGGGATGGGGACGGGCCAAGGCCGGGTTGGGACATCAGCTCACATGTGGGTGGGGGTCAGGATCAGGCCCGGTGAGGGGTCTCCTGACATCTGGGAGCTCCTCTCCACTGGTCTCCCTGCTCTTTCTGGGACAGAGTCAGTGGGCTGAGGACGGAAAACAGTATGAGCAAGGCAATAATGGAAAAGATAAGGTATCGCGAGATATGATACAATACAATGCAGTATTGTGTTGTATAAGATATGAATGTGGTGGTTATGAGAGCTCTGGTCTGGTGAAGTGACAAGGAAGGGCAAGATAATTCTTTTGGGCTGTTTTCCATTTGTGTGGTTTTTGGTGGGGTTTGGGGGGTTTTTTTTAGATTCCACTACTAAATCTAGAGAAAGCTCCCTTTTGTCTGGTGACATTGGTGAGAGCTAATCACTATTCCAGCCTGAATAATACATCTGCGTCTAAATTCAGGCGTTTCATAGGGCATCTCATTTTTAAAGGAGCCTCACAGTAAAGCTCTGTGCTGCAACTTGAAAAGGCAGCCAGCACCCAGCCTGCAGCAGGGAGAGGGATGGAGCTCACAAGCCTTCAAGTGCCCTTTCCTCCTGCTGCAGGGCAAAGCCTACCTAGAGCAAAAAAACCAGAGCAGGCTCCTCGTGGATGCTGCTGCCCAGGACCTCTGTGCTTCTGCGCGATACGACACCGCTGAGTGCCCTTTTTGCCAGCTTTAAGAAAATCTGCTCAGAGGACAGTTAGACACTGTTTCCCTCTTCGTGCATCACAGAATTTGTCTATTCATATTTGTACCTAGGATTATTAGAATGTCTTCAAATCTCTCTGGTCTATTTTTTTGTTATATAAATGGAGCTGGAGGAATGAGGCATACCCTATAGACTAACAACATACCACTAGTGCTGCGTGTACCATGCCTTCCATTTTTGATTTGAAAACATCTCAAGAACAGTAGAATAATACACTGAAAATGTAAATCTGACTGCGTTTTGATGCAGTTGAGTAGCTAGAAATAAGGAAGAGAGACACATTTACTTATTAGACTATCATAGACCCAGGTAGGATGAATACTCACTGTAGCTTGTAATAAAATTTTTGACACAGGTAGTAATAGGACATAATTACATTTGAGGTGTTTAAGAGAAGGCGCTTCTCATACCGTCTAACCACAGGAACAATTAGAGGTGCAAAAGCCCATTTTCCTCATGTGCTCTCAGACACAGAATATATTAAACTATGAACAAACCCAGAGGTTGCAATCTTTTGTTCTGCAAATTAACTAACCTCATAATTACAGGTTTTTATATAACTAAAGGAGGCTTCTTTTGATCTTCACTTCTTTAGATCAAGTTGCTTTACACCAAAATAATCACTGACCTGGTTTGCACAAGGGACATCTCCGAGCAGTCCTAGTGAGATTTTCTTGCAGTAGAGCTCATTACACCTTGAGGGTTGTGGATCTTTAATTTTCAGAAGGAAAAATTACTTGGAAGTCTCTACCATGATTGAAATGGCTTGTAGCTACAAAACCCATGTATTCCTTCTGGCAATATTAGCCTTTCTAACTCAAGAAAGCCTCATAAAACCTCATAACATTTGTTTCCAGTAGTCATGACTAATTTCTCACTGATGAAAAGAGTGCAATGCAGGACAGATTTACTTCCATAAACATGATTTACTTTGTTATCTCATTAAAACAAGCAATTAGCCAGAGCTTTACGTATTACAGTCTTTTCTGTGAGGATACATTGATGGTGAAAGCAGATGTTGCTTCAGGATGGGAGTTCCTGTTTGTTCACAAAGAAGGCAAGGCAACTTATGTCCCCAAATTCAGCAAGAAATTATATAAGGGGCTGTGTCTTTTCTCACCGCCCAAATTCCCTTTCAGGAGAGCACATAAGCAGCAACCTTTGCCTCCTAACCTTTTGGGGGACACGTGCCCGGGGTTGCCCCAGCTGTGCTGAAAGCCATGGATGTATCGGAGCATTGGTGCCAGCCAGAGTGCCCAGTGCCAGCGCTGCCATCGCTGCCCTGCAGAGCCCAGTGCAGCACCGGGGCTCTCAGCTCCTTCTGCTCAGCAGCAAACAAACACTACCCCCGGCGGCGAAGGTCACTGCCCCTACGTGCTCTTTTTTCTGGGCAATAAATAAATAAAATAAATAATATTCTGGGAGAAAAATCTTGTAACTGAAGCTGAGATAGTTTTATCACGCATGATAAATCCTGGCTGTAACACAAGCGCCCGTGTCAATAAGTTTAGCAGCTGTAGTGCCCTGAAGACTGGTCCATATTTAGAAGGGTAAATAAGATTCTTCTTTCCTCAGTGGCTGCTGACAAAGCTCATAACAGGTCTAATAATGCTTGTGTCCTGTGGGAAATATGTATGTTAATTTGCCTGTGTAAACACTCATTCCTCCTAAGGAAATGCTCTGCCTGGCTCTACGTGTTCCTTCACATGTTTCATAAAAACAGTTAAATAAACAGCTTAATCCCAGTGCCTCTTCTCACCAAATCAGTCACAGGAATCAAGATCCAGCAGCCCCAAAACATATTTCTGATCTTTATGATTTCTCTGCAGAATCTCCCCAGTCCTCCTCTGCTCCAGAGCCAAATGCTTTTTGTTGCATGCCATGAAGATCAAATCAATTAAGGCTACTTTAGACCCTTTCGGCCATGGTAGCTTGGGAAAGTCATGCCTTTCAATGGTTTTATTTATTGACAGCTCTATCCCTGATCTTTGTAATGCATTGAGGCATTGGAAAAATGACGTTCAAATCCTGGGAAGGGAGCACGTAGTTCCTTCCACGTTTCGCATCTTTTTTAACATCTTTCTTAACATCTTTCAGTGTCTACAACTGTGAAGACTGCTGCTTTTAAAAATTTTCTTGCTTTTTTAAAGCAATTTTTAAATGTTGACTGATATCATCGTGTCACTGCCGCTCAGCATGAAAGGTAATTTATGAATGGAGGGCGCGAAAGTGGTTTCCATTGCTGCCATCTTCTGGTGCAGTTAATGAACTCCACACAGCAATAACAAAGGCACATTAACAGTGAAGAGAAATTAAACAAACTAAAATAGCATATAAATCTTCCTGAAGGCAGCTGTTAGATGCCAGAAAAGCATCTTAAAAGGTAATACACACCAGAAGGACCATTGCCAGCTGAATATTGCAATGCTCCCTAGAACTGCTTTGCTCATTGTTGTAGTACTGATGTAACACCCATGATGATATTAGAAAACATAAGGAAAAAAAAATATTTCTCTGTGTTTTGGAAGGCATTTGATATAGCGGCTCTGCAATCAATTTTATGGCTTTGCTGAAGTAATTTCCCTGCTGTTTGTGTGGCTCTTTCAGAGTGGGAGAAAAGAGAAGAAGAACATTTTGGTTTTTAAACAGGTAAATGTGAAACAATGGAAATTACCCAGGGAAGTTCAAGGAGAGGTGCAGAGTTAGAAATTAATTTATTTTTTGGAACTGAGCAGCTGACAATATCCCTATAGTTACTGTGTTTCAGTAACCGTGGTAAATGAAGGAAAAATGAATACATTTCCTAGAGTTCAGTAAAGGCAAAATAAAAAATGCAGTAACCTGAGCAAAAATAAATACATATCTTCAGGAGCTATTTTTGCTGCACACCACAACACATTTCAGAGCGAAAAATAGCTTTTGTTGTGCTCTGCACGAAGAGCAACTCCATGAGGTGCACAGCTGAATCCAGTGGGAATCCATCATACTAATACAAAACACAGTGAATTTCTGCCCTCATTTTGTGAACAAAAGCACAGTATTCTGTCTGTATTCCATTCATTCATGCTGAATTTCAGATTCTTTGGAGTTTTGTCATTGCTTGGCTTGCTTGTGACCTCAAATTAATTTTTAATGATTTAAGAATCCAAAAAGCGCTCAATATTTCCTGAAATCATACCTATATACTTCAACTGCAAGCTTCATTAATCCTCAGAAATTCATACTGCTGCCGTTATGGGGGATGATGGAGTACTCATTAGCTTTTTGATCTCTTCCACAATCGTTACTCCATTCATCAGCCAGCCAGCTGGCTGCATCGGCTCCCTTTCGAGTCCCTTTCCCTGACTAAGCAGCGCTGCCATAAAACTGCATTGTATCCGCGCGCTCTGCCCTTCCTCCACAGATGTTACCATTTCAATGGGCATACACAATCCCTCAGCAAAGCTAAAATACTGCTCTGCCAAGTTCCTCTTGGCCAAGATACTTCCTGATGCTGATTTTTTTTTTTTTAGAGCTCGTGCCAACCATGTACCTTTCCCACCCCAAGGACAGAATGTCTTTGGTTTACCCTGGCTGGCAGCCTGCCCGTATGACATCCAGGTTTCTGGAGTTCAGCATGGTTTCCATATGATCGGATTAAATTATTTGGGGATAACAAATGATTTAGCAGTGCACAGCACTCTCTGGAGCATAGTCATTTATGCTCGACAAATATTTTGCATACAAAAATGAGTACAAAACCTAGAAATGTAAAACCTAACCTTAGGCAGAGCTATTTTTCTTGCACGGTGGAGTAAAGTAATAGTCTTGAATAAGACGTTCTGTATGAACCTCTACCCCGTGCAATGAATTAAGTAATTTTTTTCTGTCATTCTCTATTTTTTAATCCCACTACCAATTACTCATGTGAAATTCAACTGGCTCTGATGAAATTGCTCAAGAATAACCGTGATAGAATCTGTATATGTTATCACTGCTGTACAGAATAAGCTAACCAAAGATATGCTTCTCTTTGCTGTTCTTATGGCTTGCCTAGTTCATGTGTCACATTAATGGGACACTTTAAGAAGGTGTGTAAAGGAAAAAGAATTAGCACTTATTAGAGACAAGTGCAGCCTGATGAGGAATTCAGGGGGAACGGCAGGAGGAGCAGGGACTGCACGGTAACAGCCGTGGTGGCGGGCAGGTGTCTGGTACGATTCAAGGCTGCTTACAGCAACGAACATCAGACTTATTGCTTTCTTGTAGAACGGGTGAGAACGAAGGTGCACAGAAGGCAACATGAAATATTTATGGTTTATTTGTCTTTTCATAACTGCTATATGTGGCTGACATACCTGTGGGAGAACTGCCCTTACCTTTGGCAGAAGCAGATGCCCGGAGCATTTGCAGGCGGATTGCAGCCTGAATGAAGCATTTCAATGAGCTGTGTGTGTGCGCATGGGGCAGGAGGAGTGCTGGAGGCACACGTATTCGGGTGTAGCGGCTCTGCAGGTGGGCTCAGCACGCTTTCCAAAATGCTTCCGCTGCACTTAGGATCTTCAGCAGTTTTATCATTGACCCCAGGAGGGAAACAGGAGATTAAGAGGCTCAGTGAACAACAGGCTCACCTTTCCTTGAAGGTATTTCTTGCCAATGGGGCAGATGTTGATTTGCTTTTGACTCTGTTGTGCCTCCCCTTCACCTAAACCAGGGACCTGGCTTGCCGTGGTTTTCAGCCCAGCAGCTTTCCCAGGTGTGCGGTTACGTCACGCGCACAAAAGTTATTTCCAAGTAGTTGTTCTGTGGACAGAACCTGGGTCATTTCACATGTCCCCCCACATCCTCCCACACACGATTATCCTGGTCACCTCCTCCTCGTCCCTGCACCCACTCTCATGTACCACTGGCCAGATCTCCTCCATCTCCCTTACGCCGTCCCCTGGTTCCTTAAGCTGTTTTCACTCATTTTCACTTTCCTGTTTTCACTCATTCCTCATTGCGATGCTTCATCTTCCTCTCATGCCTCTATATTTTTGGCAGCTCAGGAGGCAACATACGCTCCGTTGGGTTCAGAGCTACGTGTGTGCTGCCCGGTTGCCAGCGTGCACATGCTGTTCATGCAGCAGAGCGATGCCTCTTGCAGCGGAGAAGGGCTGAGCTACCCTTTGCTCTCCTCCTTCAGGGCACCCCTTCAGTACTCTCTGCTCTACCCATTCACTGGCATTTTATGATCCTTGTAGGAGTTGAATATCTTTGAGACTTCTGCTTCTCTGGCAGATTCGGTAAAAATAGCCCGACAGCTTCAGGAGTCTTTGTGGGGTGGGGAGGCAGACAGAAGGACAGGCAGCCGCTGCAATTGCACAGCTACAATTCCTTAGAAAACCAGGCTAAAAATGAATTACATATTGGAAAATCGATCCTAAGGAGCTGGACTCATTAGCGTCACCTTTTGTCTGTCTACCAGGCTGCTTCTTGTCTCTCATCCTGAATTTAGATCACAAGGTCCATGGGGCAAGAAATGTATTTTTGCTCTCTGTATTCTCCATTACAGTAATAAAAGCGTAATAACAGATAGAAATACACAGGATTTGACTAGATTCATTCTCTATGGTGATCGCTTCTCACGGAATTGTTTTAAAAGCCCCAGCACGTGAAGCCAGTGAACTCAAACTTCAGTGTGATTGAAGGTGCTGCAAGCTGCCCCTTGACCTCTTCCCCAGCTGCTCTTCTCCCGCCCGATACATTTTTTTTGCCACTGTGACTTTCTGGCACTCAATATGCCAGGTCTCCATCCCAAATCTGTTGTCATGGAGATTTGGGCCAGCGCTCCCGGGAGAGAGCGTGCCTCTCTCGGCCATCTGAGTGACAAGTCCTGAGCAAAAGGGCACCCCCAAGGAGCGCCGTCCCCAGCACGGTCTGCCTGCCGCACGGCTCGCCAAGTCTGCCGGCGCCGCCGAGGCATCACGTGGTGAAGGTTATACAGGGAAAGAAACTCTGAATTCTTAAAAACACCAGGGTTTGTCCAGATTTCCCTGCAAATCTGCAAGCTAATCACAGGAGGTCACCCGCTGGCTGGCTGCACTGCCGCAGCGTTAACAGTTATAATGAAATAATAAAGCAAGAGGGGTTGTGTTCATAATGTGCTAATAACATCTCTAGGGTGGTCTGAAGCAAGACGGAGTGGTCGAAACTTTGCCTTGATATTCAGTGCCGAGGGCGGCGGGTGAGGGACATCATAAAATAATGAATCAGCTTAATAGAGTTAAATTTTCTTCCTTGTTAGTTTGAACAGTAGGATAAGTGATTGATATTCATGCATGTCACAAGGGGACCAAGAAGACGGAGGTTAGCTCACACAGGAAAAAAAGGCAATATTAAATATCTAACCAAGATGAATAAATGAAAAACTGAAAACAGATAGGAGTAAGCCTGTTCTCAGTGGTTTGAAATATGGCAATATTTATGACCACTGTCCTGCAGGATATACGTCAAATTTGCCTGTCTCAGGTGGCTAGTCAAATGAAAATTAAAATTTCTCTTTTTCAAAAGGAGTGGGCAAGAGCTATGATGCCGGACCACCATTTCCACTCTTGTGTTCCTGTGTTGAAGGTCTTGCCTGCTCCTTGCACGTTAAACCTCTCCTCAAATCCACACAACTGTTGTTTGGCTCCGCCTGTAATCCAGCCCCCAGGCGACAGAGAATATTGCTGAGGTTTAGCCCCTGCTAAAGCAGAAGCGAACTGGAGCTGGGGAGTTTCCCAGAAGCTCTGCTTCTGTTTTTACGCACTTTGGATACCTGCTGTTACCCTTAGTTTGAACCCAATAAACGCGATGTTTGGCAAGGGGGCAGAAACAGATAACACACAAGAAAGGGGCCAGGGGCTCGGCCGTCTAATTGCATGGCATTAGTCGGTGTTGGCCCTTGTAAAGTTATCCCTCGAAACACAGACTCTTGGAATGCCGAAGCTGCCCCAGGGTCAGCTGGAACCCCCTGAGGAAAGTCCCTCCCACACATGACCCCAGCAGGGTGGCAACGCTCCGCCTTGAGCCAGCTCCTCGTGCCGGAAGATGTAAAGTCATATCTGGCTGTTAATTACAGAGGGTGGGGAGAGCTGTCTTGCTCTTTGCTGACTGCGGACAAAAGGGACTTCACAAGAAACTTTCCGGGTATGCTTAACTTCCGCAGCGCCGGCTGCGCGCCGGCAGGCTGCCTGCCCCGGCGGGCAGGGTCGCGTGCAGCGGGGGGACGCGAAGGTGAGGGCCGCGAAAGCGAAGGGGAGCATGCCTGAAAATGGTACTGGTTGCTCTGGGTTGGGCCTGGCAGCGACGTTTGCTTTTGCTTTCTGCACCCAACTGCGAGGCCAGCTGGTGCCTGCTGGGTGCAGGCAGAAGGAGGAGGGTCCTGGCATGGCCCCTGGGACATCGACTGGGAAGAAGACTCCGTCTTTCTGTCACTTTGCAAATCTAGTGATGTGACAGACCATGCCCTCGGGGAGAGGAAGAGGTGTTGGCGGTGTAGGTTTGTATCAGTCTGATGTGAGACCCCAGCAGCCCACGGTGCTGCCCAGAGGCCCTGGTGTGTCACCCTGCTACCCGCTCTCCCCCTGCGCCTGTCTGTCTGTCAGTCTCCGCTCGCAGGACACGGCCAGCCCTGCGGCATCCAGCGGCTTTCAGCCAGCGCTGTTTTGGCAGGTGGGCTGCTGGGGTGCTTTATTTCTGGAGCTACAGCTTGACCTGGGTCTTCTCGCTTCCCTGGGTGGCTTGGTGCCCTCCTGGCCCGGTAGCACAAGCTAACCTTGCCGTGGGTTGCGCTACCTCGCGCTGATTTTGCTTTCCCCCTCTGCAGATACAGATGGGTTGGTACGGAAGGCTGCGCCGACATCCGTGGCCTTGTTGCTGTGCTGGCTTTCTCTGTGTGTTGCTTGCAATGTTCCCAAGTGAGTCGCTGTCACGGGGTGCATGGAGCCGGGGCTGGGGTGGGCGTTTGGCTCTCACCTCCTCGCCTCTCGTCTGAGGCGCTGGCAGCTCTCTCTTTCGCTGTGTGACAAATGGCTGCTGGGGTGAAGCCTTCTCCTGCCGGGGGCTACACGCAAGCGCCAGAGAAAATGAGAGCAAGAAAAAGCTGAGGTTTCTCATAGAAATTAGTAGTTAAACATAGAGTCTTTGAGGCATGGCTCCTGCCTGTATGTGCGCGCTGAGCTCTGTCAGCCTCTGGAGAAGGGCAGCTCACAGCCGCTGACATGAAACACCCTTCCTGGGTGGGTTAAACTCTGAAAAGCTGCTCGGTCTGAGGGCTGCTTTGCATTCAAAGGTGCAGAGAGAAGCAGCCGGGTCTGTTACAGGAGAAGAGCTGTACCAGTAGGAGCCCTACCCGAAATGCAACACCCAAAGAAAACGTGAGCCCCAGCGGGGTGTCCCTAGGCTCCAATGACAGATGGAGGGACAAGCGTGGAGTGGTGGAGGAAGGAAGGAAAGGCCACGGCCAGAGGAGCAGCGTGGCCGTGAGAGAAAGCCATGGAAGCTGTTGGCATGTATATACGTTAAAAACGGGTTTGAAACTGTAAGCAAAGCAAATCTCAGGAAAAGGGCTGTTATTAATATTGAAACTAAAAAGGGTTCCTGACTCCATCAGTTACAACCTCAGTGACCCCCACATGTGTACCTAAATGGTTTACAATGTTAGCTGTGGGAAAAGCTGCCACCTGATACCTGAAAACCCTGCTTAGGCATTAATATCAATGGCATTTGAGTGGTGGATATCCCCTTATCCCATCCCACCCCATCCCATTCCACCCCATTCCTCCTTTTTTGTAGCAGTTCATCTTTGATTTAATCTCCTGCATGAACTAAGTCACAGCAGATCATCGCAAATCATGCGCTTACGTGAGAAGCGGGCACTTGGATGCTCAGGAATATACAGCTTGTACTGCATCCTAGCTTAAATTCCAAGTCATGAGACAAAAGGTCACTGAAACTTGTGTCTGAAGGAGAACAGAATAACAATCCTATCTCCAAGTCCTTTCTGATATTGTTGCAATGCAGCAGTTTTAAGATACCACTGTCAACAACTATTAAAAGACTGTGGTTCACCAGATGAACATCCCAAAAGCCATTCCCTTAAGGTGCTAGTCCAGAAGCCACTAGCGCCAGCTGCTTGTCTTTGGCATTTATTTCTATCCTATGTAGCCTTAGGGTAAGTCACTCAGGCCAAGACTGATTAAAGCAAGGGCCAGGCAGGACCAGGATCTCTGATAGTTCTCTGTAGGTGGGGAGGGTGGATGGCAGGGTGGGAGCAAGCAAGGGTGTAACAACCACTGGCTGATCTCTGTAATGACTGTGAGGTCCCCACCGAGCAGGCGGTGGCACAACACAGATAACCAGTGGATTGGGAAAGAGTTGTTAAGACCAACCACATACATGAAATTACAGTCTTGTGCAATCACTGAATCAGTGGCTCCGACAGGATGAGTCTATTTTTATAGACTACTTGGGCAAGGACTACCCGATGAGTAAGCACCGTTTCCTGACTCAGCTATAAAGTAGTGTTAATGGCATAAGAGCATACGACCAAATGATCAGTGGGGTGCGCTGGCAAAGCTCCTCTGCAGAGAAGTGCCCTAACCGAGGATCTGCCTCTGAACCTCTCTGCCTGGCTTGTTTTCTAAGATGTGTGATCTTTCTGATCCTGCTATCCACTTCATGATGGCACTCTGACCCTGTATACATGCCTTCTTCTGCAGCTTGCCAGCCCCTCAGCACTTGTGTCCTTCACCTTGGCCCCCTTCCAGGAAGCCTTCAAGTTCTTCCCCGTTCGCTGGGAGGCCGCTCTGATGTCGTCTTTCTGAGTCAAAGTGAGTTCAGCGGCCATGCGCTCAGGGCAATAAGACTGAATCAGACACCTTCTTCATCACCTTCTCTGGAATTTGAATTTTGGCACCGCGTTCCCAAAATGTTGTTCAGGTTCTCCTGAACTCGCTCTTTTGTAGACGTCCGAACCATGTGGGTCACTCTTTTGAGCCACCCTTTTCTAATGATTTAAAACATTCCTCTTGCTTCCTTACAAGCGGCATGAAAACCTTTTTCCCTTTTCCTTGCTTGCTCATTATTTTTTCTGTTGCTTCCACCCACTAACTAGTGACTGAGAACACTTCAATCTCGGCTGCTTTTCTAATCCAACTTTTTCTACTCACCTTTGTAGGTCATACTCTCTCTGCAAGGACGTGAGTTTCTTTCTCTTTCTTTCCCACCTGTCTCCACATTGCCTTTGGAGACAGCTAGGCTGAAAGAAGGGTTTAATATAAAAGAAATTGCCTTGCATTGTACTGAGAATGCACTTGGGCTTCGATAACGCAGCAGACCAACAGGGTGCAGTACCACACTGCACGCTGCTCCTCGCAGACACAGCACACACATTGTCTCTATATACGGGCAAAAAGTAATGTTCCAGTTCCAAAACATGAAATTCAGTTGGTTCTCCCCAGCTTAACATCTATTTCTCAAGCACATGTTAGCCTTCTTACCTAAATGAATTTGGATTGCGCATAAATAAGAGAGGGCAGATGGAAAAATGGCTTTTTTTGTAAAGCCACTTAAAACAAACCTGTTTTTTACCTGTTCAGTGGAAACCCTCACAGTAACAATTACTCACAGTGTGTTTTCATGGCTATGGAGCCTCAACAAATAGCCGTGAGTCTTCAGATGAGATGTACGCATGCTGAATGCAAAGGGAATTTAATGTGATCTCTTATAAATAGTTAATATAGCATAAATGGAGTATAAAGAAAAATAATTGCTAAGCAGGAGAGGTAGAATCATGTCTTACTTATGCACGACACTTGCAGTCAGCCTGAATGCTTTTCCTCTAACACAGTACACTAATTTCACTCATAGCTTGCCATTTCAATCTTCCAGCTTGGCTAATACAGCTGCCTGAAAACTAGCGGAGCTGCAAGCCCATGTTGGTAATTGGGTGCTGTGGAGCAGGGTCTTTGGCTGCTGTGAAATGGCACAGATTCTTTAGTTTTCAATCTGAAAGTATTTCAGTTTCCCTTGACAATGAGAGGAAACAGCCCAGCGAGCCTGTATGTGAGTTATCCAGAATCTAACTCCCATTAAATATTTTTTTTTAATTCATCTTCCAAACTCTGAAGGCTAAAACTGCCTATAAATCCCCCGCAGGGATATGTAGCAATACCAGGAATTTGGGGTTTGTATTTTTAAGAGGAACCCTCATTATTTCTGAGGCAAGCAGAGCGCCCTGCGGCAGCGAGGGCCGCAAGGCTTGCAGACACCGCTGCCTCCCGGACCAGAGCTCCCGGCCGCGGCAGCCTTTGTGGGTGCTGGTCCCTGAAGGCAGCGTGGTGCTGCCGCACACCTGGGGGTGATGCTCCTGTGGGTTCCCCTGGTACTCTGCAGGGAGGGGGCTGTAGAAACTCTGATAAAGCTCCACTTTCTGCTGGGCAGATGTGAAGTAGGAGGAGCTGTACATAACTATGTACCTGGGGCTTCTCTCACAGCTGTGAGATGGTGCTTTTGCTACCAAGGTTTCTACGTGGAGATCTTCCTCCACTCTTTTGCCAGCAGCTAGTGCATCTGGGTTGTGCACAGACGCTGAAGTTCAGCCCTCCCTTGTGCAGCCCATTTCTGTCTCTGCTCACACCCGCAGAGGGGCTTGGGGAGCCTGCGGTGGGGTGCAGCCATGCAGGTACCACCATAGTCAAAGCAAGCTGCAGAAACTGAATCTCGAGCAAACAGAATTTGTTCCTAAGTCCGTGGCTTTAGGGCTGCTTTGACAGAAGCTGAAATGCATCTCCTTTGCATGAAGTCAGTCCTAGTTAAATGGCTGCTCTGAGATGAGTAAGCTATTGCTACTGTTAAACAACCAGAAGGAACCCAACCTTCCTCAGATATTTATTTCCTTCATTTTTAGGTTATGTTAAGAAGATACTATTAAAAACCTCTTAACAGAGAAGAACAGTGATTCCTACTAGCACTCTCAGATATTTGCAAATAATATTATCTCCCTAAAATTGTTCTGTTCTGTTTCCTTCCTGTGTGACAACATTGGTAACAGCAAGCAGAAGACAAAGGACAAGGAAGTGAGAGTTCAGTTCTTCAGATATGAGATCATCCCCAAGGAGAAACTGCCTTTATTTTTGTAATCTGGCTTCCTTTTCTCCTCTAACTTATCTTTAGCTGCCCATTTGCCCAGTCGTTGTGCACTGCCTCAAGCAGAAAGAAGCTATGTAGAAGAGTTACTGTTGTCTTGCCCCGTATCTCCTGGGGTCACAGACCTTTCCTACCATTTTTTCTCGACCGTGCAACATAGCCTACAGTCAGCAAAACTTGTTGTGGGACTAAAAGAGGGAAACAAAAGCTTTTTAGAAGAACACGGTTAGGCACTTCTGTGTTGGCAGTATTAGGAAGTTTGTTTATCAAATTGATTGTGGGATAGTGCAGGTGCAAGTAGCAGTGATGGTGAGCATTGGCTAAACAGATACCAAAGGGGAGAAGGAGTCGGGAGGCCAAAATCTACAGGAAAAATTACCCGTGGGGTGTTCTGATGCCTGAAAAAACTAAACCAAACAAAAGCCAAGCCTGTTGCTCACACCTCTCTCCCCTGCTGAGCAAACCCAGGGGATTCAGCGGAGAAACCCGCCCGAAGGTGCGGGCAGGACTACGGCGGTTCTGGGAAGGAGAAGTGCCACAGAGAGCTCCTGTCAGCGCCCAGGGCATTTTGATGCTGAGGAAGTATTTGATTGAGGAAGATTGTCAGAACACAAAAGTAGGCTTAAAAGGCTTTGAAAGCCTTTTAAAAGCCTTTGTACTGTTTCTCAAAAGTGTTGGGCTTTTATCTTCAGGGCTGTCAAACCAACCCTTCAAAAGATACAGTTGTGGAGTAGAAGTGAATTAAAATGCTACTTAAAATCCATTCTGTTTTCTGTTAATTTGTGCTTAATTTCTGCCTTATTCAGGTGTGTCCAGGTTATGTTTTCACGCTTTTGTTCCCCAACACCGAGTGTAAAGTCACCCTTACAAAAAAAGGAGGCTCGTGTTGGTTTTTTTCATTGCAAAGAGCTACAACATTCGGAAATGAGCAGAATGTTACAAAACTTGTGTTAAAGCCATGGAAGTTCATGTCGCCTTGTCCTTTACCGTAATGCTGAAGCGTTTGTGCCCACGCTGGTGCCCAGCTCCCTTTTTGCCAGCGGGGAGGGGGCAGGCCAGCAGCCGGGAGCTGGCACCAAGGTTTGCTGTACCCGTGTGAGCGAGCGCTTCCTCTGTCCCCTCGGCATTCAACCCAGCACACACGACTGTACCCTCCGGAAGGACTATCTGTGCCTTGCAGCTTATTCATTTCTCGCTAACAGCACGTTGGAATTTCGAGATGAGACGCAGATTCTGGCAAATGTCAGTTTTAAGGCGCTGTTACATTTTCTTCGTTACCTGTGTTGCTTTTCAGTGCCTTGCAATCAGATACCGGCTTTTTAAAGTAGGGTACAGCCAAGCACGGGCTCAGAGAGCGGGAAAGCTGCCCTTGGTGTCCTTCAGGAATGGGAGTGGTTTCTCTCCGTACACATACAGGAGGGGAGGAAAAGGGGATGAGGTGGCTTTGGTCCCTCCATCCCTTGCCCTGTAAGCTCCTCGGCTGCATGATGTGACTCTTCCCTCCCTGAGCAGGCCTATGTACCCTCGCCCTGCTCCGTCCGCAGGGTATCTGGATGCTCCCTGGTCCTTCCCCAGCAGCAAGCTGGGTTGCCTGCTCCTGTGCTGGGGCTCAGTCTAATCAGACGGGGAGGTTTGGAGATCAGAATAGACAACACGGGACATGGAGGTGTGAATGAGCTGCGAGAGACAGGTGAACTGACAGATACCTTCCAGCATTTCCAGACAGCAGCGGGTCACGCGGTGCTCACAGAGGGGACTGCGGGGGAGAGCAGCAGAGTGCTGTGCCAGCGCTCGCGGTCCTGCCCCGCGGGGTCGGCAGGTGGGCTGTCCAGAGGAGGTCGAGCCCGCCAGCCCCCCACTGGTGGGACACGCGGGACCCCTCCGCAGGGTGTACGCAGGAGAAGACACTGCCATGGTGAGACCGTCAAGAGGCCGGGAAGATGCCTGTGGCCTGAAGAGGATGGGCTATGCTTCGTGTTATTTGGCTTTCTGTTACCGCAGGGAGGAAGGACTCCAGGTTTTGCCTGGGTCCCTGGCACACCCAGGGGCAGCCCTGACTTGTGCTGTACCCCCAGGAAGCCCTGGCAGGAGCTCCCTGCCACTGCGGGCTGCCCTGCAGCGTCTGATTGCTGGTGACAAACGACTCTGATCTCCCTCCCTGTTTCCAGGATTTCGCTCAAAAACTGTAAAAACGCAAAAGGGACTTTCAGGCCAGTAACAGCAGAGAGTGACTGCAGGAGCGATACAAATGATTACAGCACGCCGAAAACCAACGTACCAAGCTGAAATTTTCTACTTCTTTCTTTTCTTCTTCTTTTTTTTTTTTTTGAAATATAATTTTCTCTGTGATTGCTTATAAGAAATTCTTCCTTTTGCACTGCTTAACCTTTGACTTCAGCCCAGTAGTCCTTCAGGGAGATGCTTCCTTGACTTAAACTTGACTCCTGTTAAACAGCGTCTGCAGCGCTGACATCTCCAGCCTGAAGGTTTGTAAGGCAGAATCCCTGAATTCATGAAACACTGTGCTGTATTCGCTAGTTCTTGCCTGTGTCAAGGCATGTCACTCACACTACATCCTGAGTTACCTGGATAAAACACAGAAGCAGTGTCTTCTCTTGAAAGCTATTTGTATTGGAAATAAAATGCATGAAGCTAAATGAGCTTGTCACAGCAGAGGGATGAATTCTGCAGTATTCTGGATTTCCTGCATGAATCATTTTGTGTGTCTGTGTGTTCCTCTTTTGATGACTTGGCAGAGCAGAAGGAATGAGTCGCACATATTTAAAGCCGGTCTGAATTCTGCTCTGGGTTTCCATCAGCGTTATGGTTTGTGCAGCAGAGTCGTTCAAGTGACAATGGTTTACATGTAGGATTATATTTTTTTCTTTGATTTTAAGGTTTCTCATATGCCCTGTCCAGCACAGGGTAATATTCGCGTCAGCAGAGAAATGGAGAGATTATGATCTCTTGGTTTATTCTATTAGCACTGCCTGTGGTAATGAAATGATGCTGCAGACATGAAAACTATGATCAGTTGTCTATGACCCTGTCTATGACGAGGGTTAAAATATCGCATTTTACAAAGAAACTAGGCCACCTGGAAGGGCAGAACAGATCGTTAAAGATACTATAGTGGATTATTAAATCATTTTTGTATTTGTTCACCAGAAGGGAAAATTATTTGAAACCACTCCTGCAGACACACAGCCTTGTTTTAAACCAGCTATCACTGTCCTGCCTTCAGAAGTTTGTACCAACGAACTGAGATGAGAATCGGCCTCTCCCTTGCTGCAGCCTGAGAAGACGACTGTTGGTTTAGTACACCTAAAGCAGAGCTACTGTCTCCGAGTCTCTCTAGTTATGCTGCGTTTGTTTTAGGATTTGAGCAGTTTGATTGTCTATGTACTTCGCCACCAAATTTCCAAAGAGATTTCTGTTGTACAGAGAAGTACAATGGCAGCAACCTCAGTCGTGGCCCCTCGGGCAGGTTGCGACGTGCACTGCCGCATGTGTGCAGCCTTCAGTCTCGAGATTCAACTATTAATTGCCTAGGCTGCCGGGGCAGTGGTCTCTGCTGTGGCCACGAAGGAGCACGTTCTTCTCCTCGTCTCCACAAAGCTCTCCTGTCCCCCAGAGGGATCCTGGACTGTGTGTAGATCAGCTGCTCAATCTTCCGCCCATCTTACAGTATTAATCAGAAAACCCATGATAGGCATGCGCTCCGTTAGACTCATCCGCTTCGCTATTTTAAAAGAGCTGTTCACAAACTTTCCAGCACTATATTCCTCTGCTGAAAAAGTAGACTAGCTTAGACCCAAAGGTCCTACAGAGAAAGATCTTATTTTGACAACATCTTAATTTTCCATAGACTATTTTGTCTTTCTCTTGTGAAGTACCTTTCTTTTTTAAAATAGTAGTGCATTTCAGTAAGTAAACCAGTTACCGGTTCTCAGCTGGAATGCAAACCGGCCCATTAATGGGCCATTAATATTTTTTAAATGGGCAGCAAGCAAAGTTTTCAATAACCAATTGCCAGTTTCTGTCTTTATTGTCATTTATTCAATTCCAACTTTAAGATGAAAAGATGAAAAAAAAAAATCTGACTGACCCGAACAAAATTTTTCTGAAATCTTTGATTTTCTCCTATGCAAGCAAAATAATTTTTGTCATGTCATAGTTGCCACAAACTGGAATCACCAGCTTGCATCTAGTCCTTGTGTTGTGTTAGTGAGAAGATACATGGAGGGAATACCATGCAAATTTACTGCAAACTATTATAAAAAATAATATAAAATATAATATCAGCCACCGCTTGTGAGTCTTTCCTTGGGTTCTCAGTACTTTGATTCCTCTCTGAAAGTGAAAAAAGTAGCAATTCCCTGTTTCACAGGGAGTTTACACTGCACTTGGGTATTTCAGAGAAATGGCACAGGCTTGCTGGACTTTTCCCGTCAGCAGATGTTCGTGCCAGCGGTACACAGCCACGGGCACACTGTGAAACACTTCTGAAACTGCTGGCTCTCTTGGGAGATCTTGGTTTTGCACCCACCACTCATCTCATGGCAGTTGCAATGTCTTCCACTCAACTTCTGAAAATGTGCTACAAAATACACACTCATCTCAAAGAAATACACTTGCTTCCTGCTGTGAAAGGTGTATAGTCTTATTTAAACATCAGATGCCTGAAAACATGAGCAACTTAGCACGCAGCCACTGCTCCAGAGGAACTGATAGCAGATGGTGCATCTTCCACTATGCTAGCTGGGAAGCAGCAGACTCCTCTTCCCCCGGAGAAAACAAGGGGAAAACTCAAGGTTAGGCTTGGCTGTGAGACAGCCCTGGGCAAGACTTTGTGTGCTCCGTGTGGAGATGCCCCTGCCAGAGACTGGGATGGTGCCCAGGCTTTGGCACTGCAAGGGGCAAGAGCTGGCTCGGAAAGTTGCTGATGGTGGGTGGCAGCGCCGGGCGGATCTGGCCGGGCTGGCCAGTGGCACGGGGAGGGACAGCCGGTGTGATGGTCTGATGCACTCCAGAGAGGGATTTGGCTTAGGAAAGGTTTTGATTCCTTTTTCTTTTCCCGGTATGGATGTGTAGTCTAAGACATGACATAGCCCTCCAAATGGGGCACGTGGGTTGCAGGAAAAAGATTAATTATGTTCAAGAAAAAAATGTGCCTCCCTGTAACACTAATGCAGGCACTTGACTGCTCCGGTCTGTTACCTGAAGCATGCATGGGCAAGGTTAGACTGTGAAACTCGGCTATATATCACCATGTTTTTTCAACAGCCATGCTTCTTAACTGATCAATATTCCAGATCCAAGTTTCTGTAACCGCCTGCAGAGAATCTAATTTAGGCTTATGTATTTCAACCAGCTCAGCAAGAGTTTCAGAGGTTTCTTAGGCATTATAAAGCTGGGATCCTATTTTTTTAAGGGAAGGAAACAAGCCTCTCCATCTTTTTAAGGAAATTAGGTTGCAATTGCTACATAGGTTTCCAAGTAATTTCCTTCTCTTGCAGAAGTAGGTGATGCCCTAATAATACCTCTAATGCTCAAAGAAACTGGGAACTGGCAAACCCACTGCTGCCAGCAACGACTGGGCTTGTAAGGGGTTTGAATATGTGTGAGGAGCCCAAAGCAAATGAAGTGAGAGGCCAGAACTCTGGATGCGGGAGCTACAAATGCTTTTTTTGCTGGTGCTCCCATGGCTCTGCTTCCCTGTGAAGCAAGAACGCAATGTTCAAAGGAAAAAAATCTTCAAAAGAGGTAGAGGTAGACAGCAGACCCAAACCTGAAAGGAAAACATCATAGAAAAGGAAAAGCTGGCGCAGAGCCTGTTTCCAACAGAAGGGTTTCACAAGCAGTCATCCAGGCTGCCCCTTGCCTCACTTGTTTTCCTGACTTGCTTCTGGCCTTGTAGAGCCTGATCTGCAAAACAGCAGTCTGCACTGGTCTGTGTGGTGCACCTAACTTGCATGTCTGATCACTGGAAATGCCAGATTTTCAGGGTATTCACAGTAATCGAGCATTTAACTGAGCCCTGCCGTTGTACATGAACTTTTGAGTGCAGCCCTGGGCAGATGTCAGGGTATTTTCTCATGTCTGTGTATTAATGACTATGTCTCCAACCATAGCAAGCTGCTCAATGGGATTAGTATATGATTGATTTTTAAAAAGGACTTGGCGAGTTAAGGTTTAACCTCTGCTTCCCTGTCCATAGGCAGTGAAAGCAGAGGGGTTATTTTTGGAATGGCCCTAGCACACCCTCTTACTGTGAACGAAGATTTAAAGTGAGGTTGTTTAGTTGGCATGAATATCTAGCAGACTTTACCTTGTCCTCTCACTAACATGGAAATCTCTTTAACTGCTAACCAAGTTATAATACGCACAATATTTGCAATATGCAGGCACCATGCAAAAATTGGCACAGCTTGAGGAATGTCTACAAGGCGTAATACCATACCCTATAGCTCTTATGTGGAGGTAGCTTGGTGTTTCTCTACAGAATTGCCTCATGCCAGAGACATGTACCCTCATTAGTTTTGAGTTGGAAATGTTTCCAAATTAAACTCAAAGAAGGGCAAGTCAGAGAAAACGTTTGTCTAAAAAGCTTACAAATACAGCCATGTTTTCACAGCTCTCCTAGCAGAATAGCACAATTATTGGAAAGCAGCAAAGGCTTTCCCTGCACAGATAATGGAAGTTACGTATAAGACCATGTGTGTTTCACCAAAGTCAAAATTGCAGCAAGATAGTAAGAAATAATTCCTCATTCCTGCTGGGTAACTATGGGTTTGCATTTGCTGCCATTGAGCAATACCTCTATTTGGAAAAGGAAGATACTGTTCAGCATCCTGTTAGTAACAACAGCAGAGCGTGGCCTCGTGTGAATGCAAATGAATGTGTGTTGGAAATAGGAAAAAGCTTTCAGTATAATATCCTAAAAAGAATTGCTGCAAACAGATACATAGTGAGCAAAAATTGCATGCAGGTGCCGCCTGATCTTGTAAGGTTCACCTGGGATTCTTGCATGATAGTGCACAGTATCTTTCCCTCTTGCCCAAAGCTGGTTATATACCTACGGTATATATTGCTTTACTGCCACTATTTTTGAGTATTTTAGCATATTTCATTCAAGGATCTCAAAAAAATGCAGCGTAATGCTTAAAAATGCCTTTCATCATCACAGCTAGCACAGCTGGCTCACCACTCAGGTTCACCCAAGCGTGAGTGCTGGAAATTGTGAGGAGAATAGTGCCAGCCTCCCTGTTTGATTAACGGGCTTAACAGCAAGTGCCTTAATGGCTTCCAGGTAATTCTGGAGAACAACTTTCCTTACAAGGGCATAGGTTTGCACTAGAATTTTTACCAATTTTAAGACTTCAGCATGTAATGGTTAGACCTTCACATTGCAATTACACTATCCTTCGAGTCCCCTGCTCTAGGTGAATCCAACATGAAAGTGTAGAATTGGGCTATCCTAGAAAACATGAGGGTAATACATTCATGAAATACTTCAGGGAGGGAAAGATGTGGTCTCTGAGAATATTAAGAAAGTATCATTTATATGCCAGCTGGAAAACTGTATAGAATCCTATAGTGAAGTAGCTGAGCCTAATTATAAATTGATGATAACTGCCCATGGAGGATGAGAGAATGCACCTACCGAGTGCTCGAAAGAAGGAGCTGGGAGCTAATATTATCATTCATTTTTTATATCACGCCAGAACCTGAGTCAAAGCAGAAAAGGTACTCGTGATATTCTGGCACTCTGCAAATACATATGGATGTAATCTTGACACTGGGAGCCCAGGACCTAAAGAGAATTAAGATGCGACAGGGGAGAAGGAGAGGGAAGCAGAAGCAAGAATGTAATAATGATGTTTGTATTGCCTAATGTAACATCAAGACTTCCAAATATTTTTTAATGAGAGTCTACTGAATCATTAAACAGTCGTCCTACCTAGTCCAAGGAAATAACCTATAAAACAAGGATTTAGGAATCAAACGCAAACAGAGTTTCTATCTAGTTTTTAATACGTCCATCTGACTTACATCTTTCTGTACCCGAAACAGGGAATCTGGGCAATCGCTGCTCATACATGCAGGGCACTTTTGGGCTCTGATCTCCAGAGATCCTATCTCTTCCTTAAGGACATGGCACCCACAACAGAACTCTTAGGTGTATGGGCGTGCTTATCCGTGTGGGATGAAGAACATTGACATGGAGTCACAGGACACTTGCAAAAGAAAAAAAAGTATTGGGAAGTTAATATGCAGAAACAAATAGAAAAAAATCCTTTTCTTTTTTTAATGTAGTTTTTCTCCCAATACTTCTTTCTTAATAAACAATCAGTCCTATAAATAAATTCAGCTTTTTCACCTTCAAGTGTAGAAAAAAAAGGCTATCATTAATCTTCTTTTCCAACACTTGAGATATATTCAGTGAGCTCTCTAGAGAAGAGAACTTATTATTCTCTTTTTATGTTTGTTGGTTAATTTATCCCTTAATATAAAGTATTTGCGAAGTTGTACATATGGAAAACCTGATTAGGATAGGATAAGCATCCTTGAATTAAAAGAGGCGGCTCAACACCGTTCATACAAAAAGGCTCTTTAGAATGATATCGATAGATTAGACTGATAAATAGATTTAGTATTTTTGAAACTCTCAAAATTTGCTCTGCAAGAAAACGTATTTGCCAAATTGGCTCAATGCAGGAAGGAGTGTCATATTGATAAATGAAGACACTACGCTGGACCAGGAACTCCATTTCAGCATTTTTCTGTAAATTGGCCAGCAAAGACAACAGTGTTACTCTATAACATTGTGTTAGACTGCTTTTGCCCTTCTACTGGCAGTTTTATCTAATGCAACGCATTTATGCCTTCTTTTTCTCCCCCACTCCTTTCACTACAAAACCACAAGTGCTAACACTGAAATTGTGGGTGGCAAGCTTCTGAGGCTGGAATAAACTGCCTTTCTAATGAAAAGGCACAAATGTCATAAAAAATTTTCAATTCCCTTATCTTAAGAGGCCTTGTCAGTGTTAGGCAGAACAGCAAATGCAGCTGCTCGGCCTTGTATGCTCTTCTTAGATTGCATGAGCTGCGTTAAATTGCATTATGCTCAAGTAAATTGGAGAGAGACTGTCTGATGTGTCCTCACAAAAATGAGATGAGTGGTCCATGAGACTGTTGAAGGAAAAAGAACTACCAGCAGATAATAACGCATGTGCTTGACTTACTAATCTGAGTAAAAATAAAAGTGTTTGTTAAAGCACTCTCAAACTCCCAAATCAACTGATTTCTTTTAAGAAAACATTTTGAATAGAGTCAGAGAGACACAAATTTATTCCCTGGAAATTAACTACAAAATGTAAAAATACTTGACACTAAAAGGAGCTTGGCTGATGGCACAAGCTCTAAATGCCTCCCCCCAATAAGCTGGTACTTGTGATGAACACCTACACGCTCCCTCTGCACTCGAAACCGCCAGGGGGGCAGGGGTTAGTCCAGATTCCACATCTTACCTTTTGGATGTTGGCCGAGCACTGAAAACCAGTGAATGTGCACAGTGATTAAGGTTCTGAAATTAATCTCCTGGAGGCCAGGAGATGCCTCCAGACCAACTGTCAGATGGTACAAACTTTCAGTTCCTGAATGCAATTGAACTTGCTTTGAGCAAACAAGCAAAAGATACAATCAATAATGCACAGAAAATAATGAATAAAAGATCATCAGGTGTATCAGTGATTCAAAATCACTTGAGCTCTTCTTTAATATTACTGGACTGAACTTCCTGAGGCATGATTTGAGTTCAGTGACCCAGACTGGTATCTCTATGAACGTTTACTTCATTAAAAAAAGAAGGCCATGCAGTAGGAATGATAAGATGAAGCATTGCACAGCTGGGTACAGGGGCTTTCAGCCCCACAGCCCTTGCTGTCCTTTCAGGTCAGCCATCTACCTATTGTAGTCTATACATAGCTCTTACGTGACAGAACTTACCTTTTCACAAAGCCTGCTAACGCCCACTAACCAGAAAGTGGGACACTCTTAGTGCTTTCCTTTCTTCTGGAAGTCCTAAATCTGTGGTTTCCAACCAGGCGCTCCAGGGGCTGCTTCCAAAGTGACCAAGAAAAGCAAACTCCTATCTGGCGTGTGTGACTCTGCATGTGCCACAAACTCCTGAGGGGTCTGTGCCTCCTGAAAAAATAGGGTTGAACGTTCCTGTTCTGTGCTATTCCTGTGTAATCTCGGGAAGTTGCCACACTTCTTTCTACTTCAGTGATGGCAGTTTTGCCTATCTCAGGTAGAGCTTTTTTTTTCCCCTCCCAAAGGACACAAACTCATTTTATTCTCTCTAAAGATTAGTGAAAGTGAATTTGTGAACTTAAATTATTCAACGTTTTGAGAAAGCAGGCAGCTATTTGTAGTTTGTCCACTGACTCCAGCATATTAAGTGGCTAATTTCAGGAGCCTTGCACGCTAAGCAACGTTCGCTGTCAAAACATCACATCTGATTTTTTCGTAGGAAGTTTGTAGCACGCCGTGTGGAAGCAGCAGTTGTTTCTACATTTCTTCCAATGTGTTAAATGACAGTAATGGATGCAGAGCCTAAAGCGGTCAACTTTCTAAAGGTAAGGTAGTTTGCAATCTGTCACTGGTGACAAAACCAATTTCAAACAGGAACAGAAACACTGTGTAGAAAGGACAGGAGAGACCTCTGCAGTTTGTTAATCGAATAATGGCAAACTTGTGGCAGTTGTTATGGCAGGTGTGCTTTTTACGTTTGTAGTAATTACCTGCAAAACTTGAGGAAGTTAAACATTATTGACACGAGAGAGATGCCTCGAGCCCCACATTGTGGCTCGTAGTACTGTAGTGCCGTAACCAAGTTAGTGCTAAAGCAAGTCAGCTCTGGTCACTGCTTGGTGCCGCAGTTTCTCCATGCTGACGTGCCCTTCTTCTGCTCAGGACCCGGCTCGACGCATGCGTAGGAACTGCTGGTGCCTTTACGAGTAGCTCAGACACTGTGTAGGAACTCTTACGCACCTGCCCTTACCATGAAATACAGAGCCCTGAGTTGGTACTTGTGTTCCCTTTCTAGTCCACAGGGCCAAGCATCCTAAAATGAAGCCCAGGCCAGTCAGCACAGAAACCGGGGAGCCAGCAGGAAAGGACGAGGAAATTTGCATCCAAAAGCCCTTTGCTCACTAGCATGTAATTGCCTGAATGAAGGCTGCAGAAATTTCTTCTAGGTAAGATACGCAGCCCACGGTCTCCCCTGGAGGTTGTTTTCATCTAGTTTTAAATTACCGAAAGGTGCTCACTGCTTGCTTTCATGCTGTGGGCAGAATTGCCATGCAAGAGCCTAGTTAGTACAGCTGCGCAGGAGTGGGGATCTGGTCCTGTCTTTTGAAAACGGTTTCAAGGATCTCCTGCACAGGCAGACTCATCTTAAACATTTTTCAGTCTCATGGATGTTTTGCCACAGGAGAGAAAGGCCAGTGCAAGAACATGGCTCCAAAACAAGCACAGGTCTACAGCCCCGAGCTGAGGGCGGTCAGCCCAGAGGGGCAATCCCTGCCTCAGAGAACTGTGTAAAATCTACAGACAAGCAGTCACTGGGGGGGAAAAACCAGTCATGGGAACTGGGACCATTCTACTTAATTTTAAAGCACCCAAGTCCTTACTTAGATTTAGCCAGGAAATTCAGAGATTTCACTGAAAATTAATCTGGGCACATGTATGAACTTCCATATCAGCAAGCTATGGGCAAAGGAAATTCAGTAGTGCTCTAGTTGTGTTTTTAGCTGGCATATTAGCTAATGCCCACAAGGGGAGAAGGGATGAAGGAAATCGGGGCCTGACAGTGAACCATCTGCCTGCAACCCCCTAAGTGACCTGCTGAGGCAGGGATGAAATTCCGTGCTCCGCTGCAAGGCGGAGAAGGGTGACTATATACTCTTGGAAGGAGGAGTCAGGAGGGTTTCTCACTCTTCTGCCTCTCCTTAGATGATGGGGAGGCCATAACCTTCCATCACCACTGGGAAAGGAGAATTTTGCCCAGGGCACGTTGCCATGAGATTAAAGGGCAGTTTGCTGGGGGACGGGAGGGTTGGTGTCACCCAGATGCTGGGGAAGGGAGTGGAGAAAATGAAGAGGTGTCTTTCCCTTCCTTGCTGTCTTTGCAAGCACTTATGTGGCTCTTTGTCATAAAACCAAGTGCTGCTCACTAGAAAAATACATTATAGCGTGACTTATTGCAGTTACTGGTTGCAGCAGTCAGCAACAGGAGTGAATTCATTTGGTGATTGAATCTGTAAGCTGCCTACTCCTGGCAAGTCCCATTGAAATGAGGGGGAACTAAGGACCCTTGAAGCCTTACAGGAGGTTTTATTCATCAGAGGCTGGGAGGGGAAGGAAAATCTCTAGGAAGGATTCATTAGGGCAGTGTGGTTCTACCTCTGCTGTTCTGTCTGTTCCTCGGTATTCAAGTGTAAACAAGTTACACCTACTTTGTAAATATGCCTTCTAACACTTTCTGTGTGCTGAGTATTCTTAGTATCTCCTATTCCTGAAAAATAAAGTTTAATTTCAGAAAATAAATTTTAAAAATAATTTATTTCAGAATTTTGCAAGATTTCTGATTATTCTGGGGGGAAAAAATGCATTTATTGGCATGCCTTTGACAGTTTTGGAAATCCTCATCTCAAGGATGTACCACCATTACATGGTTTCTGCCTTTTTTCTAATTTCATCTTACAGACTCTAAGCCTCTTATTTTCCGTGTAATGTGAGACAAAAATAATGTAAAGTAAAAATACTTAATAAAACAAATTAATAGAATGAAAGGAGCTAAAGCTAAAGGGTATTTTAAGTCAATGACTGAAAATGAGATTTATTGCACCACTTTTTTTAACAGATGGCTGCCTTATCACCATGTGTCTAAGCTAAGACCGTTTCAATTGCTATCTAAATTCAGAGGGGCAAGGAGTTGAACATGTTACAAAAGAAGAGCAAGCAGTGACCACTCTAAACACCCGGAGGAAAAAATCAAATCTTTTGGATGGATATAGCCTTCTCACAGGCAGACATAAAAACTCTGAAACCAAAAGGACGAAATACTAATTGGTTCTTTGAAATTAGACAAAAATCCAGATTCCCTTTACTGTTTTGTACCCAGCAGAGCATTAATTCACAGCCTGCACAACAGATGACACCAGTCATCTGTTTATATTACGCTCAAATATTGTTATGTCCAATAGATTAGTACATACTTTATCATTATCGATTTATAAAAGCCCTTTTGCAAGATCCCATAACTACCGATTTTTACACGGATTACCCCATGCACATGCAGGAAGTGTGTTCTTGCCTTTTACTTCATGACCAGAGCCCACCAACAATATTTAGCAGGACTTACTACCTTCCCCTGCCTCTGCAAAGCCCTAAGTCTGCATGGGAGATATCCTGCACGTGTACTAAGCTCTGTTAAACCCTTAGCTACTTGAAATAATATTTAGTCTAGCTTCCAGATGATGTACTGATACCTCAGCCCGCTACATGGCTTCATCTGCAACTGCCGCTTCCACTTAGATGACAGTTTGATGCTTTGGTTTTCTCAGCTCTATTTTTGGCCAATGTTGCCCTGATATTTGAGCTTAATATTTTTATTCTAATTGAAAATGTTTGGTAGTAGTCTTGCCATCTTTCTTAACTTTTTTCCTTCCAGCCATTGCTGTCACCCTGGAAGTCAGTGTAGGTTCCCACTCGATGATCCGAGAGAGTCCCTTGACCCTCCTGTGATTTCTGCACAGCTTATTATCCAATTTTCTCTTTCATTTTAGGGTAGTACTTGGGGCATCATTTTTACAGATTCCGTCCTCTTAGTCCCAAAGCCCTTTATTTCTTTTCAGGTCAGCTTTCAGCTGCTGGTAGAGTCTTATTGGACTTTGTCATCCCATGGGAGAAGAACCAGAGTCTGAGCTTATGCTGTGGATGCCTCCTGTGAGCCTGCAAGGTAGACCTGAGCGAGGAGTGGGAGGTGGCTGGGTGTAACGAGAGGGATGGTGGCAGAGGCAGAGATGAGGAATAAAACAGTGGGAACAAGAGAGGCCAGAGTCTTCGACTCTACTATTTTTAACCAGCACAAAGCCCAAAAGAAATTTAGTGCATAAACACTGTCAAACATGTTAAGGAATTCTTTTTTTCAGACAGAAACAAAACAAAACAAGAAAATTGCAGGATGCTGACATTCATTTTAGATATTGATTGGAATCCTCTCTAACTGGTTTAAAACCAGTCATTAGGGGCAATTAGACAATTTTCCCAGTGGCCCCAGAGTCTAGTAGGAAGCAGCAGGAACTCCATCTCCTTGATCTTTAAAGGTCACTGGGGACAGTCCAGCATTGATGGGGAAATGGTCCATGCTGTTCCATTGCAGCACAGATCCCAGCACCCTGCTGAGAGCTGGAGGTGCTGCTTCCACCTGCCTCCGTACTACGCTTAGAGGGTGAGGGGTCACTGAGAGCACCCTGGGACTGCCGCAGGTGTAAGCAGTCATCTGGGGAAGATCTCCGAAAGATTTTTTCCAGTCCCAATGCAACAGGGGTCATACAGGGGATATCAGGGGTTCTTTTATTAAAGATTCTTTAATGGATCCCCATTGTTTTCTGTCCAAAAAAAGAGAAAGAAATTAAGGATCTGGCATTAAGATTTTTTGTCATACTTTATGTCTACAGAAACAGTATCAGCATTACTAAGTGATCAGTCCTTTCACAGGTTGCTTTTCTGTCCTTTCTGTCCTTTCACAGATTGTAGCCTGTTTGGCTGAGTGGCTCAATGCAAGCTAGAAAACTCAGGCCTCTGATTAAGATAAGGATATGAACAAAGGCATCATTGCAGTAACTTTGAGAAGAGAATCTCATCCAAATATCAGCTATAATAGAGAAAAAAAGTCCTGTCTTACTCAGAAACTTTCCTATGCTGAAGCAAAGGCAAGGTACATACAATAACACAAGCTTAAGGGAATCCAGAGAAATCTTATCTACCTCATACGTATATACTTTATGAGGAAAATATTAGACCTGCACTTGAAAAGTTCTTAGAGAGCAAGGATTTTAAATGGAGACTGTTTACAAAGCAAAGGAACAATTAAATGAATTAAAGGATGCACAATATTTTGCATTTTTTTTTTTTAATCTCGGCAAACTCATGGGTTTATAGCTTTTAAAGCTAGAGGAGACTAACAGGAACATCTTCTCTAACCAGTGTGAACCATGGCTACCCTACATTATGCAGTGATTTTTTTCTTACAGAAAATTGGTCTTCCTTAGTAGCAACTGAACACTTGGAAGATTGTAATGTGATTGAAAGCACAGGATCTTTTACCTAATATTAATTCTCTACTTAAAAACCTCAAGTGATGGCAAACCAGACATTCTGAAAATCTGATTCAGAAGTTAACCCTTCTTTTTAAAAGATGTCATTTTCAAAATGTTTAACTTTTGTTTCTTTATGGGAATGTAACCCCAAAATTAAGTTTCTTCTTCTTGAATGAGTAACTTTTTTGACTGTGATCTAGTCACCTTTTAAACTAAATATTTTAAATATGACAACCTGACTAATGCAGATAAGCTGCATGCTTACATTGGAATCCTATCTTATATGTGCCTTTTTTTCCTGGTAGTTATAATATAATCACAATCTTGCTGTTTAGGAAACTGAGACACAGGGAAGTAACAATATTTGTCAAAGGATGTATGGTAAGCCACTGCCTGTAAAAATACAGGAGGCCAGCATTGTCACACATTCATGATCCTTCTTCACAAATGCTAAGCTCCATCCTTGCTTATTTGCTCTTTATTTCATCTAGATTCAAACAAAAATATCAGGCAGTTTATTAAAATAGATCAAATATTTGTGAAGATTCACAGCAATATTTCTGTAAATGGTGTGAAGACAGATATGCATCAGAAAGTAACAAACCGACCACAATACAACTGGAAGTTTAAAGCTAAAACCACCTAAAGGTTAAAGCCGTGCTCAGCTCTGCAAAGCTGGGGCAAGCAGTTTACAAAGACAGGCTCTCTAATGAGCAATCAGCAATTATTTATTTCTATATTGTTCTGGTATTTCCAGAGAGCATAGAAATAAAAAATGTCTCCTAACACTCAGTGGAGCTGTGGCTGGAGGTGATGCCAAAAGTCTGCCTGTAATTCTGAGGAATTTCACTACATCCTCATGTGATGTGATACAAAAATGCATTGCACGACCCCCTCAGAGTTTGAAATGTTGAAGCATTTGTTTATAGTAAAGAATCACATTTGCAGCTTACCAGTGTTCAGGTGCTTAGCAGTAACACCAGAGAGCTGCCACTGGCACTTCCCGGGCTCCTCGTGGTGCTAAAGGGAAGAGCAGGGATTTCTGGAATGCCTCTTATCTGAGTAATGATACCAGCCAGGACACCCGCGAAAGAAACGCCGCAGGAGCGGTAAGAGTCTGACTGCGCGTGGGCACGCTGGAGCAGTACGTGCAGATAAAGAGCAATATGTTTCTCCTTCCTGTGATGCGATGAGGCTCCTTGTACTCCTTGTACTTTCTTTGCAATATAGTCAGATATACAATTTGTAAAAACAATCACCAGCCTGTAGAGTTTAAAATAATAATTAGCAATGACTAATATCTGGCTTACGTTTCACACCTGGCAGAGCCCCTCTAGTTCGAATTCGCACCTAAGTCCTTGGGGTGTTCTGGTTTCCTGGTTTATGCTGGTACTGAAAGGTACGAGCTGCCAGAGGAAGGGATACTGTTCGTTGGGGTCTTTTCAGTCCTAGTTTCGCGCAGAGCTACAAACTCTTTCCTTTGCAAAGGCACCCCAAGGGGATATGTGCCATTTTAAGTGCTGTATCTAATGCTTTCTTCTGTGATGAGTTGGTACAAAGACTGTTATAATTTATGTCAAGAGCCAGGTTAAATTAATCACCATGAACCATAGTTCTTTTTTTTGGGATGTCATTACAATGTCATTACTTTGCATTGTAGTAGTGCCTGCTGGTCTCAACCTGGTTAAGTCATGCATGCTAAATGCTCGAAATAAAATTTTAAAAAAATTTTGAGATATGAATGAAAAACCTGGGATGTCGTTAGAAAGGTAGGAGTGGGATAGTCAAGCTTTACCCATATTCCTCAGTGTGATCTGTGGACTTCTATTACCATCTTTTCCACCATATTCAGTCTCAGGAGGGTCTTCCCAGGCAAAAACACAGACACAATAATAGTTCATGGGCAGGAGGAACAAAGACATCACAACCTCTCTGCAGAACTCGTCCAGCTTCTTCATGAGCTTACTCAACAGCAGATTATAATTGAGATTCCTTGAATCAGGGAAACACATATATAACATATGTCTTGTGGGGTACTTTTGCTACATTTTAGTGGTTTCTGTACTTAGGTCCATTATTATAATTTAACCTGTGACCATATGTGCCAAAAGGTAACCATTGTCCTCCTGTCCCCAAAGCTGTTGTGAGAACAGAGCGGCAGAGCCTAAATGACTAGTCTTAGATATTTCCAATGTAGCTACCAAAGCTACTTCTCCATTCCAGAAAGTAAATATCTGATCCATGTACATATCTACCTTCAGATTAAATGAATTCCATAATAGTAGGGTAGAATTCAGCTCTAAATTAATATAACTAAATCTAGGAGTCCAGATGTAGGTGGAGATGTGACCCAGCTGCCTAAGTTTCCATTACAGTTATTGCAGCCTAAAAGACACATTTAGCTACCAGCCAAAGGTGCTGGATTTAGCTGCTCTAACTTAGATATGCCTCAGTGCCATCTGAGATGTCCCACGGTATCGGAAATGCTCATACGCAGTTGACAGAACTGACACAAGACCTCTGAGAGATCAGCATCCTTCAGGAGCAGCAGCTGGAGACCACAATATTTTCAAGCACCTCAGATGACGCTAGATGTCTACGGGCAAAGAACTGAATAAAGTTTTAAGTGTTTATTTTAGGGTGAACTGAATGACTCTAGGATCCATAGACTACATTTATTGATTATAACAGAAGCTTAGACATCAGGCTTATATGTGATCTACACACAGGCAGCTTCTCAGTCTCAGGATGGTAAACCAGATGGAGAGAACAGTGTTCCAAGGAACATTTATGGAAGAAAAATCCTTTTATTTCTGTCTAAATTGATGCAAAGACGACTGATGTATTTTTACTTGTAAATATCTTAAATTCCCCTGCTTCTCCTATGGACAGAGTGAATTTATCAGGGATATAAAATACCAAATGTGAGTTCAACTAAGGGGTTACATGGCAATTTCTAGAATAGTTACCTTATCTGTATCTTCATGAGCAAGAGCCTGGGAAAAGCTGTGAAAACAAATTCAAGAAGCAACTAAAATTTTCACTGTTGGAAGAAGTCAAATCAAGCGTGACTTAGTAGCAGAAAACTTCCAATACAAAAAACCCCCAAACATCGGGGAGAACAGCACATTCAGTGCTCATGGAGAAAAGGAATTAATTTTACATGAACTAGGTTCTTCATGCAACCACTGTTGCCCGTAGTGTTTCTACAGCAGCTGATTCTGATGACTATTACATGGAAGCAGTAATTCATTCCAGAGTTACAAATCACCTGTTCCATGTGACAGTTGTTATCTAACCAAGTTTGATGTACCTGGCAGTACATTTGACCATAGACACTTCACAATTTGACCACAGACACTTCAGTCGTTCTATTGTAACCAAGGCCCAGAAAGCATCATGATTCAGCAAAAACTCCCGGGGAAAACAAAGTATTTTTCACGTTGCCTCTGAAACACAGCTTTTCTCCAGGGACCTTTGATTCTCTTTTGCCTTTGTATACATGTAAGTAAAATGCAAATAATGCAAGATCATTTAATACAGCACCAAGTCATAAGCACAGCTATGAAATTGCTGCTGTTCAACGGCAGTGGATGGTAGACGTTGCCAAGAACTATGTCCAGTGTCCACTCTGGACTTGAATTTGAGCATGGAGACTGGTAACCATGGAAGAAAGTGACTGTACTTCTGTTCACAGTTCAGTTTCTTGTGTCACACTTAGGTCTGTAAAATGGGAGAAAGAGAGATACTGTACCAAACATCCCACTCACTAGTAGAGATCTAACCGGAATTCAGAAGCAACGATGGCACCGAGAGATGACAATAGCAGAGAGACTTTTCAGAGACTTCGGTATTTCGCACATCAGTTACCAGCCAAGAGCAGCCACTAACAGTTCTCTCACAGCATGCCAGACAAATGTAATACAGAAACTGAAAACAGTAAGTGTCTTAAATGAAAGTCAACGACCATTAACTTGTTAAGTCAGATTAAGTCTGCACAGAATTGTCAGGATAAATTGTGTGTGGAGGAGTACCAAAGACATAATTAAGGTATTTGTAAAAACGGTAGGAGGAATTACCAGTCACCAGGACACAAGCCCTTTTCCTCCTTTTACCCAGGTCCTTCTAAACAAGGGGACAGGTTTAGATAAAGTAAAGTGAGTGTGTACAAGGAGTCAAGATCCAGGCTAAGAGGAAATATTATGGTAACAAATCTGTGTGGACTTAAACTAGTGTAGCTTTTTTCATACCAATTAGCACCACTCATTCTCCTGATCTGACTCTCTCAAGACCATTTGCCGACCCCAACTCTGTCCATTCCATGACTTATTGTCCTGGTTTTGGCAGGGATAGGGTTAAATTTCTTCCTAGTGCTGTGTTTTGGATTTAGTATGAGGAGAATGTTGATAACACACTGATGTTTTCAGTTGTTGCTAAGTGCCCTCCTAGTCCAAGGACAGCTCCCGTGCCTACTGACTGAGCTAGGCGCACAAGATGGGAGGGAACATAATCAGGACAGCCAGCCCAGCTGGCCAATGGGGTATTCCATACCATGTGACGTCATGCTCAGTATATGAACGGTAGGCGTGATCCAGGAAGTACCGATCGCTACTTGGTTATCGGTCAGCGCGGGTGGTGAGCAATTGCATTGTGCATCACTCATTTTGTATATTCTATCATTATTATACTCTCCGCTGCGTAAAAAACTGGCTGGACGGCCGAGCCCAGAGAGTTGTGGTCAACGGAGTTAAATCCAGTTGGCGGCCGGTCACGAGCGGTGTTCCCCAGGGCTCAGTACTGGGGCCGGTCCTGTTCAATATCTTCATCAATGATCTGGACGAGGGGATCGAGTGCTCCCTCAGTGAGTTTGCAGACGACACCAAGCTGGGCGGGAGTGTTGATCTGCTGGAGGGCAGGAAGGCTCTGCAGAGGGACCTGGACAGCCTGGATCGATGGGCCGAGGCCAACTGTATGAGATTCAACAAGGCCAAGTGCCGGGTCCTGCACTTTGGCCACAACAACCCCAGGCAACGCTACAGGCTTGGGGAAGAGTGGCTGGAAAGCTGCCCAGAGGAAAAGGACCTGGGGGTGCTGGTTGACAGCCGGCTGAACATGAGCCGGCAGTGTGCCCAGGTGGCCAAGAAGGCCAACGGCATCCTGGCCTGTATCAGAAATAGTGTGGCCAGCAGGAGCAGGGAGGTGATCGTGCCCCTGTACTCGGCACTGGTGAGGCCGCACCTCGAATCCTGTGTTCAGTTTTGGGCCCCTCACTACAAGAAGGACATGGAGGTGCTGGAGCGTGTCCAGAGGAGGGCAACGAAGCTGGTGAAGGGCCTGGAGCACAAGTCTTATGAGGAGCGGCTGAGGGAACTGGGGTTGTTTAGCCTGGAGAAGAGGAGGCTGAGGGGAGACCTCATCGCGCTCTACAACTACCTGAAAGGAGGTTGTAGCGAGGTGGGTGTTGATCTCTTCTGCCAAGTAACTAGCGATAGGACGAGAGGAAATGGCCTCAAGTTGCACCAAGGGAGGTTTAGACTGGAATTTAGGAGAAATTCCTTTACTGAAAGAGTGGTCAGGCCTTGGAACAGGCTGCCCAGGGAAGTGGTGGAGTCACCATCCCTGGAGGTATCTAAAAGACGTGTAGATGAGGCCCTTAGGGACATGGTGTAGTGGGCATGGTGGTGTTGGGTTGACGGTTGGACACGATGATCTTAGAGGTCTTTTCCAACCTGTATGATTCTATGATTCTATGATTCTATTTATTATCATGATTTTCCCTTTTCTGTTCTATTAAACTGTCTTTATCTCAACTCACGAGTTTTTCTCACTCTTACCCTTCCGATTCTCTCCCCGTCCCACTGGGGGGGCGGGGGGAGTGAGTGAGCGGCTGCGTGGTATTTGGCTGCCTGCCAGGTTAAACCACGACACTTATGGCAACACTCTTTTTGTTGTAATGCTTCCAAAAATGCTCTTTTGTTAGAAGAACATACTTACTCATAAAATAGCTGATCCTATACACTGTATGCAGTCATAACTGTGTCCCCTACTAGTGACAAAAAGATAACTTCAGTTTTAAAACAGACACTGATGTTGGCTTTGCTTTACATAGAGGACAAGAATGCCTAGGGAAAATTGTGGCCATTATACAAACAAATACAGTACGCTCCAGCAAAATGTCGATTAGAAGCATCATTGTTCTAAATGAAGATGCTCAATTTTTACTCTAAAAACTGTACCCAACTCTCTCTGTGGAGAGAGTCTCTATGGAGACTTGAAACCTACTTTGTTGCTTGCTGTTCATATTTGAAGTAACAAGGTCAACCCTAAACTGACTCCTCATGTTTTTTTGTATTTTCAGTGACCATTGCTGATAAATTTTTCCTAAGTACCTTTTCCTCTTTACTCACAAAAGACAATCAGTCCATGTTATTTATACAATTTCTCTTAAGATATTCTCTTAATTCTACACTGATAAATTGCTACTTCAAATTTCTGTTAGAAGCAGGAACAGCAGTCATTCCATATTGCTGATATTAACATTCTTGATTTCATTTTTTAGGGATTTGAGAGACTCAGCATCACATTCCTCATGATTAGGAAACGTTTTGCAATTTCCCTTTATGATATATCAATAAAATTTTATCTTTCCCTTAATATGCCCTTCTGAGATGAGCTTGCCATAAAACACATTCATGTGCTGCTGATTTAGCCATAGTTCTCTTGCTGATTTTTGCCATTGCTCAAGACACTTATCAATCATTAATGTAAACCCCATTAACTCTTACTCCCACCTCAGCTAAGAATCTGACTAAAAGCAAAGAATGGAATCAATTTCTAATTTAGGAAGAAAATAACTGCTTGGGAAGAAAATTACTTAAGAAGGGAAAAAAAAAATCAACAGCAACAGCCGTTGCAATTACTGCGTGAAATTGAGAAATGTACAAATGCAAGAAGTACAGACTATAGCTTATTTAAGATGGTCAGATGTTCTAGTCCAAAAATATTGGGGTTGTTCCTCCTACATTTTTGTACCAGTTTAATCAAAGCCAATGCAGACATATGACTACACCTGCCCCCTTCTTTCGTCTGTATCCTCAGCACCTGCTGAAGCACTTCTATCCCATTTCCTCTTGACAGAGTCAGATATTGCTTCTGTCTCTGTTTCATTGTTCAGTTAAGTGGCTGATCTGTCTTTCTCAGTACATTTTCAGCATCCTGTTGTTCTAACTTATCTCCAGAGCACTTGGGCCCAAGAGAAAATAAGAAAGGGGAAGCAAAGAGAGGTGCTAGTGGGTGATGGCTAATGCCAGGAGAAAGCAATTACCTTTAATTGCTTTAAAGCAAATTAAAAGAAATGATGCAAATATATTGCAGGGTGAATTAGGCTGGATATGGAAGCTTAGCAGAACATGGGTAAAGATTTGAACTTTAGCCCCTGCTCCTAGGGACCGCTATATAATTCTCAATCACTGTATAATGACAAGCAACAACTCTTATTGACAGCAATCTCTTTCAGGTAAAGAGGGCTGTGCAAAGGCAAAGCTATGGCTTTGAATCTTCCCAGGCAGGGAAGGGCACTGAGCCGAGACTCCCATACTTTGAACAAGTGCTCTAACACCGACTTAAAGAAGAAAAAGAATGTGCTGCCGGTTTTGAAAGCACTTATACGTATTATGGAAAGCCAAACCTGAACTCTGGAACTACCTAAGATTTCAGAGGAGAAAGAGAGGCAAGAATACCTAGTTTGGATCATCCTAGCAGGACCTGTGCTCTGAGCTGCTTTGCCCTATCAAGACTGAGGTGCCTTCTGGACATGCTGAAAACCTTCTGTTATTTTGGGAACTTTGAAGTTCAATATTAAAGAAAATATGGTAACTTTAATGGACAGTTGAGCTGAGATTTTGAGGATTTAATTTGGATTTATGTGTCTGCAATCCCCTAAATAATTTCTTTTGCATCTCAGTTCATGACCATACAAGAAGTCTACTTTAAATTCTTTGGATGCAACTAAGATTGCAATTGTTCTTATACTTTTTCAGGCTTTGGATTGGCAGATATCCATGCAGTCAGATATTCATGGACTTTACTGGTGTTTCTGAGCCAGTTTTCAGAACAGGCACCATATATCTTATATATTGATGATGAATAATAGAGATATACAGATCTGTTTTCACTTGGAAGAAGGTCTATGGTTAAAAACAGCAAAATTTGCTTTACGTAACAGACCAAGAATTAAATTCAGGCTCTTTTCCGTATGCTAACAGCAATAACACATAGAAGATTCACTCACTGGCTCATATATCAAGACACATTGTCTCAATTGTTTGTGCCTTTCACAAGATGGCCTTGAAATAGAACTCCAATTCTGATGTTTTCAGAAAAAATAAAAAAAAAGATGAAAAATCCTATTCATAAATAATATTAAAAGTATTTGGAGAGCCAAGCAGAAAATCCAGCATTTAATTTTAAAATAAAGCTAGAATTTAAAGGAAGATAAACCAAAAAGGTTTACACTTAAATTTTATTTAGCATTCCCATTCATGTAGTATTTGCTCAGTGATAACATTTATGAGTTAAACTGTATTCCAATATTAGTGAAAGAATGTTTTTTTTTTGTCTTGCAGAAGAAACACTCAAAGGTCAGCAACTGTAATTCAAGGTCAAAAGTTCTCCTGACTCTTCTTCTCTTCATATAGGAGCTGGTTTAAAACACTGCTCTGTTTGAGAGCTTTTAAGTTGGCTATATCTTCACTTACAACAGGGATATCTTCACTTTGATCCTCAGTTACCAGATCTTCACTGTCTGAGAGCGTACACAGGAGTGTATCATTTTCATAGGTAGGAAAATAATACCTGAAAGCAACAAGGCATAATTACTAGATAGTCACATATTTTGTTTGAAAGAGGCAGAGCGTATTTTATGAGATTAGATTTTAAAAAAGGAAAAATGAGAAAGTCTGGTTGTCTGGAATGAGAGTAAAAAAGCACACTCAAAAAATCAACTGGCATGTACATCTTAGAAGAGTCATATAGAAGAGTTGGCAACAGACAAATCCTTCCCCTTATTTCTTCACCTGTGTGTTGGCACAACTGAGGCCACAGATCTAGATTTGTCCCACAACAAATGCTGAACTGAGATGTTTGAGTTAGAACACTCCCTGCGCTTTACCACCTATGGCAATATCCCCCAGACCTATTCAGCCTACTTACAATCTGAATCAGTGTTATGTTACACTCTCTCTCTATTTGCTATGGAGAAAACTAAGGGTAAACAACCAACTTGTTTTGATGCCTAAAGTTAGGCAGACATTATGCATGTATCTATATTAGACATGCAAAAGAAGGGGTTTGGTTTGGTTCTAGAACTATATGCCCAGAGCGTATCTTTACTAGCAACGAAATATGTGCCAGATGCCCATCCCAGGCATGATCTGCATGGGTCGAGAGCTAACGGCTGGAAGAATCTCATGCCTACAAGTGGGGCATTTGAGATGTCACTTTGGTGCGCAGATTCAAACTGGGTTCCACCGGGAGGGAAAGTGCTCTGAGTGCACCATGTATGCCTTTCACCGTTCACTGCACAACTGCAAATACAGGCAAAAGACAATTTTGCAATGGTAAACTTCTCTAGCATACTGACTTGACAGTGCAGACACAATTTATGGGGATAGTGCATCCTGGATGCAACTAGAAGAGCAGTATCACATGTTCATTTTAGCTTAATACAGTACAAGGATTTATGACTTGAGTAGTTTTGAGACCACTTATTATTTTATCTGGGCCAGTAGAGCTGGGGAGCTCAAGGCACTGTTGCACTGGCAAAAACCAGAAGTTGCAACTTACTGTTTTTCAGACATTGTCAAGTAACAGTATAAATGCTGGAAGAAACATGTGTGCCCTTACTGTGGTTGATCCCATGTAGACCTGGCTGGCAGGAATGTAATGTGTTTGGTCTCTTCCATATGATGTATCAATCCTCCTTTAGACTGAAATTTCTCCTGGCAGTTGTAACAACGACAATGATGGATTTCTCTTCTGATGAAGTTCACTAGCTTTACTTGCTGATAAAAGTTCAGACCTGGGAGAGATGGTAGCGAACAAGCACTTGAGGAACATGAGATGTAATTTACAAATGGTTTCTTGGATTAAACGTAAAGATTGGTAAGGGTTTACTGAAGAACAGCACTGCCTGAATGCTGTAACTTAGCAAATTAACCGAACAAATGCTTTTTCCCAGCTGCAGGGGAACTAGCCCTTCTTTTAACGTAAAAATTGCAAACACCTTGCTTTCTCTGAGTTTACAGCAGAAAGCAAATGTTGGCCAAACACAGCTTTGAGCACAGCCTTCTAACTTGCAAGCAAGTCTTAACAGGAATAACAACAACAACAACAGTAATAACAACAAAAATAATAATAATAATAATAATTATTCTTCCAGGGCTCCAGCAGACAGACCTGGGACTCACAGAGTGGGTATTTGTAGAAGCTACTCTGCAAAAGAATCCAATGGCTTTAAAGAAAATATCACACATCCTTGGCACTAACAACAGTTCCAGAAAAATAAAGTGTTCTTGGTGTTCTTTTGTAAGCTGGCAGAAGCAGTTTCCATAATGGAAAAGTTAAACGTCCAAACAAAAATCAAATTGACACAGTTGTTTTCCACTATTTTTATGATGTGGTTTTCTCCACAGTAGTGGCAAATGCTGACAGTTACAGCATCTCTTACTCACCATGCTCTGACTTTATTTTAGGAAAGTCAAATCCATGTGATTTCTGGAGAGAAAAAAAAAAGGAAAGAATAAAATATCTTATTTCCACTACTTCTACGACTCCAAGTTAAAAACAGCTCAGCTTTTCATAGACTGACACAGACATATGCATATAGACATGCAAACGCTAATATATGAAACAAACGCCCAAAAGTTTTGTTTCGTCAGAAACTTTCATATTCTGTTAAACTGCAATGCTCCTGTTAAATAGTTTATTAAAACTGAAACACAGATGCTAACAATCAAATGTATTAAATCATCAAGTCACTATAATATTAAAGATGCTACCTCTTTATTGTCTGTACCAGTCTGTACACTCCTAAGTAATAGCTAGTGATACTCTCAATGTAAAACTTGACTCCTCTGTATATTTTATAGAACAGATGCTGGAGATGCATGCAGTACTTTAGTTCTGCGCTAAAGAGGGCATTCTAATGCAGCAGCTGATTTGATCTTAACAAAGATACTACAATCTTACTTTTTAATTCTGAAGTGATGAAAGAACTGATATTTAAAACAAGTCTTACCTGCATGTGAAGATACAATTTTTCTGTGGTGTCTGCTTGTTGTTCACAGAACAGGCAAACTGCACACACAGGGTGCTCCTCCCAGTCAGACCAGTCTCTTATGATTAAGAGTCAAAAAGATTCATTTAATTGTGGAAAAGAGAAGAGACATTTTGTGAAAGGGCACGTTAGATTATGTACTCACAGCACTAGAACTAAATCCAGAGAAACTGAATACTTTAAAAGGATGGAAGACAAAGTGTGGATTTATAGTTGGATATATGATTAGAACCTGGTTTACAGTCTAAAAAAATTACAAGTTCAAGAATAACTGAGCAGTTACTGTTGCGTAATTCCTGTGCAGACAGGCAGTAAGTCCTACTTGAATTTGCCTGCACTAACAAACAGGATCTTAACTTCAGTTTCTATCCAGTTTGGCAAGTCATCAAATATTGCGTTCAGTGTTTATTTTTATAAGGTCTTTTAAAATTCTTTTATACCTTTCAATCTTTCAATATACCAGCCAAAGACATAATCAGCAGGCAGAGTTCACTCTAAGTGTTATTTACTTATCAAATACTATTATTCCTGAAAGAGACACTAATTTACGCTACATTTAGACATGCACACAGAGAACACTTTACCAACACATCTATTTAGAACTGCAATACTGCTGAGAGATAGAAATATTACTGCAACCAACTATAATCAAATAAAATTAAGCTCAAGTCACAGACAGAACCAGGAAGGTCAGGGGCCCTGATACCCACAAATTACTTCCTGCTTATTCAATTCTCTACGACGAAGGAAGCCACCTCTGCAGTGATCTGAGGGCCTGGACCACAGAATAATGCAGAGGAGAGGTGGATGTTGCCCTTAGTCAGCACTGTTGAGAAGTTTCCTTCGAAATCCTGTTATCAGACTTTTCATACCATTTCTTTCTCATGCTGACATTTTTGATGCTTACTCTTGATTTTTAAATTTGAGCAAAACCCGTTCAACTGTTTTTTAGTACAAAAGTGAAAAAAAAAAATCCCGTTCTGCCTACATCATTACAAACCCAAAAGGCTGTTGTTTGAGCTATATGCAAACAAAAAATAGGCTTGTGGTTAAAATATGAAATTTACAGCCCTTGTTGTGGAGAAGTGTCTTTGATGAGAACAATTTGGAGTTGATTTGATTGGCTTAAATGAATTTTAACTGGGTACTAACTATACACAGCATCTTCCCTGTAACTACTTTCAACAATAATGGTCTTGCAAGTCTTTATAATGGGCACATAAGTAACTCTTACTCTTCTAGGTTATCTAGTAATTCCCGGTCGTCCTCTGACTGCACTTCCTCCCAGGACTTCCCAAATTCCTGGGGAGAAAAAAGAAAAGAAAAAACATTTCCTGATTCACATCACATTTTATATATCAACTGAATGAACATCTGGGAAGTCACAATCAACATCTTATTTTGGATGTCTTTGGTATTTCTGTGAGTTAAAGGTAGTCATACAACACTGCTTTAGTAATAATCTTTAAAATAACAATTTGTTTTGTCTTTTAATGGGGCATTCCCCACCCTACGTCTGAGAAGATGATTTGGCACAGAGCTCTCAAGAAGAGGATCCAAGCCCTGTGTAAAACTAGTGTTGCAACACTACCGATGTTCCCGAGGTGGGTATGTTATCACTGCCTCGAGTTTGCCATCACACTTGCTCAATCCAATCTGCCTACCTTGCTCTTTATGCAACATATGCTGCTTAAAAAATGCAGCTATCACACCTGAGACTTTAGTTGGCATAGCTACACCAGTCAGCGCTCGTACCTTGTACAAGGTTATGTCAGTAAAAACACGTGGTGTAAACCCAGCTAGAGAGTACTCCAGAAAGGCAGCATGAACCAGGGCATAGATCTCTGAGCTAGACTCCAGTTTCTCTTCCATCCTCTTCTCAGACGTGAATGTAAGCACATCTATTCATGGTGTTCTATTCTTCCTTTTACTTTTTGTGTTGTTTATTTGTATCTTAAAGACCTTCAGCACGAAGTATATCACAATACATTTGTGCAGCATTCAGCACAATGGCAAGCACTCTCAGCATGACTGTGATATAAATAACAGGCAATAAAAAGCTGAAGCACTCTATTGAAATACCAGCAGTGATCTTTAGCTAATGTTTTTCTTTCCTCTGATTCGTCCTGCCTTTAAAAATAAACCAGAGCAAACTAACCAGTAATCAAAATAGTATTTTTGAACTCATACTTTTGATTGCTGTGAAGGATTCACAAAGATCATAGTTGATGATCTTGTCTCCATTAAAAAAAAGGCAGCTAATAAAAAGATCATTCTTTCATTTATTTCATTCAAATATTCCTTCTGATAAGTATATTTAACAACATCCTTAGTAAAAAGTGTTATTATTGCCTTTATGGTTGTTTCGAAAAAGAAGGAAAAGATATCCATCATTTAACAATTTAATGAGAATTTTCAAAGCTGTTAAATGTTTATCAGGTAAATGATAAACAAATGTCTCTAGACAGCTCTAAACATAATGTCATCATATATTACAGAATGAAAATTCAGTAATTAATTCAGTGATGCTACATGGTAGTGTGTGTAAACTCTCTGAGTTACAGGGGAGACTCATTAATGTCACCATTACTGTGAGATAACATGAAGCCATTAACACCTCTCACCACATGTTCTCCCAGCTGCACACTAGTTTCCTATGGCTGCTAATGTTAACACCTTAATGAGAGGATAGTGGCTCACAACCACTGCAAAATGAAGATGGATGCTCACAATTTTTCCCCTTACCAGCTTGAAGTATATGTGCACAAAAGAGTATGTTCAAAACAGCAGCCAATATTAAGCTTCACCTTTTAATTAAAGGTGAAAGGGGAAAACCATGCACAAGCTTTGTTATCGTTGCTGTTTCTTTATGGCATTTCTGTGAAGAAGGCAGAGAAGGATCTTGTAAGAGGTCTCTGTTTCGCTCATCTATTTATATTCAGAGGAGAAAAAAAAGGAAAAAGGAAAAAGCTAATTGGGTCTTGTGTCACTGGAAAATTGCATGGTGAATGGATAACGAGGGACACTGTGATGAAAGTGCCAAAAGACTGAAGCTGAGCAATTGGGTGGGAAAGAGTTCTTCTAAACATTCTTTAAGCTCTCTCAGTTTTGTCAATTTTTCTTTTTTTAAAAACACTTTTTCAATTCTACAGCTTGATGGGCATCTGGCACCAAGGGTGCCTTTGTTAAGTATTCAACTTCCCTTGCTCTTTCATCCAAGATGCAAGAGCTCCCAGCCAATCATCTCTAGAGACTCCCAAGAAATTCTTAACAAAACCAGGGAAAAACTAGACTTGACATTGTTAATAGTTCAAACAGTAGAAAACGCATAATTAAAAAAACTGCAGACCTTGCTATATATCCAAGGAAAACAAACTTTTTAAAAAAAATACTCCCTGTGTACCTCACAGAGAGGAGGATCCTACAGAAAAGTGAGGAGAGCACGCAAATGTGTGTGGTTTGATTTCCTCTTCCAAAATGAAGTCTAAATGCACAGAGATTAATTGACTCACAGACAATTTATCTTCTCAACTTGTGCACGGTTTTAAGGGTTCTACAGGGAGAAGGTCTGCATGCTTCACTGAGGCAACATACCCCAACTTGAAAAGAAGTGCTGAGATGGGAAAAACTAGAAACAGCAGCTGGTATCTCAAGCAGTTTTCCCAAAAGAGCAGTTACTGAACTACATGCAAATGTAGTTCCAGGCCTGTGAAGCTCAGAAACTCCAAACAGATGCTGCTTTCCCCTGCAAATTTCCTCTCAGCCTTCTTCTCACCTGCCTTACTCCAATTATCTGAATTGTTTTATATTGCTGCAGAACTTAGAGATGCTTTATCACATAGAAGAGATGGTCTTACCCCAACATTAGTTAACAGACATTGGATGAATTTTAATATGACATGTTCCCCCGCTTGGGGGATTTTATTACTTCTTGAACTATCACCAATTGATGAAGGGTTTTCCCTTTACAATTTTAGAAAATGTACCCTGCTTAAATCAAAATAGGCTAAATATAAATAGTAACCCCCATAACAAAACACCCCCCCAGCCCCCAACAGATAATAACGATGATTTAGGGCTTGGCAATAAGGAGAAAACATCCTTTTATCTTTGAGGAAAAGTAAAGGCTTTACGAAACGAGTTTTCTAGTAAGTAACAGGTACCATTTTCAGCTGTCTAGCTTAGTCATAAGCACATTCATTATAGTGATGTTACATTACTACAGATATGTGCCATTAGTCAATTTGAAAATAAACATCTGTGCTTACTACAAAGCATATTCTATACTTAAAGTGCTACTGGTAACAATCAGGTGAACACAGAAAGGCCCTGTCAGTCTGGACCCACCTCTGTTCCTTGGGCTGGGAATAAGAGAGTTTTAATACTGTCTTCTGCTCTTTTATTGCCTCCAGCAGGCACCACAGACTAAAAAGTTCTTCCCCCCCATTTTTACTTGACTCTTTGTGCAAGATGAGTCATGGGGCCACAGGCTAACACAGGCACAGAAACAAGAAAATTAGGTTGGAAGTTTTTTTGGAGAAAAGAAAAATAAGGTAACCTACATGTGTATCTTGGATGCATTGTTGCTCAGTTCTTCACTCTCTACTATCAGTTGTTTTTTTTCAATTTATACTTCAAGACTTTCAAAACAGGATTGGTATCATCTTCCATACTTACACAACACTGACATAAGACCTCCAAATCCAGTGGGGAAGTGACCCCACTGCCTTTCAAGTAATTTGCATAATTGCAAAACTCCCACTCTAATTTAATGTAACTATCTAATAATAAACTTTTGATACTTGCTTATGAAAGAAATCTATTATACATGCACATGACAAAAAAAGCTTCCACTCCTACTACAGATCACATGCAATACTCTTAACACTAACCTGTGAGCAACAGAACATGTCAATAATATGGGGGTAGACAAATCAAAGCACTTGTAGGTCATGACAGAAGTCATAGAAAGTCTCAGAATACCAAAATATTTACAAAGGAATTTGCTCATTGCTCATTACTCATTGCTATGTCAAATTGGAAATTTAGGGGAGGGAATTCCCAACACACAGACATAAAATGTAACTTATATTATGAAAACAGATTCTCACAATGGCACTAAAATCACAAGTGAAGCCAAAAGCAGAATGGAGGGAAAGGAAGAAGGCAGGCAAGCCTACTGCTCTAAATAAAATCAATGGGAGCTCTGCCATCAGCTTAAAAACACAAGTAAGAACTGGCCAGAAGATCATGAGGCAATTCCACAGACATTCTCAGGACATCTGAACAAAAAGCCCTTAAAACCTCTCAGTACAAAAGCCACAAAATAAAGGAAACTGGCAGTTCCAGCTTAATAAGACTATTTTACTCAGTGCTTGGTGTAGGTAATACGTAATGGAAAATTATAAAAAAAGGACAATAATATCTGTAAGATGGTTGTACTAAAGAACTATCCATTTACACAGCTTAAGATCCAGTTGCTGATAGAAAACCTTTATAGTGCACATCCTAAAAGTAAAGTGTGTAAGACTGTGATAATATTGATGTTTATCATTAGAGACCTACTTAGTCTTATAGTCTCTTTATGATGAAAACAAACTTGATCAAACTGGCATATAGAAAGACCTTTGTCACATTCTCAAAATTCAAAGTTTTCTGTAAAAACATATGAAAAATAGATAAATTGTACGCCTATATCTTTAGGTCAAGACGAATTCAGTAGTAAATTTTGAAACAGTACATCTGCATTTCAGGTAGGATATCTAATCCATGTCTGTGCCTATGAAATTGTTAATTCCCCTGGACGTTTAGAGCAATGCGAAGCACAGATCTTTAAGATTCATTGAGAAGTCAGTAAAGTTTGATAGTGCACATTAAAAAAAAAATCCTCTAGTAAATTGTGAAGGGTGAGAGGAAGCAAAATCACTACATCAAGTCATTACAGAAAGCAGACCTTGCATAACATCTAGAATTCACTGAATACAGACTCGGCTCGAAAAAAAGAATCCTATCGCATTAATATAATCTACTGTAAACTACCTATGTGCAGTAGAGAATAATGTTATTTCTCCTTACATGTGAAGGCCAATCTACTGAACCCCCAGTGAACAAATTAAAGTTCCTCCCTTTAATCTTTTTCTCCTTTGTGCAAAAATAAAGGGTTTACCAAAGACTATTTTGAAAGCAAACACTTTCTACTACGTAGAAACTATCATAAAAATTTCATGTTAATGAAAAATTTAATCTCATGCAACATTAGTGTGCAGATACACATTTTATAGCAAACTACTTTATAAGTGTTTAAGACAGAGTTTTTTAGTCTGCTTTTAATCATTTATTCAAAAAAAATCATTTCTTTAAAAGAAGAAATGTCAAAAGTTCTGATATGGCTACAGTTTGGAGGATCAGAAAGACTGAGTAGGAACAGTCCGCTGGGTAGAACGTAGTGAAAGACAACTGAAAATGTGTGGAAAGAAAACATGGCTGCAGCAGAGCATATAGAGCCAGACAAAGAATTGTGATCATTCAAAGTATGTCCCAGAAGAAGCACTGGCAGCACACTGGTACAAACTAGTGTGCGTGCAGACCCCGCTGCCCAATTTTAAACATTCTGGTGGTTTGACATATCTTATTTGAATTGTATTTACCATCCTCTGTCTGTAATAGCAAGGACCTGAAAAATACATCTCTAAGTGATGCTGCTAAGTGATCAATACCTGAATTGGTTCAGGCTGGCATAAGAAGTTACTCTGCACAGTCCTGCCCAGAATTCCAGCAATAACTAAAGAGGACCAAGGCCCTGACCTGAGCACTGTCCTGTGATTGCCCATACTGTTTAATAGTTTGCATGCTCCGTGGCCACACCAGCAGCACTACTCAGACAATGCTTGGACATGGTTCAGGAAGTGTACAGGCCACAGATCATTCTCAGTAGACAGCATGGACAAGGCCACCAGTTTTGGAGCAACTGGAGAGAGTGGGAAAAGAGGTTAGGTATACGAATATTAGTCTCGCTGTTACATATACTTTGGCATGTTCTGCTTATTAACACGACAGCCACTGTGTCTGCACTGATGTTATGATCTCCCTGCATGTCTCTCAAATTTCTGAAGAAGTATCACATGGTTCTCTGTGCTTCTGGGCAGTCAGCTAGTTCAATTTCCTGATCAAAGCTGGGACAGATTCAAATCTGAACAATGAATGCAAATTAGAGACAAAGTAATTTAAAGAGTTCTGAAAACATTAAGATTTCCTGCAGGACTAGCAGAGAAGAATGGAACTATTAAAATCATTTAAAACAATTACAACATTAAATTCAAGTCTGTTAACTCGCAAGGAAGAAGTGAATGCTCAGTTCTGCTGAGAAGCTGAGAACATCTACCCTGCAGAACTTCACAACTTTTTCCCCACTGTGCAGGAAGTATAGGTCAGTTCTTAAAGCAGTGGTATTTGAATATCTAGAAAAGAAAATATAGGCCTCCGATCATTGATCTTTGGAAGGAAAGCATACAGGATCACAGAGGGAATTCACTCCATCTTGCGTAGAAGGGACTTGGCAGAGCATTAAACATAAAACTTTTTGTTCTTGGTATTACAGTAAAACCCAGGGGGAGAAATTAAAGGAAAGAGTGGGTGAAACAGTCAAGGATGCCTATTTACAACCTGGTTATTAACACAGGTAGAAGGCACAAAGACTAGTTCAGGTGAAATATAGTTATTTCTGGCACAGAATGTAGCAGCTTTTGAAGCAGCTCCTATATTCATGAGTTGAAGACAGAAGTGAAAATCTGTTACACACACATGCATATACACTCTCAAAGGTCTGAGATAAAAAATATTAATACCTAGCAACATACACCTACCTGGAGGCTAAAAATGAACACCTACTTTTTGTTTCATCTATGTATCTTTCATTTTCCTCCTCTTTGCATTTAATTAGACTCCGAAGAGCACTTCCAGTTAGGGTTTGTAGAGAACAAGCTCAAAGCCAATAGGATTCAAGTTAGACCTCCATTTACTTCATTACTCTATCTCATTTTCCTTTCTGGTTATTAAAGCAGAGACTGAGCACTAATGACATGATGATAAGCGTCTCTTCAAGCTGCATTCTTGCATCTCTCAAAATAAATTCTCAACAACAAATGTTTACTATTCCTTAGTTTAACAATTATACAGAAAGTCATACCATAAATGAGCATATTTCTTAAGAGTCCTTCACTTCATTTTTGACCTTTGTACTAATTGCTGGTTTGGAATTACTCACTTTTAACAAGATATTGTCTGTATCTCTTTAGTCAACTCACTAATTATTCATAGAGCCACTTACCAAGTAATTAATGATATAAAATTTGTCATATTCTTTGTTTTTGGCATTGATTCTGCGATGCTGCTTCTTTCTCATGTGATCTTTAAGTGTGTTTTTGTCTCTGAAGACTTTTTCACAGTATAAACACTGCAAACTAAGATAAAAAGGTAAACAGGTCGATATGTTAAAATGAAAATAGTACAAGATAATATCCTTAAATTAGCTGGAGATATATACAGTAAGATTAATCCTAAGCATGTGAGAGCAAGCTAAATGAAAAAGAAAGTTTATTTGAAAAAAAAAAAAGTACAATATAATCCTAGATCACAGTAGAGTCAATCAAACACAGAGATGACAAAAATGACATGAAATGAAAATATAGATAATAAAGAAGTTTACTGTTTGCCCCATGTGCAAAGTGGGAGAAAAGTCTGATTACCCAAAATTGTCCTACCAAGGGCATGGGAGGGCCACTGATTGCTCAACACGTGAACTCTTAACTCAGCATGCACTTATACTGGCATGCAATCCATTAGTAACTGTTTCTTTGTAATTTAGAGTGAAAAAACCCGAACTCTGAATGTACTACATATCTTTAAAAACAATTTAAATTAGCTAAACAGAAAGTTTTATACTTCTAACTCAACGGGGAGGCTAAATGAAAGTTTGCCAGGATGATCAATGGGTTCTGAAATCCTGAGAAATCAAATTTAGTAAATAAATTCATACACACACTCTCTTATATATAATAATCCATGTATATGTATATACATACATATATGTACATACATATATACACATATATAGATGTGAGTTATTATATATACACACACATTACTTGAGAAGGGGAAAACAAATGAGAATTTTACCACAGTATGTCTTCCAGAGCAATTCAAACAAAACAGAAGTATACGTGCTGTCTTAAATTCTCTATTACGAGCACTACAAAATAATTGTTCTCTCCACTGTAGTATCAACTGACACCTGAAAGTTGAGCCTATAAAGCATTAAGTCAAATCTCTTGATTCAGACAGTGGACTATGAGGACAGTAATCTGCATTTCAGTCTAAATGGGTGATTATCCCTGAAATAGATGATGGTCATTTTTTGCTGGCAGAGATGTAGCAGAGCCCTGAGCTTACAGGAACATCCTTGTTTAATGGATGTAGATCTTGAGCCTCTAGTTAGCCAAGGTGCTAAAACATTTTTCTTGTAAGTGATGGCTTACATATCCTATCAAGATGGAGAGTTTCTCAGGCCGTTTGAAAAATTATCTTTGCAGGAGGATAGGGAAAACCCCTAGAAAATAATTTCTCATGAAATAAAAACTTTGTAACTGTGGCATTATACCTTTGTATTGGAGATGCTGGATAGCAGGAAAAAAAATTTGATAGGAGGGATAAACAACAGCACTTTAAGACACAAAACCCACGGATATTAAAAAAATACGGTGGCTCTGAATTAAAATTATCACCTTTTTTTTTTTCTTTACTCACAGATGAAAGCATGCTTGATTGTACAGTCAGAAGGAATTTTAACAGTGTCTGGTCAGGCCTTTCTGTGATTTCCCCAGGGCTTAAGATATAGATGTTGAAGAAGAAAATTATTTTCTTACTCAAGCGTTTGCCCCCACAAAAAACATTAATATTGTGCCTAGAAGGTCTGTAGCTACATCCTGAAAACCCTCATACTTCTTCAGCAAAGGTGCATCCAGGTTCCCCTCAGCTCTCGTGTGTGGAACAGCAATTCAGGATTCTCAGTATCTTTTTGCCTTTCAAGAATTGCTGTAATATTTAGGCTTACTGCTAAGGAAGTTTTGAGTTCTCTTTGTGCTTGCAGCCTCAAAATCTACATATTGCCTTGTTGGTGAATCATAGGTCTGATGGCAGAATACATCTATGAATTTTACTATCTGCTTTGTTCCACCTGTTAACAGCAACGTGTTTGGTCTACTTGTGAAAGGCATTTCCAGAAAGAGTACATAATGCTTTTCCTCAGTATACACAATGTAGTCATGCTATTTGCCTGAAGCAAGATTTTTCTCTTAATATTTTCAGGTACTATTCTACTAGCGTAGCTATTAAGTCTTCTCTTAGCAGTAGGAGGAGTGGTCTTTCACTGCTTTGGAAGCAATTTCAGCATGTGTATTAACTACAGAGAGGATTGGCTTTGAGAAACCTCCATCTAAACGAAAGCTTCAGGTCCTACTGATAAACAGTAAAGCTGCAATTTATCAGTGAGCAAGGTACCTCAGTGCATTAGGCAACGCTTATCATAACATAAAAGGCATTCTTAATACATCTTCATTTCTGGAAGAAGTTAACCTGTACCTATTGTGACTGCACATCCTTTGACACAGGCCAAAGACTAAATTAGAGAATACTGTTGGCTTTCCCGTCCTTTGAATCTCTTTTTTTTTTTTTTCCCCCCCAGATGTACAAACCAATGGATCCTAAATTTACTTGGAAGGATATTTAATCTAATTTCCATATCCCAATTTTCACAAAGCCCAGTTTTCTGTGGCTTTTCATAACTAAGTCTAAGATTTAGGCAAATTTCTCCTATAGTCTTTGATTACAGATTGTATTAAAATCTAATAAACTTGTTAAAGCTACAGTTTCACTCTTAAGGAAGTACATTTTCTGCTAGAGCCCAATTTATATTTGCGGCATACTTCATATTGTCCCATTTATGAAATCCATAAAGGGCACTTAGATACTTGCAAAGGAAACTCAAAGTGAAGAGTTTCTTGCTCTTCGCTATCCAAGTTCTTCTCCCAAATTCCCTTTTTAACTTCTTCAGCCATCTCAGGTTTACATGTTTCTGAGGCAGCATATACATTGGCTTTCCCCTTCTGCCCTGGGATGTACTCTGTAAGCAGTAGAGAAGGGAGAAACCAAACATCCCATGTTATCAATATATAGAGAGGCAAACGAAGATTGGCATAAGAATGCTGCATTCAGTGATCAAAGAGATGTTTAGCAAAAAGATTGTTATGATGAGAAAGAAAAACATTAACAGTTATGGGAAAAAGGGACGTGCTATTCTTGATGTCAATGGAAACTGTGCAATGCATAACAACTGAAGCACTGTGCGTGACTCCATTTTTCCAGCAAACACATACTACGAATTGTTATGAATTAGCTTTCAATAAGTCAACAAAAAGCCTAAGAGCAGTCACAATAAACTTACATTCTCTCTTTGTTTCTTCTTAAATAACCCTGAATTTTAATTCAACTTACTTCCAAGGTTAAAAGAAATATGACCTAAGTCCATTAAAAAAAACAAACAAAAAACTACTTACTTGTCGAGCTTCTCCTGTAATACAGCTAAAAACTCATAGCAATTCACAATGTTATCTGGCAGCCCAATGTTAAAAGAATGCTCTCTTGCCATATGATTGAGAAGGACAGATCTACAAAAGACGTTCAAAAAGAACATTGCATATTTTTGAATACCTATGAGAATTATTCAGTTAGCAACTTGAAATAAACCAATTGCTCTAAAAATGCATAAAAGCCAGTATTATATAAACAATAATAGTGTTGCTGCCACTGCTAGAAAAAAAGAAGGCAACGTTATTGAAATAGGAAGTTTTCAATTTCAGCGCTGCTGAACATTCAGTAACATTTCAACTGCTTAATCTGCATGCATGAAATATAATCCTTTAAACGAAAATTACAATATAGTTTATTTTGACCCTCACTGTTAGCAAAGTCCATTTATTAACTTGAATAAACAAATCACATGTTTCAAACAACCATCTTGAGAAACATTCTAAAAAGCTATTTGTCAGTTTTCTCTATGCTGGTTAACAAAGCAGAAATTCTTGGGTGTGATACGCTTTTACAACAATATTGCTTCACACAGCACTAGCAACACAAACAGCACTCAAAAATACGCATGAACAAACATAATGAATGTTCAAGTAAGTGATTTTTCTCTTACTGGTTAAAATTCTTTAGGTGCCTCAACTTCTGCATCTGGGGACTAAAGAAATGTCCAAATGTTAACACTGCTGAGCCTTGCTTTTACCACAGTCCAGGCATGATTTTCAAATCACGTATTCTGTGAGACCCAAAGGTAAGCAGAGGATGAAGTTCTTGGGGGCTGAATGATGTGAACTTCACTACACCAGGCAGTAAAGAGAACAGAACACCCACACAACATTGGGATGACCTGCAGGGACGTGACCCCAGGTTCTTCTTCCTTTCCAGAGTACCAGAACTACCTATGCAAACAGACATTCAGGGATAAGACTCAGTTTCTCCAGCTGACACAGATGTACTGTGTAAAACCAAATTTTCGTCGGAGCAAGCACTTGAATGCAACTCGTGCTCACATTTGACTGATGCAAAGCATTCCCTTCTCACTTTAATTTTCCTCCCCTCTTTTTCATTCAATCTTCAAATTCACACTGGTTTGGTGAGGTTTAAGCAGGAAAATGTGTAACTGAATAGAAATATTTTTTTAACAGCCATACTGCCTTAAACAGCTCTCTTTGCCACTAAAACAACTGCTGAAAAACTGTGTCTCTTTAAAGTGGTTCAGTTCCCAACTCCAGCTTACTGTGTAGTATAAAAAGTTGTACTGGAATAATTAAAGGATTGAGAAGTAGGAGGGGGTCTACTTAAAATGGCACTGCAGTTGAAAGAAATACTTAAACTATACCTTAAAATGAATTCTATCTTTTGATTCCTACCATTGGGCAGTAACTGGTTCAATGACATTAAAACCATAAACAAAGATGCTGAGCAGATATGAAAAAATAAACCAAAAGCAAACAAGTCAATAAACAAACCTGTTTCCTGTGAATTCTTGATCACAGAACATACACATACTATGAAAACTTATGTCATATCTCTCTCGCTGTTGCTGTTCTAGAATTTCTCTCTATGAAAAGAAACAGATACAGTTATTCAGATAAAAAATAACAATCGTTCCATCACATAGCTTATTATACCTCTTTGTCCTTACTGGTAACAATGAACATACAAAATTAAAATGTGCTGCTAACACAAACCAGATGTTAGGTTTTTTTGAGGGTGGGTTCTCACAAAAATTACAAGTTTTTTCAAAGGCAGTATGTGCTCCAGTCAAGTTCCATTAAAATTCTCCTAGTATTATACAAGGTGCAAGAAACAAATACAATCCACAATGAGATTTTATGCAGCTATTTAAATGAGTCTGTATATAACGTATCAGTTTATTGTTTCTACTTAGGTTCAGATTTACTTCTGGTATCAGAGAGCAAGTTTATGGGAAACCACGTAACGCCCAGTGGAATGATAAACTCAATTTTACATGGCTAATTGCAGGCAATCTAGAGGACTTTTTCATAATATGTAACGATGACAAGAATCCTGGCAGTTTCTGCAAGGAGCTATGGCGCACAAATAACTCAGGGAAAATGAGAATGATTGACTTTACCACTGGTCCTGTTTAATGTAGAGCAACAGGCTAGGCTAGACACTTTACAACACTTGACTACAATTTTCCTAACAACAACAAAATCATGCAGCAGGTGATTTTCTCTGGTGCTGTAACAGCAGCAGTGTAGTTATACTGTGGAGTTACTATACACTTCAGATGGAAAGGCCATAATCATCTGGGAATGGGAGAATTGGTGTTTGGATTAAAACTTAGCATATTTTCAGCCTAGCAGTGCACTACCCTTGTACTTGTGTTTTAAGTACTGATAACTGGTAAAGGATTTATTTCCTGTGCAATGTAGAGGTACTACTGCCTGCTTTCTGACATTTGGGATCCTGACTGAATTTCTTAGGGGATTTTCTCAATCTCTTTATCCCCTTAGAGCCTGCAACAGTGGAGCTTTGTGTTTCTCACCTACCTCTTTAGTACTGTGTGGATTAAGGCCCACACTTGCCCACAGTCTACATCTAAATTCACATTCAGCTATGCCTGTTGGGCAAGCTCCATAGAAGGCAGAAAAGAAAGAAAAGTAAAGGAAAAAAGAAAGAAAAAAAAAAAAACCAAGAGAAATAAGATGAAGGCTTGAGCTATAGTCACTACAGGCCCAAACGTGTCCTGCGGCATGGATGGGCTGGTGTGGGCCTACGACACCACCTCCCGTTGCCCAATGAGCGATAGCAGGAGGGTGATATTGGGCAAATAAATGTCCTGTTCGTTTCTCTTCCGGAAGAGCAGCGTGCTGCATTCCAGCGAAGGGCAGTGGGATGAAAAAGATGCCTGCTGGAGAGCACAGGAGCGAGCCACAGCTGAGTTACATTTGGCCTAGGGCCAGTGGCTGCTGTGGGGGATGAGCGCACCAAGCCTCAGCCCGTTTTAGGGCCCACATTCAACACACAATTTGGGAGCTGTAGCTGTTGCACATCAGCTAAGAGTCTGTTACCCTGAAAATGCAGATCCTGTTTTTTTTTTTGTTTGCTTCTGTACTACAAGGTGTACATTTTCTGTTGGAGTCAATGCTCAGCAGTGCCTACTCAAATTCCAGGCCATATCCGCTCACGTCCTGCTGCGTTATGCAAAACGTCAACTAACAGAAATATAAATTCTATTTTTCAGGGCTGACTCCTGAAAGAGATAAATGGAGCATAACACATCTTGCGAGAGCCCTTCAGCAGAGACGCAATTAAGCACGGCTATCTGTCTGCTCCACACAGGCAGTGAACATCCCTCAGCATGTCAGTAAGAACCGGGGCTTTCTGGTACTCGTAGCTGTCACCTCCCTCCACTCAGCAGCACGCCTAACGCCGTTCCGCTAACCTTGACTTTGAAGGTCTCTGCGTGTAGTTCACATACTTTGCAAAACGCACTAGGAACAATCTAAAAGAAAATCAAAAGACACCACGTACAATTCAAACATTAAGATAGCGAGGGTTTAAACACCCCTACCCTTCCTTTAATGTTATTGCAACGTAGCTTCCTAATTGTACTCTACTAGGAGGGAAAAAAATGTTCTGCAATATTTGGACTCCAGATTCCCATTTCATACAACTTGCTTTCTGGAGCCCTGGTGTGCTGCTACTCCCAGTTATGCCTGAGGGGGAAGGAGAAGCATAGTGCATCCTCCACACAGACAGTGCTGCTGCCACTCTGCTCTCTCACCTTCCCGTTTGCCCCTATACGAGCACGCTTGGCAGCTGGGAAGCTTTGACTAACCCAGCATCGTTGCTTTATCAATTTACTCAACAGAGTTTAAAAAAAATTTTCCAAGGTAGACACTCCTTTTATCGAATGTTGGCATCATTCATTGCTAGAGGGAACTTTCTGAGCCAGCAAGCAAATCTGGTACTTGCACAGGTGAGGAATTAAAAGCACTGGTTCAAGTACAGCAAAAAAAGAGGTCTGCTCTTCTTCTCTACAGACACTCCCAAAACACCCTTCTACCTCTGCTCCATTGCTGGGACTCTGAAGGGAGAATAGCAATTACAATAACTTGCATAAAACTTTTGAGATTTTTCTGAGTGGAGACTTTCAGCTGGTAATGAAAATCAAGCTTAAACTGAAGTTATAAGGCAGAAATTGAGTAATTTAAGACCTGCACCAGTTTCCAACACGTTGGAACTGTTGGGGCTGTTAGCATTAATTCATGGTTGATACTAAGACAAAAAAAACCCAAAACAGCCATGAATATTTTCCAAAACTTTTTTAGGATACTGTGTCATATGAAAAGTGTCAGAGAATGAGAAGGCAAAGTCACTTGAGGAAAAAGTAAACAGATCACAAAATACACATATATTAGTTTTCTTTTTCCATAATGAATAAAAGAATTGAGCACAGACAGAAAAGGTAATCCAAAACACTACAAAAGAAAGTGAATCAAATGCTATAGCTTGATATCAGGAAAATAGTTTACAGTATTGATACAGTTTGTTGAATAATTTCTGACCCCCATCTCTTTTTATCTTTTGTGAGATGTTCTGACAGCTACTTGTCCTCCACTCTTTCTGCCATATTCTACGATTTGCTGACCGTACCCCCCCTGCAAAATCCATTACCTTACTGAAGACTGTCAAACCAGTTGTGAAACAACCATTGACAGAACAGATATCCCCACTGATACAAAGTAGAACTTAAATTACAGAGGCTCTTAGTCTAAACTCTTTGTCCCCACAAGCCACATGAAGCTTATGAGATCAACCAGGCCTTGTCAAAAATAAGTACTGCTAGATGACAAGTTCTTGGAAGCACATTTTTAGACAGAGCCTAGCTCAAATAAGCAGTAGATAAGACTGTGGCAGTTAGCAGCCTCCCGTGGAATAGCTTTAGGAAAATTCTATAGGACATAACTGGTTGATCACCTTCAAACATGGCAAATGGAAGCTGGATATTACTGATCATACTTACATGCAACAAAAATGTAGTTGATTTGCAGGAGTACTTAATGTATTCAATAAAATAAAATTCAGCTTTATTCCAATTCCCCTTTATTTCTGTCTGGAAAAAAACGTCTTCTACAGCTCTTAGTCATACTTTCTAATATATGGGTGATCTACCATAAAAAAATCCAACCAAATTACAAAATACTATCTGTTTTTTAACTAATAAAACGGAAAAACATGGTAAGGATATAGTGTTTATACCAGGATGATCATCTTTAAATATACCAGCACACTAAACTGCTAATACAAAGGAAATTTGATCATTTGCATGACAATTTGTAATTTGGAGTCTAGAAAAATGCCCTGTATATTCATGATGCTCAGTTTGAGGTTGTAAGGAGTTCAGACTTTCTTCTAGGAGGTGGTAATTTACAATGTGCCTGAAAAAAAATGTGCCTGTTCCTCTCCTAGGAAGCAGTATTTTGGAAGAAATTACCCTTTTTTTTCCAGAAGTGCTTAAGCACTATGCATCAGCAAGAATTCACACTGATAATCAGTAAAAGATGAAAAATGCATACTTGCAGCTAGTAAGCACTTTTCCCTAAACAATTACTTCGCCTCTGGTGTATAGTTCAAGAGACATTCAAGACATACAAAATGCCTTCAAAAGGTAAGACTAAAAACTATCAACAAGTGGCCCAGGGAAGAAAGGGGGGGGGGGGTATGAATGCACCACCACACTCCATCAAATGCCAAAAGCTATGGACGCAGGACAGTTGGTTTCATGGCACATCAGACTTTTCCGATATTGTAATTCCTGCTACCCTTCCCTCCAACAGACACTGTATCCCAGGTGCTAAATTGTCTTTCTTTATTGCTGTCAGACCACTGCTTTTTTTTATCATAAACTCCTTTACTAACAAGGCCCTCATAAATAATTTACATAGCTATTTAAATGCATGGCTTGGATCACTGACATAGAAGAACCTTTCACAAGCAGTACTCAGCACAAGTTTTGCTGCTTTTGATTCCAACCTGAAGAAAGAATTGGTGGTCAAAATTTTGCCTGTTTTTTCTAACTACATCAGTTGGTCCAACAAAAATGTACTACTTCTTTCTCCAAACCCTGTCTCTTTATAATCACAGCACTTCTGATACATAAGAAATTAAGGCAGAAAGTACTTCTCTAGCCCCAAGATAGAGGCAGACTACACTGCAGTTTGGGACAAGATCACGCCGTGACTTTGACTGCAGTGAGACCTGAAATTATCATTCCTCAGTCCAGGAACCCATTTGTGCATTGAAGAACTGAATTCTGCAGTTCGGTCTGTAAAATTGAGCTAGCAACAGTACGTGTCTTCTTTTTTAAGATGTTCAGGACCAAAAAAAAAAAAAAAAAAAAAAAAATTACTGCCATAAGCCTTGACAAGGCAAAGTCCAAAGTTTCTCATCCAAAGACTTAAGCATACAAGTAGTCTCAACTTTAAGTATTTCAGTACTGGGCTGGGTGGGGGCAAGAGCATATTGTAGTTTGGGGTTCTTGTTGGCATCTGCCTTGCCAGTTCTGGTCCTTCGCTCTCATCCTCTCTAGGCAAGAGACTAGAAAGACAGCATGTTATACAAATGATCAGTTAAGAGAAGTTCCAATGAAAGCTTTTTATAAATGGTGCTATATCCTCTGGGGAAGTAGTTTGCCTAAAGGTGTTCCTTTGAAGAGGAAACTTCATGAATGTTACAGTGTGAAGGACTCAAACACCTGAGCACTCAGTCACACTGTTGTGAAGAGTGCATGATCACAGGCCACATTCCTTCTCTTATAACGACTCATTAATACTACTGAAATCAGAGTGTCTGCCTGAGAAATAAGGTACTACCAGAGATAGCAATGTGGATGTGAATTGGGATCTAAATAATATAAGATAGAGACTTCACAATAAGAATACGTATTTTATCAAGCTCTCTTAGGTGATCTCTTAAACACACAGTGTGTATCTTTAGTTGTAGTTTCTTCCAATTTAAGTAAGAGTTACATTTCCCTACTGAGTGCTCATAGAAACTAGCTATTGCTGCAGGCAAAGGAAGCAAGTGAAACAGATTCTGGTTTAAAAAAAACAAAACAAAACAAAAAAATCACGCTGACAGATCACAACAAGAAGCTGCTTATACACTTTACTGGCAATAAAACAAACCAGCACAGTACACAAGGACAAAGACCAGGACTGGTGACACTTGAGATGCATTACAGTCTCTGAAAACTTGCCAAGCACATTATTTGACAATTATATACACCATTAGGATAAACTACTCTTGGAGTAAGAGAATGACATTTGGTTTTGTGTCTACAGTTTCCTCAAAGATTGGCTGATGAGCTTTACATCATACTTGCTGCTGCTAAATAGGAAAAATATTTACAAAGAATCATGGTATCAGAAACTTCATGTCTCTCTAAAGACCTGCAATCTTAGCTGTATATCAATAGCTTGTCTCCTAACTTCTATATTCAGCTTCTCTCCTTACTGATCACTGTATTCAGTTCTCCCACTTCAAACAGTACTCTCTTGCCTCTTGAGTACAGAAAAAAATAATCATCTTCCAACTCTGTAGTCATTATCATGTCCTCTCCAATATTATTTCAAGAAGAGTACCTTTTCTTTAATATTATCAGAGATGCCTGCTGGAGAAGCCCTTCAGGAAAGAGCTTAGCTGTAACATGCATGGGAATACAACAAAATTGTCAGGGTAGGATGTCCAGTCTGGAGAACACTCAACACTTTTGAAGCCAACTGTCACACCACCCAACATAAATGAGTTTGCTGACTACTTTGTGCACTTTTCCCTCTCGTCCAGTGAATGTGAAAATTCATACATAGTTCAGGAATGTCACAAACAGAGCTCCACTGGCTAGGCAGGGGCTAGACAGGCCGGCATGTCAAAGACTCGTCACTAAGGAATGAGGGATGATGGCATTAGAGACCTACTTTTGGGGCAGAGAAGAGAGGAAAGCAATGGGGAATGCTTGCAATACTAAGGGCTTCAGTCTTTGCAGGAAAGGTTAATTATGTCACAACCCTTAATGAAATGCATTTAAAACGAAAGAAACGAAGAACCAAGACCAGAAAAGGGTAAGAAAGGGTTAAAAGTTGGATATTATATGTATTCAAATCTGACAGAATTTACCCAAGAGTCATTACGGAATTAGATAAAACGATTTCTAACCGTTAGTGTGACAAGTCTTCAAAAACCCATGGAGGACTGGCAAGGTTCCAGGGTGCTTGAGAAAAGCAATTAAATACTCAACGTAGGCAAAGAAGGACCTATAGAATTTCAGATGTAGGTATTAACATGCCAACATTATTAGCTACTCCATAAGCACTTCCGATGTGGCATTATGCTAAATCAGGTTAGCATCTTGATCCCTTCCAGTGCATAGCTTCAACTTCTTGAACCTTGTCTCAGCTTAAGCTTGTGACAAACTGGGGATCACACAAACAGCTCATCCTGGGAAGCCAGTATAGCTGAGTCCCTCTTCCAGTTTTGGTGAAGACTCCTCTTCAGGGTCTACTTACCAGTACTGTTTAATATCTTCATCAATGACATAGACAGTGGGATCGAGTGCACCCTCAGCAAGTCTGCAGATGACACCAAGCTGAGTGGTGCGGTCGACACGCCTGAGGGATGGGATGCCATCCAGAGGGACCTGGACAAGCTCGAGAAGGGGGCCCATGTGAACCTCATGAGGTTCAACAAGGCCAAGCGCAGGGTCCTGCACCTGGATTGGGGCAACCCCTGGCATCAATACAGGCAGGGGGATGAAGGGATTGAGAGCAGCCCTGCTGAGAAGGACTTGGGGGTACTGGGGGATGAAAAGCTGGACATGAGCCAGCAATGTGTGCTCACAGCTCAGAAGGCCAACCGTATCCTGGGCTGCATCAAAAGAAGCGTGGCCAGCAGGTCGAGGGAGGTGATTCGGCCCCTCTACTCTGCTCTGGTGAGACCCCACCTGGAGTGCTGCGTCCAGCTCTGGAGCCCTCAGCACAAGAAGGACATGGACCTGTTGGAGCGGGTCCAGAGAGGGCCACAAATATGATCAGGGGGATGGAACGCCTCTCCTATGAGGGCAGGCTGAGAGAGTTGGGGTTATTCAGCCTGGAGAAGAGAAGGCTTCGGGGAGACCTTATTGCGGCCTTTCAGTACTTAAAGAGGGCTTGTAAGAAAGATGGGGACAAACTTTTTAGCAGGGCCTGTTGCGACAGGACAAGGGGGAATGGTTTTAAACTAAAAGAGGGTAGATTTAGACTAGATATAAGGAAGAAATTTTTTATGATGAGGGTGGATGAAACACTGGAACAGGTTGCCCAGAGAGGTGGTAGATGCCCCATCCCTGGAAACATTGAAGGTCAGGTTGGACGGGGCTCTGAGAAACCTGATCTAGTTGAAGATGTCCCTGCCCATGGCAGGGGGGTTGGACTAGATGACCTTTAAAGGTCCCTTCCAACCCAAACTATTCTATGATTCTATGATTCTACTGGGAGGAAGAGTAGCCTCTTCACCTAAAACTACGAGTCACGTGACAGGAGAATAGCTGTAAACATGACAGCAAGACAAGGTCAGTGCTGTGGTAGGAAGTCTGTATTTTCAAAAAATAGGTTTGGGGTTTTTACCTTTTTTAGAAAAATCCTAAAGATAAGCCCAAAGATAAGTCAGGCTTATACTGACACTGCGCCTCCTAGTATCCCAAGTTTTGCCGCCAGGACTTTCTTGCCTGGTACTGCTTCACAACTACGAATTCTTTTTCAAGACTGTGTTTTTCCAAAAGACCGTATCTGTTTTGTATTACATACCCTTGTCAGCTATTTCAGCAAGCTGTGCTCTCTAACCTAGTTCAGGCTCATTCCTTGGCCTCTCTCAATACATCACAGTCACCATAATGTCTCTGCACGACATCCACCTTGGCTAGCTCCCCTGCTGCAAGACAGCCTGAAATATTCCTAAACTGGAGTTTCAAAACTGCAAAATGAAATGCTTCAGCTAGCACATTTTAAAGACAACATTTGTCCTTGTTTGGGTTTGCTGTTGGAGACAGCAGTTAGAATTCAGAGGCTGCAGAAAAATCACCAAAAGTTGTACAGTTCTGGTCTTTATTCTGCGCAATTCACACGAGCCCATTTGCCAGCTCACTCTTAATTGCTGGACTTGTCTGGAGGTAAAAGACTTTGCAAAGCAAAATAACTATTTAACTTGCAAGTCAACACTCAGATTGCAGCAAAAGGAAATAAAAAAATAAACAGATTTTATTGCTGTAACTAAAGCAGTGACTCCACTAGCCCCAACTACAGCTGCAGCTCAATTTCACAAAATCCTTCTGTAAAAACTGCAGATACAATTCTGACATTTAAAACAGTGTTAATAGCAAAGGCTATTTCACGCCATAATAAGAATCCATACCTCTTTCTTTTCTAACTTAATTACTCTGTAACAAAACCAGCACTTGCTTTGGGCTAAGTCCTGCACTCTTTTCTGAATTTGAGGAAATGTCTATTTGCGGAGGAGATGAGATGGCTCACCTGCCAGCAGACTCCGCACTCCCTTAACACTGACAGCAGAGAGAAGGCCTAGCTGGAATAGGACTGCATAGCAAAAACACCACGAAACCAGAAACAAATGCCCTTTAAAAAAAGAAAAAGTACAGTTCAATGTGTAGCAGGCAGGAGTTACTATTACAATAGACAGTTCTGTGAAAACATTAGCCGCGTGTTCAATCACGACCCTCTTTCCTTCCTCAAAGCCACAAACAACATTATTTATGCTTGGGAAACAAACATTATGACACTGCATGACCACATGCAATATTCAAACCTCTTTCATAACCTCAAAGGGATTACAGAAAACTGGAAAACGTACAGAGAAGCGCAGCAATGATGCACAGTGAAGAACCACCAACTAGACAGCATCCTCAACCTCAAATCACTGAATCGTTGAGGTTGCAAAGAACCTCTTGAGAGCAACTAGTCCGACCCGCATGCCCAAGCAGGGTCATCTGGAGCTGGCTACCCAGGACTGTGTCTAGTTGTGTTTTGAATATCTCCACAGGTGAAGACTCTACAACTTCTCTGGGCAACTTGTTCTAGTGTTTGACCACCCTCACAGTAAAAAAGTGTTTTCTTGTTTTCACAGGGAGTTTCCTGATTTTTAATTCATGCCCATTGCCTCTTGTCCTGTTAGTGGGTACTACTGAGAAGAATCTGACTCCCTCTTCTTCATTCCCATCAAGTATTTATACACATTGATTAAGATCACCCCTAAGCCTTGCCTTCCAGGCTTAACAGTCCAAGCTCTCTCAGCCTCTCCTTGTATGAAGGATGTTGCAGTCCCTTAATCATCTTTGTGACCCTGCGCTGGATTTGCTCAAGTAAGGCCGTATCTTTCTTGTACTGGGGAGCCCAGCACCGGACCCAGCACTCCAGATGTGGTCTCACTAGTGCTAAGTAGAGGGGAAGGATCACCTCCCTTGACCTGCTGGCAACACTCTTCCCAATACTGCCCAGGAAGCTGTTGGCCTTCTTTGAGGGTGCACTTCAGCACATGACTAATGAAAGACATAACATAAGGTAGATAAATCAGGAGACAAATCATTAACGGTTTGGATAAGATTAAGGATGAATTGTTCACTACCTCTTCTAATACAAAAACCAGCCAGGTGTGAGGTGACAGGTTCAAAAGGACCAAACAGGTGGTTCTCTCCCAGTGTGTAGTTGCAGGAAGCTGTAGATACTGGAAGTTTGTGTGGGTTCAGAGTTGGAGGTTCATGAAAGAAAAATCTATTGTGTGCTGAATTAGGAAATTCTTGAGCTGCCAATTGCTGGAGGTTATGAGAATATTCTGAGAAAGCATCACCACCAGATCAGAAGAGGGCAAATACCATAGACACTTTGCTGCTGTCAAGGATAAGATACTGATCTAGACAAACGTTTTTTACTGATCCAGGATGGCTTCTCTTATGATGAATTGGTAGAGAAGCATGCTAGGCATGAGTGCATCAGCTGTTTTTTTCTGAGTCCATGCCAATCCAATGGACCTACACAAGAATGAAGATTTCAGCTGAGGCAACTCCAACCCCATGGGAAATCCTCAGTGGTAGAACCACCACAATTCTCCTTTGCAGGAGCTGGGATCCTATGGAGAGCTGTGTAAGACTTGTACATACTCCACAGGTTCTGGGGATTCGCTAGTCATGTGCCGCGAGCTGCAGAATATTACTTTAGCTAGCAAACTGAAACAGCACTTACGGGGTAGTTGAACCAAATGGATTTTGCCTGCCAATCCCAATTTTCCTGGGGACTAGAATTTGGTTTTTGTAAGCATCTCCTTCATTCTGAACGGCTATGATTTAAGGTGTCTTTAGTTGCATGCTGTGTATGTACAGACTTATAATAGAAACATACCAGAAGAAACAGCATAAAAAAGGGTCAAAAGGCCTGTGTTGACAATTCCCAGGACATAGCTGCCAGTGGTAAACTGAAGAACATATTTATGTAAAGACCATAAGGCCTGCACTCTAACACCTCACAGTACAGATGACTTGCCAGCAGAAGACCCTGCACCCTAACATGAGGAGACTGGCAACAACGCTGCTATGTATCACATAACATTCATTTTTAAATTAGCCCAATAGCAAAAACAGACTACAGATTTGTATTTCAAACAAGAAAACAACAAAAAAATGCCCGTGGTCAGCAACCTGGACTAAGACTTGTGGCAGCTGAAGTCAGCAAGAGCTTAATGTGAAGGACCACCCGTTCAGAACTGACAACTCCTAAAAGATATGAGAGGTCTGTCCAAAGTACTAGGTTGCCATCACCAAGCAAGAACCAGAGTGGTTCATGAGGACCCAACATCTGGCATTTCTTGTCCTTTGCATCTCGCAGAAACAATACTGGTCAGACTTCCTCCACTCACGTACTGTGGTGCTTGTGAGTATGCGAGTGTGAATTAATGAAATCTGAGTAAGAGAGTGTGAATGCACAAAACCAGCTTGCTTGAAGATTTTGTAAATGAGTATCACCTTCCCTTTTCACAGTATCGTACACTGAGTTTTATTTTGCTAATTTCCCTACATGTATATTATTACACAAGATAGTGTGTCAATGCATTGCAGATTCTTGCAAAAAGAAAAATGTTCAGCACACACAGCCTTTTTCAGTGCTCTAGGCATATTTTCCACTTATGCGGAACACTGACATACAACCTGTAAATTTATTCCAAGGAAAAATCTATAAACAAGGAGTTTGTGCAGCAGCTAGGGAAATGAGCTTAAAAAAAAATTAAAAAATCAGAATTTTGCAGTCTAGCGAAAAATGCTGTCACTTTAAAATGCCCACTAAGTTACCATATATTATGGTACGGAACTGTTTACCTCAAAAAATGAAACAACAGTAACTTCTTACCAGTCTCTTTTGCTGAAGCTGTTCTCTAAGTAATCTGTCCTCTGGTAAAACATCACATAGAAGAAAGTAATTGTCCTGTTCTTCTGTTAAGAGATTAGGAAGTGTGGGTAAGAGATGGGAAGTTGCAGCTGCTTTGAATATTTCTGGCACATAACTTGCTAAATCTTTGGAATGTGTTAAGAATGTGAGAATGTGTTTTTTAATCTATAAAAGTCAGTTATTTTAATTTCATAATTTAATGAAACATGCTTAAATATTTGTATATACATATTTATAAGACCTTTACATCATTTATATTGCAGTACAAAGACAAAAGTCTTGCATAGGTTTTCCCCACTACCAGTTTTATTCTTTTTTATGATGGTTCTTCTGGAGACATAAAGCAATTTTAATCATTTATATTGGTTACAGTATAAAGTCAGCATGAAAGAAACATGAAACCACCTTTAATTTTATCTTGCATGTGGGATTTTCAGTTATTTCCCTAAGTAATTGTCAGTTTTCAGTAGTTATCATCATTTGGTATACCCTCCCCTTACCCTGACCGATCACATTACCTTTTATCATCCGATCTTGTTCCATCTGCAGATATGCACCACAACTGTTTAGTAACACACATTGTTACGTGTCTAATTTACATTTCTACTTATATGTTTTACCCACATTTTATGTTTACTAACCTTTTTACTATTTATGTTCATATCCAATTTAATAATTAAACAAATCTTATTCAAACGAATTACCTTAAAATTACTCAGCATGTAAGAAAATATAAAACCACAAAAATATTTTGCGTTTGAAAGTTACTAATTTATTAATCAAAGGGTTATGTGGTTGGTGAACTGAAGTGACCATTATTAAGTCTTCTACAATTTTAAACTTGCTAAATTTCAGCCTTTCCCATCTTTTTATACAGAAGCCTGTGTGAAGAAGAGAAAACCCCTGATTTCTGAGCTATCAAATTTGAAGGAGATAGCCATTAAAATTAACAAATTTGTTAACAAACAAACAACGAAGTATTCTCATTGTCCTCTGGAAGGGCTATTGATGGCTTATAATTCTGGCAAGCTCTGGCATTCAGGCGCTTGATTTGCAATTTTCAAACTGAGTGGTAAGTGTTAAATTTCAGAAGCAAAACCATACATATGTAAGATGCAATTACGGTCTTTGGAGTGATTTTCATGTTTTCTAGGACTATTTTTCTTAAAATTGATTTGAATAATTAAAACAATTTATTTTCATCCACTTCTGTTTCACTCAGTTTTCACTTTCCACCCATCTCTGACACTGGCTGCATGCATTTCTTCCTCTTTTTAAGCTCTCCATGGAGAATTAAAGATGCAGGAAAGACCTAACGTTCTCTTACCTGCTTTTAGGTAAACTATATTTTTCTGTTAGAAAAGGGGAAGCCAAAGAAATGCATCAGCTACTTCTGAGAAAAACACTTCCTTCGCACAGTCATCACTGTCCTTATGATGGAATGTCCCACTGTGCCAGTGCAGCAGAACCGTGAAGTAAGGTCTTTGGTCTTGCGTTGGAGCCCAGAAAATGGCAGTCTTTGTACCCCTACTGTGAAGATATTGTCTCCTAATGCTCTTGGGGCAGTAAGCACTCTGGCAGGGGAAAGGCAAGGCGATTGTGGCCCTGATGTCCAGGAAGAGTTAATGGCATCAGTGGGGGCGATGGACAGGGTGAAGTCGGAAAAGACAGCTCACTGGGAATGTTTCTCCACATTTCTGTCACCGATTATTTATGCCGTGGGTACCAAAGCTTCCACAGCCACAATGTAAGCAGCACTGCTTCTAAGCCTTGATTTGAAACTGGCCCTAATTCGGCAGCGCATTTAAGCATGTATTGAGCTTATCCTCACTCAGCACAGTGCTGAAGCACGTGTTGCAATCCTTGGAAAAGGTAAGTTTAAATATGTGGTTAAGAGTTAAACATTATTTCTGTGGTTTTCTGACCTAGTGTCAGATTACTTCACACTTGGCTGATCAAAGCAGCAGTATATGCCAGGAATTATCACACGACCTGGCCAACAGAGGGTAAGCAAGCAGCTACTTACCTACTGGAGCTTCCGAATTTGTTCTTATCACACTACAAAAGTCTGTGATGGGCTGTTCAGCAAACCTCTTCTTCCAGTACAAGATGTATCTTTAAAAATAAGGGGGAGATGATTAGTGAAAAAGGAAACATCAAAAAAAGTTTAATAAACAGTTGATTGTCTCTCGCTTTTTCCATCCCCTAAATTCTTAAGTGTTTTGTGTTTTTTTTTTTTAATTCCTGTCTCTGTTTTTTCTTCTTTTAATCTAATTTTCCAATTAATTAAATTCATTCAGCTTCATTAAAACTAGGTTTAACTATCCTGTCAAAGTGGAGAACTCAATACGACATATTTGCATTAAGCTTTACATAAACGCTGTGACCTATTCACATCTTCAGACAGAAGTGCCACTCAGATGCATCTTTACTGAAAAGATATTCTACAGAGTACTCTCAAATTCCCAAAATATTGTGGTCTGTGTTCTGCAAGATGCAGGCAGGAATCTGAAACTCGGTAAAAACACCAACTTGTCAAAAGTGAAGTTGTGGCAGGTCTCCTGTGGAGTTACAGTGAAAGCTGTAGCTTGGCAGACAACTAGAAAGACAGAAAAATAAAGTCCCCAAGCACCTGGGGGTGAGATAGCAGACAGAATAAGGAAAGCCCTAAACACATCTTGAAGGTTTAACCCATCAACTACAGTTGTTTAGAAACATTCTTGTACTATCATTGCATTACAGCAGCATTAACAGACCCCAGCTGAGATCAGGTTCCCACTGAACTGGAAGCTACTGTCTAACCAAGAAGAAATCATCACCTTAAATTATATGGTGAAGGGAACCAAGCAATCCTTGTGCTAATTATTCAGAATCTTAGTATTAAAAAAAAGATCTCAAAATGCTTAAGTGCATGCTTATGTTTATACTTATGACTCACATGCGTGATATAAATCATGTGAGTCGGTAAGGAAAAGGCTAACTATTCAGTGACAGCTTCCTATTGACATGCCATCAAATTAGGAAAAGAATCATAAAAAATCAGATATCATTATTATGAGAACATTTCTAAATAGTTGTAGCTTTTAATACTTGTGCAATCTAAAAGTTTACTTGCCATAGCTATCACATCCCATGGTGGTTCATATTACCTCTATTTACCATCTATCTTACTATATGAGGACTTTAACTGCAGCAGCCAAGGAATCAGCACACATTTGTTTCTGCTAACTTTGACATGGCGAGGATTAACCTCTGGTGCAGCAGACAGCTAAGCACAGTGAAGCCAGCATGCATGGCTGAAGCTCATTCAGAGGCATCATTAGATGTCAGTAAGTGAGAGGTGAGCATTTTGTTGTCCCCCGCCTACTCCACTGTTTATAATGCACAATGAAACAGTCTTGCTGCTACATAGAACAGCAAGTCTTCCAGAATAAGTTATCCTTGAGCTTTTAGGACATAAATGTGCAAACAAGGGGATTTCAAGATGTCATTTAGTCTGTCCCCTGCACTGAAATAAATGAACGCCATTCAGACAAACTCACCTAACCATAACCATCTGTGCCATGAAGCTTACTGTTAAGGGACTTCATATCATAATACTTAACCCAAATAATCAATGATCAAATAATAAAGCCAATGCCTCATCATACTTCCAGGAGAGAGAATGAGTGATCAGTGTCCGTGAGTGATCATGTCCAGTCATGCAGTGGAAGCTTATTCCTCTTATCTCCCCCCCTTGCCCTAATGCCAACTTATCTTTATTCTTCCAAGTTTAAAAAAAAAAAAAAAAGTTTTCCATTAGCATTGCTTTTCTCTGAATTCTCCACTTCTTGTAGTTCTGTCAAGAAATGTATTCCTAAGACTGATTGTAACTCATTGCTAAGTAGAAAAAAAAAACTGTTTTCATGGTTGTTTCCCTGTATTTTCCACACTTCAGTTTAACACCTCAGATTATACTACCTTTTTTGTGCATAGTATTAGACTATTTTACTGATATTCAGTACAGCAAATAAGAGAAGGCACACTTCAGAGTAACAACTGCATCATTTTACATCCTGGGGCCACCTTCTATAAGATTTGGCTACCTTCCAATTGCATTAGCAACAAAAGGAATCTAAATGGACATTTTCTTGAAAAAGTAATTTAAAAATACATTTCTATTAATGCAGAATAATCCCCCAAGCACACTTAAACTGGTGGTCCATGACTGAGCAGCTCTGATCCCTTTATTGATCTGAGGAAACTAGCATTATCTCCAAAAAACATTGCATTCTTGTTCTGCCTGCTTTCAGCATAGAACCAAACAAAAACAAGTATCAGTTTTCAATTTTAAGCAATGTTAAGCTCATACATCTGAATAAGGATTTATATGGCTTACATTTCTCTTCCTAAATTTCATCTTAATATTTCTTTTTTTTTGCATCTTGATAGACACAAGTTATTGGCTTTGGCTGAGTAACTAATCACAGAAGACCTACCAGAAAACTCCTTTTAGTTGAGAAATGATCCAGCTAACATTTAAACACTGCAGCAGAACTATCTACAAACTGGCAGGTACTGTCTAGCCTACCGCCTGGCCCATACATTGCTGTGTGTGAAAGCAAAATGCCAAGCAAGCGCCTAGTGTCTGAAGTTACAAGCCAGCTGGGGCCATGCCAGCTACTGGAGGAAGTTAAGAGAGAGAAAGCCAAATGTGACCCTGCTGAGATGATCAATGACACCGCTGTAGAAGGAGTCGCAGTTGTATGTAGATCACAGTACTGTAAAGTATAGTTAAGGATTAAATGTGATTTCTATGGGGAAATATACTGGCATCCTTAAAATAGGGCAAATGAATTTAATCCCAGAATGTGAGAGATCCTGAGCAGCTTCTGCATACAATACACAGCTTTAGAACATTGTACAGTGGTAGAAATAGTCTTGTCCTATACGAATAAAACCCAAAATTAGGAGAGTAGATTGTCTAGAATGTGCTTTAGGAAATAAACAGCTTTGTAGCTTGTATGCAACTTGTTGATTAGTGACAGGACCTGAGAAGTCCCTAGGATATGTCAAAGAATGTCTAACACAGGAATTGCCCTGTATTCTAATATCGAGTCCCCTGGTCCCAGCAACATCTAGGGGCTGAGGAGTGGAAGGGGAACGGGAAAACAACCTTACAATCCAGTAACAAAAAGCTCATCAAAAAAGTAATAAAAATCCTCCCACAATACCCCACTGCTTTTTAAAAGATGATCTCTAGTTTTCTGAAGCTTTCTATAATATCTGCACACATACATACTCATTTTAAACAATATAACCCTTACCTTCTAAAATCTGCAACCAGTTTCACATCTGCTATGACGAGCTTGTGTTCAATAATCATGTGCTTCAGGAGCTGGTTTTGTTCTGCTAAGAGATAGCATTCTTTGCAGAAAATACAAGGCACATAGGGAGAACTTTCTACAGCAGCAGTACCACCTGGACCTTCTGGCAGAGACAGAGGCTCCAAAATACACTCTGTATCTAAAATAAATAAAAAGAGTAATTAATTTTGACTAAGTGAATAAATCTACTTCACTTGGAGTACTTTTAGGCAGTACATGTAAAACCTGTTTTGTTGGGTCCCAGTTTTATTGCATGGATCACTCCAGCAACAAGGTGCTTGGAAGGGAGTTGACTGCATTATTTCCAAGAAGGACAGTGGGAGGTTAGCACAGGACAGTTCGCAAGTATTTGCTCCAACTGAAACTCCCAGCTGATACCAAGTCAAACAGACACAAGAGCTCTGCTTACTACTAAAGGAAGTTTTATGATGAGAAACCTACTTTTCTTCCTCTCACTACCTAGTCTACGTGTTGGTATGAATGAAGCTATATCTTTGCCACATTCTTCATACAGGAGGGATTTAGACTGTATAGCACAAAGTGTTTTGTATGTTGATTTCTCCTAATCATACTTGCATTTTTTGCACAACACTTCTATCATTTTCTGATTGACTCTTCAAGGTCTGTATGCATTTGTCTTGCCTTTTTCTTCCCATTAGCATCTCACTGTTCTGTGACAAAGGAAAAGACTCTTCTTGATAAAGATTACTGCCATATGGAAGCTGACGCACACTGAAATACTTCATAACTGTACAGATGTCGAGGAGGTGCCAGCCATGCCCCATGTGGAAAGGTCAATGGCCCGTGTTTGTACTGTACTGCAGCAGTCAGACATAGGTTGCTCAAATGACAGCACACAGAGGTGAGTCACCGGCTGCTGTTCTCCAGGTTCGCTGCTGTTTGTAGTTCAACAAGTGGGTGGATTGCACAGTGCTGCAGTAGTATTGCAAACAAGCAGACTGACCCAGGGTACATATGTCCTGTCCCCCCGCCATTTAAACAACAGCAGTGTAAATTCATAAGCTCTTCCACTGGTATAAATTAGTGTAATTCATTAAGAAATACTGTGTGACCAACAGATTTCAACAGCTGGCCCCATTACCCTAACCAAATTCCAGTTGTCCAGAAATAAACCATGGTGTTCATTTTCCAAACAAACCGTATCTCAGTCTTCGGTAAGGGCTTATCTTGGAAGCAAATGACAATTTCAGTATGTATCTTTGATTTTAGCTACATCAATTTTGGATAGCAAAAGGAGAGTAAAAGCAAACAGAAAAAGCTCTCCAATAGTTCCTGCACTCTGAGGATGAAAACTGAAAAGAAAACATCATGGGTCTCCGTGATTCTTGTGATATGAAGTTAACTTGTGCAGCAGGAGAATAAACTCCATACCTCCGGATTCCTGCAGTGACACGAACACCTCTGTAAAGGAATGAAATTTCACAGAATCACAGAATGGCTGAGGTTGGAAGGGACCTCTGGAGCTCATCTAGTCCAATCCTGCTGCTCAAGCGGGACCACATAGAGCCAGCTGCCCAGGACCATGTCCAGATGGCTTCCGAGTATCTCCAAGCATGGAGACTCCACAGCCTCCTTGGGCAACTTCTGCCAGTGCTCGGTCACCCTCACAGTGAAAAAAGTGCTTCCTGATGTTCAGACAGAACCTCCCTGGTTTTGGTTTCTGAAGATATTTAAAGAATTAAGAAAAAGGCCTTCTCCCAAATCTATTACTTTGTCACACAGGAATTTTAAAATGTGTAAGGTTAAAGGAAGTTTAATTAACAATATTTATCATTGATAAATATCATTTATTAACAATATCATTATTGTTGATAGAAGAATCAATGTATGACAAATTTCACCCTACAAAATTCACGTGTATATTGGCAAGCACACCAAATCTGATAATTTGATAACTTGTCCACATGGAAAATTTGAAAAATAATTTAAAAATCATAGCCATTTAGCTTTTTTCCCTAGGAAAATAAGCTCATGAAGCAGTGCTCCCCCCCATCTTCTGCCAAGAGTTTGAAATAACCAAAGGGCTGCAGTTTCAGAGATGGGCCTGGCAAATTCCTAAAAGTTCTGTGATAAATTTAAGGAAGAGGCACGGAGAGGTGAACAGGACTCTGCCATCCACTGCATATGCTGTTCAGCAGGGGCTGGCCAGCCAGGGTGGACACGAAGTGCTCCAGAGCAGGCACAGCGTGTGCCGATGGCTGCCCGATGTGGATGCTGCAGGGGACAGAGGGTAAGCTGGAGCTACTGGGAGCCACGGGTGGGGAAGGGTACAAAACCACAGGAAATTTGGCTTCATCAGTTCCATGCTGCTCCTGGAACAACATATCCGCCCTGCACAACTGTTGAAGCTTCTACTTACGCCATTTGAAAAATAAAACTTCCTGGAAAGGCAGTGACTTGGCTGAAGACTGATGGTCAGGTCACACTGAATTCAGTTTATCCCATAAAACTAAGCAGCGCGGAGAGACGGCAGCACACAGAGCATGGCATTACCTGAGGCAATACGACTGCTGTCGACAATCTAACATTTCTCCTCTCATAACTTTACCTGCACTTCAGCCCATTCCCTTCCCCCAGACATTTCTTTATTAAACCGGCATTGTATAAATTGTTGAATTTTTTCCTACTTTAAGATCAGCACCTGCTACACTAAGTGCTAGAGCAATTCTCATGAAAGGGTCAGCTCTCCCAAGGAAAACTGATGTTACCTGCAAGGCTCCAGGTTTGTGCATTCTTACAGTATTAAGTATTCTTAAAATTAAATATTCTATTATTATAGTATTAAGTGTATTCTTAGAGTATTCAGTATTAGGTTGTATTAGGTTGAAGAATCATTAAAACATGTTTACTGAGAAAAGTAGAGCAACTTCATTTCCTTTGCAATTGCTGACTCTCACCGATGCCAAGAGAACTAAGAAGATACTCTGTCAGCCAGTTCAGCTGTGCCCAGTAAGCAGCTACACTGCTTTTTGTTCATTTTTGGTTTAGGCCTCTTGCAATGACCTATTTAAACATTTAGAAGCCCAAATAAACAAGTGCCTATCTGCCTCAAGAAACCAACTTTCAAAAGATAGGTGTGTGTGGCAGGAACTGCTACTCAACATGGACAAGGAGCCAGTACAGTTATTTAGCATCAGTACTCGGGAATAGCAATTGTTTGGGTTGGAAGAACAGAGCTGTTAACCTTTAATTGTAGTGGCAAGTTGCAGAAAGGAGCAAACTGGCGTGTGAGTATTTTTGCTGCCCGAAGATAGTAGCTAATACTAAAAGAGAAGAACTTAAATATAGACTACTGGACCAGTGTGGCAATTGCAGAAGCTTATGCAATTTATTTCAAAGGCACTTAAAGAAGGAGGTGAGGGCAAAAAGAATCCATGAAAATATCTTTGTACTCATCTGCTGCAAAAAACACTGAACAAGAGAATAAATGCAAAGAGCTGAACAAAGATGCACAGCTTTTAGCATAGCACTTAATGGACTAACACATAACACAAACATCAAAATCGTACAAATAAAGCTAAGCATATTATTGAAATCTCTGCAAAAGCAGCTAATTGTGATGCTCTATTTGGAGCAGAGCGGCCACAGGTAGTGAAGAAGAGCTGTTAACTAAAGCACAGCTAAGGGCTAACAGGGAAATAAAAACACTCAGATCGAGTTCTCGGACTCCACCAGGACTCCCACATGCAGAGGCACTTGAAAATGAGGGAAAAGCAGTGAGCTTTTCTCTTAAAATCTACTGCCACAAGAATGACTTCACAGGGCCAGATTAAACATCCATGTAGTGCAAGTGCCCTGGCTGACAGTGGCAAGAAGCAATTACCTAGGGAAGTGTATAAAAATAGGGTAAACAAACAGTAATCACAGAAATAACAGTCTTCCAGAAATCTGAGGGTGTAGAGTTTAAGTCACAGGCTGCACAGGTACCTCAGTTTAACAGCATTTTATGGCTTTCTTTTTTCCATGGATGTGTTTCAGCACTGTTAGAAATTGTCAGCCTTTAACAAAAACCTGCAACAACATTTCACGTTCTCCTCCATTCCTTGTTGCCCTTGTTAAGCTCTACTCTATCCTTCTTCATGTGCTGAGGTGGGGGGTGGTTTGAAAATGCCTCAGGTGTGGAAGAAAATGGATTTCTAAATCAGCACAGTTTTTCCTCAGTCTCTTCTCTATTTCTTTTTTATTCCTAGCATTTTGCTTACTTTTAGGATCATTCAGTTAACCACTGAATTATCTTCAGTGATTTCAAAGTCTCAGAGAAGTTGTGAATCAGGTGTTAATGTACAAGACAGTGGACATATTCTTTGTGTTCACTCCCATGTGTGTTATTCTGCATTTGTTAACACTGAATAGCACTTTTTTTGTCCAGTTCAATCAAATACCATGCGATTCTTCTGCAATGCTTCTGTTAGCCCTCCTGCTTACCACTTGGGAAAAATATGTGTATTAACAGCAACATTTATCACCTAATCCCCCTCCTATTTGTGTCTGTGGTGAACAGCACAGGACCTAGCTCCCTACGAGAACAGAGCCCTATAAAATCCATCCATTAAGTTTCTGCCAAATCATCCTGTCACCACTGAGTTTTTCTCCTCTGCCTAATGGAAAAACAGCACGACTGTTATGCAAGCAGATATCCCAAAGGCTTCACTGAAAGCCCACTGAACGCAGGAATTAAGAAAATCCCTCTCTCATTCACAGGATTGACAGTTGACACCACATTGTTCAACCTTTAACAGGACAGATAAAATTGTGGTCTTTTACAGCTAATTCAGGGCTAAAAAATGTAGATTAGTAGAAAGAAGAGACTAGAGAAATATATTCTTTGAAAACAAAGACTACAAAGTATACCCAGTTTTTCAGGGGAAAATAAAATGAACACTTTGAAGACATTTGACAATGAGATGGTATAGAAAACGATTTGGATTACACAAATTACTTTCAAAACTAGAATAAATACTATTTTTTGTTACAAACACCCATAGGGTACCTACTGCAATGGAATCCTGATCCCTGCACTGGAACTCTACACACCATTACAACAGTGATAAAAGAAAATGAAAAAAAGGCTGCCTGTTATAGAAATTATATGGCTTTATTTTATTTTAAGTGTTGTTATAATATAGACTAGTTAATCTCCACAGCTCATGAAGCAGCAGGCTCAAAATGGATTCATTTTCCTTACTGGAACATTTTTAGTTTCAAATACAATTGTTCTCAACTCAAAACTAATGTTAGTTTGCACATTAAGTAAACGTTACACCCACACAGTTATAACACAGACTATAGCAGTGCAGGCAATGTACTCTACCTGCACAATCACACATACTATTATCACAAAGCAATATGCCGTGCAATTTTATGGCCAATACAATAGGTGTGAGTATCAGAAAGAAAAGGAAGGAAAGATTCAGCATTTGAAGGTGAGTTGTGAAAGGCAAAGTTCTCAGAGATGGTTTAGCCGCTGTAACAGCTTGCTGCCACCAAGTAGTGAAGGGATGTCTTGTTATCCTGTCTTTCTCCACCCTATCTTACCACTCCTAACCGTCTACTATTGCCCTTCTGCTTGTGCTGGCTCCTGTGCTTGCCAAATCCTTTGATGAGTCGATTCAGCTCTTTAACCAGACAGAACTACTCACTTCTTTCTTTTTGCTCAATACTGTTGAAAATGCTCACAGAAGAGTCCACCAAGTGCAAGAGCAAACTAAGGAGTGTACGACGAGAAGCAGCAAGATGGAACAAGACCTTCCTCTTCTCATCTCAGCTTCCTCCTCTCTTCTCAGCTTAACAGCCTCAGCTGTTTCATGTCATTGTACCATAAGCATGCCTTATAAAGTGTGCAAGGTTCCTTCAAAAGCATTACACACAAAGGAAAAGAAAACACTAAGACTTCGTCACTGTGCTTCCTAACAAGGACATCCAGCACTGGCTTCATTTCGCAAAACCTACCGTTGTCAGCATAGGCATACGTAACGCACTACATGCAGTAAGAGCTGGTGTGCTCAACTCTTCTTGATTGCACATCTGAACTACGTGCTCCGACTAAATCTGGGGACACTGCTGCATAGATTACATTCTCTAACTGGAAAGTGGAGGTACTGGGGCTCAGCTCAATGAAATAACTTCCCTGTTAAAACTCCCAACTCACATGGCTTGGCCCTAGGGTGCAACCTCCAGCCGTGACTTGAGCGCCAGAGCTCAGGGAGAGGCAGACCCTTCCAGCAGGCAACCAGCAAGCTGAGCGAGGAACTCCCTACATCAGTCTGCAGGGAATGCTGAGGAAAGGGGCACTCGTACCCTTCTTTCTGAAGCTTTACCACCAGACAAAAAAGAATGAGAGTCATGAGACCAGAAGGAAAGGAGATCACGTAAGTCCAAAGACAAGGGGTTTTAACTAGGGAAGAAGAAATCTAACTCATTTTAAAAAGCTTAAGCATTTTATTATCAGATAATAAAATCTGAAAATTCAAGACTGCACGTAGCCTGAGAAATGAAACGATGAAAGAGGAATTCATACAAATTGGCTTAAGACACATATTTACAGGTTTCATGCCATTTTTTGCAGTTTATGGCACAACAACAAGTCTTTAGGTTGAAGAGTGTATTATGTAAATATAGACATGCAGAGTATATATTTATAAGCCCACTGTTGGTAACACAAGGATAATGAAACAAAATAAGAACATCTGCTGGAATGTTAAGTGTCTTTCTAATTAAATCCAGTAGTTGAATGAATCAATTCATTACCGACAAGTCTGGTTTATTATCTCATTAATACAGCTGGTTAATATTATGAGGAGATTAGCACAAGAACTTGAAATGATCCTAAACCAAAAATGAACGCAACAAAGACATACAAGCAAATAAAGGAGTCTAAACAATGAGTAAAAGACTGAGGCTTTTAGACATGTAGAGAACAAAGGGGAGAAAGAATGACAGGAAAACAAAAGACACCTAGCAAACCTGGCACTCCACACTAACAGCATAACAGATGCCGACTGGAAAACAGAAAGGCTGAGCACCCTCCCCCAGGCTCACACTGATTACATGGCAAAACCATTTAGTTATCAAAATGACCAAACCCTCAGATATGGTACATTAGGGAACCAAGCTGGATTCCTATAGGTAATTCTGCACAGAACAGTGCTGCATTTAAAACTCTTCGGGAAATGAGTAGTTTTAAAGCTTTGTCTAGTACCCAAGTTTTTTTGAGCTATAATGAAAAAGAATATCGAGAAGCACCGGCTTGACACTTGAGATACACACATGACAGCTTCCCTGTTTTGCAGCCTTGGCACTGCAGCATCTATTTGTTGGCACAGCAGCATTCCCTAATTTGTGGTCATATTCTTGGAAGAGATTTTATACTGATTACAGGATTTTTCCTTTGTTTTCTAGAGTATGAAAGATGGATGACTAATGACTTGCCAAATAAACAGTATTCAAAAACAAAACTCAGAATAATGGAAATAAAACACCCTGTCATCATCCTCGCCAATACTACATGCAAATATGGTCCTTAGTGAAAGAAGAATCAATGTACATAACAATTTCCTAGCTCTATATATTAAAGCACTCAAGTACTTCTGTGAAGTTGAATTATCATCAAGCCTGAGTTCATGAGGAATTATTTAGCTATTACTTCTTAACATACTATGAATGATATTTAGTTACAATGTCCATGTGCTCTCGGATACAAAACATCCTGTAGCTTCCCCCAAGATCGCTCAGTCTCAACCCTGCCCAGTTTTTCATTGAATGCAAATGAGCACTTCAAAAGAGTACTTCATCCTACAGCTAAATCTTGTCATTTTCACAGAAACTGTACATATTCTGTAGCAGCCACTCTCTGGGAATATGAGAATTTTACTCCAGTCAAATGACAGTTTTAAGAAAAGCTGTGAGTTACCAAATCCTAATATCTCAGGACAGAGTTTCTATAGAGCAGGTGTCTGCTGGGAGCTGGAACTAACAGAAATACAACTGTGCTTAATAGCCATATTTAACAGGGCTGCTCTGTCGGGGAGCTTAGGATGTTGCAGTTTCATTAGCATTAACAAGTGTTGCTATGGGTACCGGAGCACAGGCATCAGAATACAAGTGAATAGGAGGAGTGGGAAAGCGATTAATAAAAATGTGAAGTGTTGGAATTTTAATAAAACAAAACCAATGTGCTTGCCAATAAGATCATGTTTAAATAATAGACTACATTATTACCCAGTTCACCAACAGGTATATGCCACTGCTCATCATCTTTCTGCTTAAGCCCAGAAAGACAAAACCCTACATCAATAAAAATAAAAAACAGAGCAAAACCACTGTTCTCACATTCAGAGGGACACACACACACACTGATGAAAGTGACCCTAAATAAGTATTCATAACTATATTTAAGTGATGATGTTAATATACAATTTATAAACATTTAATAAACTACAGACAGGTTCTGTGCAAGCTCAGAGCCACATAATACCTCATATCTGGGTAAATGGCATAGACTCACATTAGTGTAAGTAATGGTTTGATATCTTGGTCACAAACGTGAAATGATATTTATCTAATTCAGAATTAAATTTTAACTAATTTTATTACACCCTTTAGAGCTACTCTGATTTCTTATGACTGTTGTTAGGCAAAATTAGTACCATTTCTGTTTACAGAACACCTAAAGGGTGAAATGGCAGCATCGCGGGAGTATCTGTGTCGTACTCAAAATACAAAGCCAATTCCTACTCTTAGCAAAACCAGGAAAACATGTCTTACCCTAATTACCAAAAGAATGTGTGTTTACCCATTTCCCCCCACCTTCCCTGTCCAAAAGCTGGAATTAAAAAATGCGCAGCAACAATAATTTCCACAAGTGACAACCCATGCGATGATTAATTAATAGCAGAACTTCTGCTTTGCTGTTTCATTAAACAGTGAAGGCTGTAGTTTGGACTGCACCTACAGCAGGTGCTTCCTTGATTTCAGCAACATCTTCAAAATATCTCCCGAGTCTTAATATATCCATTCCCATCCACTTTTGGCAGTCAATAAATTCTTACTGATTCCTTTGGAGGTGCCTTAGGATTTACTCGTGTTGCTTCCCTCCCCTACGGATGCTGCTCTGGGCTCGCAGGACAGAGTGTGCCTATTCCCTATGAGCTGCACTGCGACAGGTATGCAGTTTTTCATTACTCCCATGGCCAAAACACATTCTCGAGTTTCAGCACGCTGGTATTCCACACCTGTGGCTGTAGCTTCCTTTCTAACCCCACTCTGCCTGTTCCTGCAGGACGCCCTTACCAGAGTCGTCCTCCTCTGAGCACTCAAATCTCCTCATGGGTGTGACAGCAATCAGGAAACCAAGTTCAGTTTAATTACTTTATGCAATTTTCCATAAAACTTAATTCTCATTTTCTTCTACCCCTCCCTCCGTTCCCTGTCCGCTACCCAAACCCCCACAGTACAGACGTGGCATGCGTATGCGTTACACCACCAGCCATCAGTCTCCCTTCATCCCCCAGCTCCCTCCTCCCAAGAACACTTGTTTGTCTTTACCTTTGTCATACCATCTCCCCAAAGCTTTTCCTTTCCTGAATTTTGGCTTTGGATGCAGTTTTCCTTGCAATCTTCGTGGTTAGTTCTACAGACATTTATTTGTGCAAACATTTTACTTCTGCGAACAATCTTACTCAGTTCAGTGGGCTATTTGACTTGTTATTCACCTCAATGTATTTGCAAGATGAGAACTGTAGATCATAAATACATGGAGGCTGTCTTAAAGAACATCTGTAAAGAACTACATCCACCTACACTTTTTTTTTTTTAATAGAAAAGCAATAAAGCAAATCAAGACGACTCTGAAGTGGTACTCAATACTCAGCAGTCTTCCCTGACATTTTCTCTGTACTTAAATGTTTAATTTTAAAAATTGATATTTATGAATCACTTAGGCTTGTATGAATTATTACACTGATCTCCAGAATAATAGGACACTTCGACAAAAAAGGGATTTTTGAAGTAAATAATACCGACCTTTTCTTGTTTAGCATGATCACATGACATGGTAGACATGAAGATCCACGTTATGTACTAAAATCAGGGATTAAGAGGCAATGATTAAACCTTACTCTATTATCTGGAAAGATTAACAAGATAATTATGTAGCCTGAAACTCAGAATGTTAAGTTACAAAGAGGAGGAAGAAAATATCCAACACCAGAATTTGAAATGGAAGGACAAAAGTGATCATTTAGGTTCTTCTTTTGTACTTATCACACAAATCTAATTAATAGAAATTAGTAGCTTTTTTCTGTTTAACTTGCTATTTAATACAAAGGCATATCAAAGGCATCATAATAAAGCATAAACAATGCTGTTTTAAAGTTGAGGTGTAAAGACTGAATTTCTGCTATTTTCACATGAAAACTAACTCCTTTAAAAAAACAATTTTGTGCCAAGCTGATCAAAGACTGTCATTTTAAAACTTTTTAAAATATGCACTGGAAGGTGTCACAAGTAAAGATGTGTATGCGAATTTCATAGTTGTGTAAGTTACCACTGGCACTGTTCCGCTGACTCCTCTGCAAACATCAGCAAGCTGGAAATAGGCATGTCTTAGTTTCCATTTACTGTGATTGTGACCTTAGCTCTTCCACGAAGAAGAGGTCTTAACAGTGTGCTTAATAAGGATAGCAATACTTCTTCATTGCTACAATTTATCTTTGCGGTGCCTTTAACAACTACAGTACTAAGCCTAGTACCTTTTATGCCAGCGTTGCTACGTAAAACGTGTTAATTAGTTTACTCTCTACTTCTTGTTATCATTATTTAGTAGAGATCAATAATTCTTTATTACAAGGATTTTCCTTATCTTTTCTCTTGCCACCTGTCCTTTTCCTCTAACAGGATTCACTTCCCAAGCAGTTTATCCTCTTGATCTTAAAAGGATTGCCTAGTGGTCTTTTTAAATGATTGCTTTACATTCCGTAGCTAAAGGAAAGGCTGTGTGATTTTCCTTTAAAAGCCTAAAGCCTGCTTTAGCCATTCCTATGAGACACCCCCATGTCATTATGACAGGAATTTTTACTGTGCTCCTGACTAAAATGTTTGCATCACAGGGTTTCTAACTCTTTTCCACTGGTACACATTCCTTGAAAAAGGCAACTATTTGAGAAAAACAACTAAAAATAGCGTGAAATTTTGATTTTAAACATCACTAATTTTTTTCAGAGTCATATAAATTAGAACTAACCTCAAACTGCATCCTGAGAAGTCCCATTTCTGGGAACCTGATGTATGTGGGTTTCATACTGACAGAACAGGTTGAAATCTCTCTCAGGTATTCTGTCGGAGCTTCCTGATACTCAGAAAGCCTTCAAGGCTGAATCGTTTAACCAAATTTTGTACTTAATGAAGAATCAGTACGAGGAAGAGGCCCTGTGGTGTTAGAAGCTCTGTGGTCTGTTGCTGCTTTCTCAGTGAACTGGAGCTTTTCCAGATGGAGAGTAGCAAAAGAAGTTGTTTCTACTTTTAGAATCAAACCTCCATAAACGGGTATTCAAACTGGAAAAAACAATGGCTGAAAAGGACAGTTCATTACAGCGTGCAGTGATGTGGATTGACATAGTTCAGCCTAATTGGTATCTTAGCTCAGGAAAACAAAGCTCAGACTGTATTTCAAATAATCCACTATTTATACTCTTTTTAAATAATTTTTTGAAAATTAATTTCAGAAGAAAGTATTTTCAAGTCAGAGGTCAAATACTAATGTCTTACAGATCGAAGGGACATCTCACAGCAGGCTACATCAAATTTCTATGAGCGTATTCTGACTTTGTCCCAGACTTTGAAGTAAGTATTTTTGTGATACTGGACTTATTTCTCTTGTCCTTTATACATTCATTAAACATATGACACAGATCTTGACTTCTTAAGTATGATATACACTTACTAACTGATACTGCTAATGTAGCTCATGGACACGGATGATAAAATAACTGAAGTTAATTTCCTCAAGAAACAGAATTAGAATGTTAGAATTAGTGATACAAGCTGTTTATGTTTTTCAGGCAACATTTTGCTAACTGTATAAATATATGCAGACTCCTGAACATTAAATTAGTAGAGTAATAATAGAGGCTGCATGTTTTCATCCCATATAAGACAAAATCAAATTAAAACCTCAAGCAGGATGTTTTGTTACATACCAGCCTTCAGAGAAAAAGCTCTATCTCATTTATTCATGCATTACTGAGTCATAATAAAATTCAGTGCTGGCACACTGGTCAAGACAAATGCTAGCAAAATGCTCCAGTGACAGCAGTATCACTTACTACTGCACGCATTTGTTTCATAACCATTCCTGTTTTCATATTGTGAGTCTTGTGCACTCCCACCGCGGGACTGCCAGGGGTGACCTGGGGCACACGCTACGAACTTTGGCAGCGGTCCTGAATCGTAGGATGCTGCACCCTGTGCTACCCACCAGCCCTGTCCCTCTTCTTGCACCTCTAGGCACAGCTCTGACCCACCCAAGTCCTGCAGTCCTTGATCATCCTCCAGCTGCTTTGCACATTGGCTAGGTTTAGAGAGCAGTTTTGGTGCACATGAACCAGATTCGTCTGGAGTCCAGATACGTACGAAACGCACCCCAAGCCCTAGCAGAGACATCTGGGTCTAAACCAAGGGGCACTGCTTCAGACAGCTTTGAAACACCTGCACATTGAGGCTGTTTGGTGTGGAAGGCTGACTACACGTAATCCAAAGCAAAAATGCCCAAACTTGCAATATAGTTGCAGGGACTGCGGCACCGATTGTCTTTTATCTACTGTGCCTTATTATTTGTTAATGTAGACAGAGCCATACCATACCATACCAGCTTGTGAGGTTGAAAGAGACGGCATATCCAGTTATAAAGCTTCTATACCAGGAGGATAAAGAGAAAGCTTTTAAGCTGCTACTACTACAATGATCTGGACCAGGGGATCAAGTGCTCCCTCAGTAAGTTTGGGCGGGAGTGTTGATCTGCTGGAGGGTAGGAAGGCTCTGCAGAGGGACCTGGACAGGCTGGATCGATGGCCTGAGGCCAGCTGTGTGAGATTCAACAAGGCCAAGTGCCGGGTCCTGCACTTCGGCCACAACAACCCCAGGCAACGCTACAGGCTTGGGGAAGAGTGGCTGGAAAGCTGCCCGGAGGAAAAGGACCTGGGGGTGCTGATTGACAGCCGGCTGAACATGAGCCGGCAGTGTGCCCAGGTGGCCAAGAAGGCCAATGGCATCCTGGCCTGTATCAGAAATAGTGTGGCCAGCAGGAGTAGGGAGGTGATCGTGCCCCTGTACTCGGCACTGGTGAGGCCGCACCATGCATACTGTGTTTGGTTTTGGGCCCCTCACTACAAGAAGGACATTGAGGTGCTGGAGCGTGTCCAGAGAAGGGCAACGAAGCTGGTGAGAGGTCTAGACAACAAGTCTTATGAGGAGCGGCTGCGGGAACTGGGGTTGTTTAGCCTGGAGACGAGGAGGCTGAGGGGAGACCTCATCGTGCTCTACAACTACCTGAAAGGAGGTTGTAGCGAGGTGGGTGTTGGTCTCTTCTCCCAAGTAACTAGCGATAGGACGAGAGGAAATGGCCTCAAGTTGCGCCAGGGGAGGTTTAGATTGGATATTAGGAAAAATTTCTTCACTGAAAGCGTTGTCAAGCATTGGAACAGGCTGCCCAGGGAAGTGGTTGAGTCACCATCCCTGGACGGATTTAAAAGACGTGTAGATGTGGTGTTTAGGGACATGGTTTAGTGGTGGTCTTGGCAGTGTTAGGTTAACGGTTGGACTTGATGATCTTAAAGGTCTTTTCCAACCTAAACAATTCTATGATTCTATGATTCTCTACTACACAGGGCAAGAAACAGGAACAGCTAATCCTTGGGGATGGAGCCACCGATGACAAATGGGAGGATGACATTTCAATGAGCAAGAATCAAACAGAAGCAGCTGGGCCATTTCACACTGGTCACTGTCAGTCAGAAAAATCAGAGAAAAATACAAGAAAGTGGAAAAAAGACCATTTGGAAGAGATGGTCCAGTGAAAATACGAGGCAAAACAATCAAAAGGCAAGTTCAAGAAACCCCATTGAAATATATTACTAAGAACAGACAGGTAGCTGTCTGAGTTTTGGACCACTGAAGCCACTGACAAAACACCTACTACAATTTCTCATTTACAGGTCTACTATAGCAAAATATTAGGATAGAGTGGCAAACAAGCAGTAAACATGGAATTACCTGCTGAGAAACCACGCCTTGATATCAATGATCAGACATCAGACTTGCAACTATACCATTCGCTATAGTGCCAAAACATTACAAGTTGACAGTTACTGCTGTACACTGATGATCTAAAATCCTTTACAATCAGAGAACAAACTCAAGCAAAACGCAATGCCCTTTTCATTTACTTCACAATTACAAATTGACTGCCATAACATGTAGCATATTTTGAAAAATCAATAAAGACTCCAGTTCAGCACTCCTGGCTCCATACCATAATCAAAGTATCAAATATACTATTTCTGTACGAAGTAGTTTGAGCACTCCACATTTGTACACCAAAAAATTGTTATTGCTTATACTACAGGGCATAAATCTACTGCCCTACCAAGTGGGGCAGAGAAGCTCCCTAACATGAAACTGTATTGCATAAATAGCCACATGCATTACATTTGTATTCTTATGTAGTATCGGGCATATTCTTACTGAGGAAAACCACTTGCACACCCCCAAATTACCTAACCCTACTGTTTAGCAGTTTGGCATCTTTCAAAAATTTGTGCATTATATCGCAAGCTAAACAGCGCAGTTTCAGTCTGTCTATGCTGTTTTAATGGTGCTGACCAATACGTTACTTAATTCAACAATTATCAGGTCATTGGACACTAGTTTTTTCCTCTCAAGTGACTGTAATTAACTGACGACTCGAGACAACAATTCCGCAAAGAACCTGCACTTTCACATACGCATTCCTTTGACTTCAGTGAGACACTGGTCAGGATGATGTGCCCAACTCTTCACAAGCACAGACCTGCTTTGAAGTTGCACAAAACTAACCCCATTTTTTCCCTCCCAGTTTTTCAATGCTATGATCCTTCCCACATTGTGCCGGGCTTTTATTGACGCAATATTTAAAGCTCTTTTAAAAGGTCCATAGGAAGACATTAAAATGCTTTCAGGCTTTTCTCCTGGCTTCAGCCTGCTGGAGTTTGTGGATGAGAACATGAAGCAGAAGCCTCAGAGGGAGTCTGCGAGCAATTGTAGTTTTAGGATGCAAATGTTCGCACAAAGATGTGGAGTTCTAGCAGGGATTGCAAGACAGGACATGGTGGAAGGAAGCACCCAGGGCTGGGAAAAATTATGAAGGCTGTTTGGACAGACAAGAATTTCACCTATACTGAAGGTAAAATACTTAACGCTTGTAAATTCATAATATTTAAGTCCTTTTCCTCCTTTCCTACTGTCTGCTCTTATCCCAACCGTATCCCAGTTTAAGCCCTGTATCCCTTCATCAACAAAGCTGGCTGAAGTCTCAAAGGGAGAACTCTATCACCTGTTTATATGACAGGATCACCTTATGGCAGACATCACTGGCTGCAGGAACTTACAGTTTTGGTGCTCTTCTGGAAAACTGGTGTTCCCCAGTAAAAACCAAACAAAACAAAACAGTGAACGGGGTGTTTCAATGAGCATAACAAACTACCCTGGCATCTGTGTCACAGTTAGAACATTCAAAAAACTTGTAATACCTCCCTGGTCCACACATCTACATCTAAATAAAACATGTCCACGTTATTTGTTGAGGCAATGAGAAAGCCTTTCAGGTAAGAAGCAGGTATTTGCTAATACTGAGACAGTTTAAAGGATCAATCTATAGACTGATGAAACATCACTCACTGTTGCTCCACTGCTCCACTCCAAGTAACAGAAGGCCTGAGCAGAGATTTCAAACAACTTAAAGGCTTTAACATGCAAACAAGTTATCATGTTTAACCTGTTCTGTGGTCCACAGGCACATGCTCACCATGTAGCCTGAAGCAGCTTCTCAAAGAGCTTCAGTTAGTATATAGAGCAGGTGATACTGGCTCGTGTATCAAAGTCTTTATTTGCTACTGAGCAGGCAAGAATTGGCTTAGATTACTGGAATTAAATGCAGCTCTATGTCCACTAGTAGACAGTTAAATTATATCTAACAAAGATAAAGGCCATCCATCTTCTCTTTATAAACTATAAAAGTTTTCTTAATTCAGAGAAAACCAAACAGCAAGCCTTTACTGGGTATTTTCGGAGAAGACAACATATCCTGTGTCTTGTGCTAACGGCAGCTACGCACTCATGCTGAGGTGTGGGGGACACCCCTTTGTCTTCAGATAAAATACAGTGCACATTTGTAACACAACTATTTGTAAAATTATGGCAGGATCACAGGCCGTTCAGATCTGTATTACCAAGCAATACAATCAATTACTTATTTTATTAATCCATTACTATCCATTTAATGAAATACTTAGTTTCACTTGTAAATTCTCCCATGATCAGTTTTTTTTTTTCTTAAGAAACGTACTATGGAAGGCTAAAACCACTAAAATCTTACTGTAACACTACACGAAAGGATTTTGCCTTTTTACTCTTCAAACACAGAAGCACATAAAAGGTTATTTTATCAACCATAATTTAGTAATTTCCAGCCCTCCATAAGATCCACATGTTTATCAGGTAACCATTCAAAATAATGATGAGATTGCATTTTTAATTAAAAATCATAACAAATGTTCTTAAAACATCTTTAAATAACACTGTTTTAGGAGATTCATTCTTGTAATCATATTAAAATAAATTGTGTTGCACTTACAGAATTAATTAGTGAACTTATCCTCCAGGTGTAATTGCTAGTCTTTCAGTTCACAAGGATTAACCGCTGTCAAACCAAGATCCTTTATGGAGCTTATAATGCCTACTGGTAGAAGGACTCTCTTCTTCCCCTCTCCAAAATCTATGGTACGGTGGGAGCCCCAGGTCTTGAAATCCTCCATTGAATGCATAGATTTAACCCAAGACACAGATCACCGGTGGTACTCTAGACGCGTGGAAGGCCCTGTGGAGGAACAACTGAGGATGCAACCACGTGTGTGAACGTTTGGAACTGGCTGGGGTTTTCAGGAAGGGTACCGAGGAGGATACCAACCTCTAAAACCACCAAACAGAAACGGGCAGGTACAGGTGGGCTGGGTGAGCCCATCAGGCTAATGTCGGAAGCAACTCTGATGAACGAAGAAGAAGTGGCAGCTCTGTGCTTGGGGCAATGGCTGCTCTATCACCTCGCTGGGGTTTTCACCCATGGCAGCGTGCAGCCAGCCCTCTCTATTCACAACCACGCAGGACATGGATGTTTGAAGAGGAAGGAGGTGACTCGCGCACTCGGGGCTGATATGCGTAGGAGAGGTAGTATAAGGATGTGGGGGATGAGAGGGCATCTGGTTCATTACTTTATTTGGTTAAAGACTATTCAGTATAAAAGAATTGACAAGTAACACGGAAAGTGGTAGATTACACAGAAACACAAACATTAATGAGCAGGTGATAACAGGGACAGTAAGCCATCTCTGGTCACTGCAGGAACTAATGCCATTAAAGGAGCTACTCAGACACAGCCTTGAACAGGTTCAGCCTGAACTTTGTCACTGATAAGGACGGGGAAATGTGATTATCACATGTATTATGGTGTATTTGAGGGTGTTTGTGGAATTGCATGAAAGTTGCTATGGGGTATCAGAAGAGGCTTGTGGGATTATGTTTATCTTATTACGGGAAATTCAGAGGCGGGGCCAAAGGAAGAAAGGGACGGGTGGGGGAACAAACATCGGAAATTGAAGGCAGGGAATAAAAAGGACCAGCTGCATTTAAACAGGCTGCTGGTGGGTACGCTTCTCTGGACAAACCCTGCATCTGATCAGCAAGGGCTATCCTTTCTTCTTACTAAATCCTTTCCTTTAATACTTCTTTGTGTAATTCACCCTCTATCCTATGTGTGATACCGCTGCAAGGCCCAAGAGCCAGCAGCTGCCGGTCACAAGGTCTGCAGGCCCAGGAACCAGCAGCGAGAGGGACCATGGTGTGTCTGTTTTCCTAGTGAATTTAACCCTGTATGCGTGGTGTGTGTATGTGTAATTTGCTAGCAAGGTTCAAACTGGAGTAGCCGGTGAGTAGAAGGAGACCTGTATCTGGAAAGACTCAAGGTATGAGTGAGTGGCTGGGCAAGGGGCCCGGGGTCCAGCCACGGGCAGAGTCGACGCCTGGGAAGGCAGTCCGGCCAAAGCACTTGGAGACTCTGCTAATATTTGAGGGATCCATGACTGTGGGGTACGTGTGAGACAAGTGTGGGTGTGTGTACCCATCCTGATAGCCAACACCAAGTCGGATTTGCTAGCAAATAGGAGGAAACTTGCATTCTGGGTAAGAGGGCCCAGGCACAGATACCAGATGGGCTTAGAGGTTGTGGTAATATTCAAGGGATCCATGAATGCGGGTGTGCTTCTGAATCTGACAGTGAGGGTGTCTGTTTTCACTAGTGCACTTCAACCCTGATCAGTCTTCGCCATCCCAAATGGGACTCAAAAGTACCACCCTCCTTAACCCTCCACATCTTGAGACCTGGCTTTAGGGCAGAACACAGCCACACATATTGCTGCTGTTGCCACTTCCCTCCCTGCCTGGCTCTCCCAGGGAAAGGGGATTAGAAAGGGAGTAAGAGGAGCACTTTCCCTTTCTGGAAGAGCCACAAGTGGCCAGGTGCCACTGCTGGGGAATCCCTTGAATCGCTGCTTCATCAGGGCCACCCTGATGCATGCATGAGCTTTACCTAAGGTGCCCTGCAGCACCGTACCCTCTAACATAGCTTGGGGTAGCAAACGTGAAGGAAGCTGTCATTACAACGCTATCGTCAGAAGTTACCAATAACCTGGGGACATAACTTCAGAGTGGAAAAAGGGAAACACTTACCCACTCCCCTCCTCACTTCCCAGCTTCCAAAACAAACGTGAAGCAGCAACATGAAGGCCAAATCCCACCGGTGTTTTAGCACATGGGAGCCAAGGGGTCCCTTGCTTCCCCCACTCCTGGAAAGTTTTTGGGTGGACTTCTAGCTACCAAGCTCAGTAGGCAGGAGAGCTACAGAGAAACTTCATCTCTCTGACTCCTCATTTGCTCCTGCTTAAGGGCAGAGACTACGACACGGCTGAGAGCCAGGTACCTCACATGGCAGTGGTGCTTTGACACGCTTGGCCTCACAACCTTTCGTGCTGTTGTGACTCCATTGGGCCTAACGGGAAGAGGAATTCCCTGATGGGAACTCCTATGGAAGAAGGTGCAGGAACCATGATGAGAGATCACACTTGTGGAGAGCCAGAAGTGGTAAGGTGAGAGGGGATGATATACAGAAATTAGAGGTGTAAATGCATTAAAAAAAAAAAAGAACGCACCAGCAGGGGTGAAAACAGGATCCAGAAGCAGTTTGTGGACGACAGCTGGTGAGATGCATGGCAACAGGAGCGGTGGGACTAAAGGAAGAGCTGTGGGCAGGGGAGGCTGGCACTTCGGAAGGGAAAGGGAAGGAGTAACCGAGCTGGGTGTGGGAGAGAGCAGGGGCAGGAGCAACCAAATTAATGTTGGAGAGTGACAGGCTGAGAAACTGTCATTAGAGAATCAGAGAGGCCTTCTAGAGGCAGACGACAGCTGAGAAACAGAGGCAACAAGTGAGAAATGAAAAGCAGGCTCAAACCAGATGAGAGGACAGTGTGGAAGGCTGGAGAGCCATGAAGGACAAAAGTGATTGGTGCAGAATCACAGAATAGAAACATAGAATAATTTATGTTGGAAAAGACCTCTAAGATCATTGAGTCCAACTGTTAACCTAACACTGCCAAGTCCACCACTAAACCATGTCCCTAAACACCACATCTACACGTCTTTTAAATCCGTCCAGGGATGGTGACTCAACCACTTCCCTGGGCAGCCTGTTCAATGCTTGACAATGCTTTCAGTGAAGAAATTTTTCCTAATATCCAATCTAAACCTCCCCCGGCGCAACTTGAGGCCATTTCCTCTCGTCCTATTGCTAGTTACTTGGGAGAAGAGACCAACACCCACCTCGCTACAACCTCCTTTCAGGTAGTTGTAGAGAGTGATAAGGTCTCCCCTCAGCCTCCTTTTCTCCAGCCTAAACAACCCCAGTTTCCCTTAGCCGCTCCTCATAAGGCTTGTGCTCCAGGCCCTTCACCAGCTTCGTTGCCCTTCTCTGGACACGCTCCAGCACCTCCATGTCCTTCTTGTAGTGAGGGGCCCAAAACTGAACACAGTATTCAAGGTGCGGCGTCCGAGTACAGGGGGACGATCTCTTCCCCAGTCTTGCTGACCACACTATTTCTGATACAAGCCAGGATGCTATTGGCCTTCTTGGCCACCTGGACACACTGCTGGCTCATATTCAGCCGACTGTCAACCAGCACCCCCAGGTCCTTTTCTGCTGGGCAGCTTTCCAGCCACTCTTCCCCAAGCCTGTAGCGTTGCATGGGGTTGTTTTGACCCAATGTCCTGGTTCCGGCTGGGACAGGGTTAACTTTCTTCCCAGTAGCTTGGGGGGTGTGCTGTGTTTTGGGTTCGGTGTGAAAGGAGCGTTGATGGCCCATTGATGCTTTGGCTGTTGCTGGGTGATGCTTGCACCGGGAGGGGGGAGCACAGCCGGGGTGGTGGACCCAGCTGGCCAATGGGGTATTCTATACCATGGGACATCATGCTCAGTAGAAAAACCAGGCGGGGGGGGGATTTATTTTTGCTGGCTGGGGTTAAACCACGACACCCAACAGCAGGACCCGGCACTTGGCCTTGTTGAATCTCACACAGTTGGCCTCGGCCCATCGATCCAGCCTGTCCAGGTCCCTCTGCAGAGCCTTCCTACCCTGGAGCAGATCAACACTCCCGCCCAGCTTGGTGTCGTCTGCAAACTTACTGAGGGAGCACTGGATCCCCTCGTCCAGATCATTCATAAAGACGTTAAACAGCACTTGCTCCAAAACCGAGCCCTGGGCAACACCATTTGTGACCGGCTGCCAACTGGATGTAACCCCATTCACCACAAGTCTTTGGGCCCAGCCATCCAGCCAGTTTTTTACCCAGCGAAGAGTACGCCCATCCAAGCTATGAGCAGCCAGTTTCTCCAGGAGAAAGCTGTGGGAAACGGTGTCAAAGGCTTTACTAAAGTCTAGGCAGACAACATCCACAGCCTCTCCCTCATCCACTAAGCAGGTCACCTTGTCATACAAGGAGATCACGTTAGTCAAGCAGGAGCTGCCTTTCAGCAATGAAGAGACAAGCCGGATCAAGCCCTTTTTTTGCTGATACATAAGCAGATGGGGAGAATCATGATGTTTATGAAGAAAATTAACTGGAAGCTAAAATGCTCACCAAAACCTTGGGCTGGCGGAGGCCAGAGCAGCAGAGGGGATACCCTGAGGATGTGGCAACAAGACAGCAAGCCCAACTTCTGGCAGCCGAAACCGAAAACTGGGCAGAAAAGGTGCTAAGATATGCAGGCTCGTGACTGGGCCCTGGCCTGAGGTTTAGCTAATATGAGAAACTACTGGGCAGGACATGAGAAACGGCTGAACATAAATAACAGAGTGAGAAGCTGGAAAAAATTGCCGAGAGCATGGTGAGGAAGGGCTGGCTTTCAGGTAGTTAAGAGGGGGTTTATGTGAGAGGCGGCTGGGCTTCACAGAGGCTTGGGAGGAACGGTGTTGGGACCTTTTGGGGAGTGAAATCTTGCAAGGCACATAGGGACTGAGGTAACTGTATCAGTGATACTCTGTGAGGCTAAGATGGCGCAGGTAAGAGCATCAGAAATACCAAATTTGGTTATGTATCAGGTAGCAATCGTCAAGCTGGAGCAGTCAGTGAGCAGGACGAGACCCTCACCTGGAAAGATTCAGTGTCTGAGCCAGTGGCTGGGTAAGGGGCCCAAGGTCCAGGAATATTAAACAGACTTAGAGCCCACATTGATACTCAAGCAGCCTGTGAACACGGGAGTGCTTGCGAATCTAAAGAGGAATTGTGTTTTCCCTAGTGAATGTCAATCCTGATCAACCAGAAGGGAGGAACAAGATTAGGCTATCCCTATTCTTGTTTATGTGAGTGCTGTTGGTGTTTATGAGGGTATGATAAAGGCATTGCTCTGTGGGTGTCTGTGTGACCAAGCATTTCAGTTTTGTGTTTGTGCATGCTTCTCCTGAATGCACGCTCAGGCTTGCTACTGGCCAGACCTGCAGGCAGGAACAGCAGCAGCTGCATCCATCAACCCGGACGGAGAAACCTCTCAGGTCTGAGAGTACACGGGGCTGGCTTTCAGTATCCAGGAAAGAGCACTCTGGATCCCAGAGTCACTGCGTTGGGTGGCTCTCATGGCATCCTTAACAGAGGGAACTCAGAATTGAGTTAAACAAGTGATGCTTACAGTGTCAGGAACAACACAACTTTCACTGAAGTATCCTCTAGGTAGCAATGAAAAAAGGTAGACTTGTGCAAGACCAGTCAAACTTTAGTTTTCCACAGTAAACCAAATTCCCTTAAAAATGGGATACAAGAGAGAGACGTGGAAGGAATAAGAATAGCATGCTGTGCTCTGGCACGGTACAGTGCAGCAGCATGGTATTAAAAAGCATTTGAGCACATTAAGAGCCCGAGTAGGAAACCGTAACTGTCAGACTGCCGATGAAGCTATGAAAGACACACTTTCAGAACAAACCTCATTTTAAAATCCATTGACAGATGCTGTAAGAAACATTGATATGTAGCCTAATTAATGTAGACTGAACAAATTGTACTGTGGACAGTGATATGTTTATTACAAGCCACTCGGTGAAGGCTGCTGGAGGGAACTGACTAGAAAGAAACATAGTCCTGGATTAGAATATACAAGCACAGGCTTCCCTGTAAATAGGAAACAGCAAGACAGGGAAAATATTTTATTTATTTTCCTATATACTGTCTCCAAAGAAGTGACACATCTTCTCAGGTGCACATGCAAGTACAAGAGGTTGCTAAAACGAATAGCCTTGTAGATATGAAACCTCTGAAAGAATAAGGATTTTGCTCAGAGACAGGGAAATGATAAATATTAGGGTGAGGTATTTTCTTTGCCCACAGACAACGTGATTTGTAGCATAAGATCTGTTTATCCTGAACGACTGGGCTCTAAATGAATAATTTTGAAAACCTATTTCAGCTGTTGGGTAGTCTTGTCTTTGTTCAAGGGAAGAGGAAAGACGGGCTCTGAGCCTGATACAAACATGCTGAAGTCAGTCATGGTTAACATGACAGACAGCAGTTAAAAGGCTGTGGCAGAATTTCATGACTCCCAGCCAGCATGTTGGCAGCCCTCTCTTATGGAGACAGGGATAGCTTGGATGTACGTGGAAGTCTATAGGCTGGGGTGGAAGTTTATTTAGCCTGGCACCTATTATTTTGATTTTCAATAGTGACTTTTACACATTTCATCACTTAGAGACTCCAGAGTATCTGCCAGGGGATGCAAAGCAAGTTTGGGAGCAAAGACACTGAAAGTTCACTAATCCTTTCAATGAGTGCTTGAGCTCACTAATAGGAAAACTGCATAGGTCTCTGAATTCCAATGGAACAAACTTTTTTTCATACTGGTGCCAATGTCTTACAAGAGTTACGTGGAAAAACCTCAGGGTAACCTCATTGTCTGTAGTACTCCACAGACCTATATACAGTTTCACACAGAAGGCTTGCACAGACAAAAGTGACCATCCTTTTCAATGGTTAAAACGGCACAGCTTTGCCTCTGGGTGCAATTACACTACTGTGGAAGTGCTCTAGAAGGGTCTGGCTTTTCACGTAGGAGAGGCTCACACCAACACATAAATAAAGTAAGAGTACTGCTTTAACTACTAGCATAAATAAAGTGTTATTACTTTTATGAACAGAAGCAGAGTACATACTAGAGAAACAACACAAAGGTCACTTAAAATATCACTCACTACCAAAGCTTGACAACTAGAAGGATAAACACAGAATAAGTGTGTTCTAACTCCAGGTTTGAAATTGCCTGCTTGCATGACTTGCATGCTTGCATGACTTTTCCTTATGTTGTGTCCTTCACACTATCAGCGACTTAAAAATACAACATAAATTGACAGTAGAAGCTAAAAGACAACCTGAACTGAAAAAAAATTGAGCCACTTTCCTCTCTTAAATGTGAAAACATTAAACCCGATTTTTTTGCTCAGCTCAAACTGAATCATCCCCTAAAATTTCTAGTTACCAGTTCAGAGTAATGATTTGTTCGGAGAACATTTTTGTAAAACCAGACGTACTCATCTTGGAGACAGCCTGTACCTGGTGAGGCCTGCAGAGCAGCATCGCATTGCCAGAGTTTCCCCCCTTTTTTCCATCTGTTCCTTCCCCCAGGACCAGAAGATGTAACTCAAGCTCTTGCTCCTGCCTCACAACACCTGGGTTTCTCTGACAAGGATCAGTTCAGCCTGAGGATTTCTTGCAGTTTACCTAAGGTGAGCTCTAGCTAAGCTGCTTCTAGAAGGGCATAGACAGACACACAGGCCTCTCAACAAGGACAGAGACCTCGCTCTTCTTGCTGCTTAAGGTGCCTGACTTATCCCTGGCTGTCACCCCCGATAGTCCACTTGTGCTCCTCGCCGTACACCGTCTGCTCTTCTTTATCTCTGCGCATGTATGTGCTGAGATACGGATTTACGTGAGAAGTCAAAAAGCTACCCAGACTGTCAGCGCGATGTCCCACCTCTCTGGCACACCGCCGGCACCAATTCCCTCTCCGGCACAACTCCCTGTTGTGACCCTCTCAGGCCCCTCGGCTTCATGTGCCAAACTCGGGGCTGTGCTAAGAGGAATGGCACCAGCAGGACCAGGAGGACTTACGCCCCTTGCAACCGCCGGGAGGCGGGGACGGGGTTGCCCGGGGCTCTCCCGGGAAGCCCGCCCCGACGGCGACCGGCGGGGCCCCCACCGCGCCGGGCCGGGCCCTGACGGCTCCCGGCTGTCCCACACGTGTCCCCCTCTCCCCACACCCGGTGGCCCGCGGAGCCGACCCCGTCCCACGGCCCGCGAGGCAGGAGGGGAGCGGGGGATCCCCCCGCGCCTCCCGCAGCGCACTCACCTCCCCGCGCCCGCGGCCCGCCGGCTCCGCAGGACGCTGCCATGCCGCCGCCGCGCCGCTCCTCCCGCCCCGGCGTGCGGCAGCCTCCGGGAGCGGAGCTCCGCCCCGCCCCGCCCCGGCGGGGAGCGCGGGGCCAGCCGGGGCTCGTAGTCTCTCCCCCGGCCGCGGGCGACGAGGGGCGCGGCCGCGGCGAGGCACTACGTTCCCCGGCGTGCAGCGGGACGGGGCATATAAGTGGCTGGCGGCGAGCGCGCTCCAGTCAGTCGGTCCGCCCGCCCGTCAGAACAATGCCTTCGCCGCCGGGGCCGGGCAGCCGCGGCTGAGGCGCGGCGGGAGCAGCCGGGCAGCGGACGCGCTCGCCGGCCACCGCCGCTCCCAGCGGAGGGGCTGTCGGCGGGGGGGCGGGCGCAGGCACGCCGCCAGCATGTGGATACCCACGGAGCACGAGAAGTACGGCGTGGGTGAGTGAGGGCGAGCGGGGCAGCGCGGGGGGCGAGGAGCGGCGCTGCCGGCGGGGAGCGCATCCCGCGGCGGAGCGGGCTCGCCCCGCGGGGCCGGCGTGGGCTGCTGCCGTCTCCCGCGGGAGCGGAGGCAGCGCCCTGTCTGTGTGAGCGGCCGCGTCGCCCTCTCTGCGCGGCGGGGGTCGGAGGTCCCCACGGGCGCGACAAAGGGCGGCCGATGCCCGAGCCGCGGCTCCGGCCCCTCCCGCCGCTGCCCGGGGATGGGGCCGGTCCCCCGCCTCCGAGACGGGCGCTTGGCTTCTCCCCGCCGGCGCTGGGGTGGAAAGGCTGGTGTTTCACGGGGAACAAAGCAGCCTGAAGAAATACCGGTGGCCCGGCGGGGAGAGGGTCTCCGGCGGCGGCGGCGCCCCGGGAGGAGCGGGAGCAGGAGCGGGGCCGCGGGCATTGTTCGTGTGTCGGGGGTTTTGTCGCTGCTTCAGTGGGAACCAGACAAAGTGTCGCTTGTGGGAGTCGCGCTTCCTTGCCTATTTGTTCAACTCTGCCCGGTGCAGGGCTCTGAAGCCCGTTGGTTTGGCTTACGAAGTGATCAGGGAGGCTCGCTGTGATTCTTTTTTGACACCACCTATTGAAACCGGCAATACTCGGTGAGCTCTGGTGGCTTGTCCCGGACAATAGCCCCCTCTGACACAGAGGCAGCTGAACTATTACACAGACCTACTAGCGTAGTAAGCAGCTTTCCCTCTGTTTACGTCGCGCTTGAACGCGGAGTTGTGCATGTTACGGAAAACGCAGGAGGAGCGCGGAGCCCTCCTTTGTTTGTGTGTGTGTGTAGCAGCGCTGTGGCGAGCACCGAGCGCGGGAGCCAGCCCCGCGCGGTGCCGCTCCGTCCCATTTGGAGTTGGTCCCAGATGTTGCCCATAAATTATAGAGATCATCGATGGGATCTATTTTCTTGACTTCTTTATTTGCCAGGTCACAGCTGGGTTGCAAGATATTGATTAGTCCTGCCACCCGCCTTTCTTTACAAGGATGGGCAGAGGCTTAAAAACCACTCTGGGACTCCCTGGAATGGCATGCTAGATATTAGCAGTCAAGTATTTCAAGCTGCAGCCCTCCTCTCGGTCTATTTGTTGGGTTTTTTTTTATTTTTGAGCGTAGTATGCTATTTCACAACTGAAGCATTTTTTTTTCCTGATTTTATAAGCTAAAAATCGTTATGGAGCATCTTTTCTAATATTGAAAACAAGCAGCCAAACACTGTTCCCCTTAGTTGAATAACTATACCCTGGTTGCTAAACAGCTAAGTGATATCCCTTAAATAAGATTTTCTGTTTAGTAAACCTTTTCAGGTACTTACACATGGATCACTGTCCAGCTCTTCCTCACTGACCAGCGCTGGTGCCACTGAAATCTTATGCCTGCTAAAGAGATATAGTTGCGATTTCTCAATAGTGGGCTTCCTTTGGATCAACCAGAAAGTGTAGTTCACTACAAAGGTCCTTTTTATTTGTGTAAATATAATATAGTCACAAAAAGATGCTTATTCTTATTTAAATTCATTCCATGGTTTTCTGTGATTTGCCTTCCAAAGGCTATTCAAGATAGTAACAAAAAGCCACTGTTCGATTTGGGTCCTCTATACCCCTAGGATGGGGGTGATATCTTAGTTCATATGACCATTGCAAAATGTTGAAATACTAATGTAAACTTAATTTTTCTCTTGGACTGCGTTTTATGCTATGTGCTCACTCACCTGCATGATGAGTGCTGTCTGCAAAATCTTCACACCCAATTATTGTATAAGCTATTGTGCTCTATAGCAGTGGTAGGGGAGGTAGGAGAAAGAGTTGTATCTTGCTGTATAATTCTTTAAACTTCATGTAAAGTGAATTTCATGGATCAAACTTGCATTTTGCACCACAGACCTGCTTATATATTTTATTTTTTTAGTGATGCAGTGATTACGTTTCCAAACAGTTTTTTTTTTTAATAAGGATGTATTTATCTGCCCTGGTAAAATGGGTGCACTATAAAACCCCGTTGAGAATCCCGATCAGTTGTACCAAGCATATGTATCCTTTGTATAAAGAGCTCAGGGCTTACATCAACACCAGACCTCATCTGCATTTTCAATCTGAATTTTGCAGCACATGCTGTGTGCTGTACATTTCTACTGTGACATGCCAAAATGAATGAATAACCAGGCAACAGCCACCTGGTTGCATTGAAGGGTTGCTGGTAACCAGGTGGCTGTTGCTCACTTGCACAGCCTGACTGGTTCCCACTTTGAGGGGTAGTTAATAAAAGTAACAATCTTCTCTTCTTCAAATTTTTGAACTTCTTCCTGATAGCCACTGATCATATCTAATTGCTTTTTACTGAGTAGGTTGCTTTACTATGAGTTCATTTACTAGTAGGCAGACATACTGCCAGTTCATTTCCTAGTAGATAGACAGACTGCCATAATGAAGAACATCATTACACTTATGTGACACCCTTTGTACTGCAGTTATGTGGTTTTTATTTCTAAGGCTATAGATTTTGTCAGTTATGTATTATCCCTCAGGATGCTAAAGGTGAAATATTATTAGAATGTTTCTGGTTCTGAGAAAATTTGCTTTGTCTGGGTTTTAATATTTTTATTTTCAGAACAGAAGGTTAAACTTCTGTATTTCACTTTGAAATTCCGTATGTTTTGAATCACACCTTCAGCTGTTGTGCCAAACTAGTGATGGCATTGCACAAGGGATCCAGTGGTCAGTTATGTGGAGTATTTAGCACAAAGTATGCTGATGTAAGGGTAGGGGAGGTAAGATTTTTCTGCTGTTGATAGTGTCTAAATCTGGTAGATGTCAAATGAGTTGGCTTACATAAATGCTGTGTGATGTTCTATGTGAATTTAGAACCTAACAGAACAATAACCAAACTCTTTCTTAAAATGAGCCATTTAAGACTGCTGTAATAAATAGATCACAGGACTACGTAATTATCTTGTAGCTGCTGTTTGGAGTAAAGATACAAGTTCTGTTAGATAGCCTGAATATAGAGGATCAGTTTTTCTTTTTTTTGTCTTGCCAGATCTGCAGATTTACCTGAATCTGTAGGGATGCAGTTAGGCTTTCTGGAACTTAGGTGATTCACCTTTTTTTCTACTGAGCACAAAGCTTCTCAGCATTTCTCAGGAAGGCATTTTTTTGGATTAGGATGGAAAGATTATTTAAGGAGGACAATTAAAAACAGTTGATGAATGCATCACCTAATTTATAAGCAGAATGGTACTCCAGATCCTGAAGTAATTCCATACAGCAAAATATACCAATTTAAGTCAGGCAAGTTTAAATAGTGCTTGGTATTTTTAGTGTGGTTAAGCCATAAATCTGCCTTCCCAAGGGGGTATGAAGTGTGGCCATCTCCTATTTTATAGACGGAGAAATGGAAGGATCAAATGACTTTGTGCTGTAAACTGAGGCTTATAGGAGGAAAAAGACAGGGTGTATTAGTTGATCACAGGAGCAGTATTGACTAGCACATAGACAAAAGCCAAATCAATTGGCTTGTGCCCTGCTCTTCTGAGTTGCAGCCAGACTGGTCTTGCTAGCAATCCTCTTGAAAGATAGCTAAGACATCTTCATCTTCATGCTGTAATCGCTTTTTTGACTGCAAGCTAACTTTACTGTAAATGAGCTTGGTTTGTTTAGCTCAACAACAAAAAGACAAAGACTATTACGTGGTTAATGTCACATCGTATCTCTGTCAACAACCGTGCTAGACTTCTAATATAATGTGTTTTGTTTAACACAAACACTTCATCAGCTTCTCTTCATCCATCCCCAAACAGTACAAATGAAGCCTTTAATCTTATTTCTTCCATTCTCCTATGTTGACCTTGCCTCACATTTCTATATGGAATTCAGTTTGTGTTTTTGCTTTACACTAATATGACCACTAATAATGATCTATATCCAAAAGTTCTGTCAAGCTACCTTAAAAATGTTTAGGGGTGAGGCAGGGCAAAACATAGTGCATTTTGGGGATCATGAAACCCCATTTGGCGAATGAATAGGTGGAGGATGATCTTTGTTTTCTTGTTACAGCTTGTGACTGTTTGTGGGGCTGGTCACCTGCAAGTAGTTGAAGTACCATGGGACACTGAGAGTGAAGTTGGCAGGATACCAGTGCTCCTCTCACTGGGGCAATGGGAGCCCATTCTCATTTTATGAAATACACTCTAAGCTCTAGCTATTTGAGATGGAAAATGTGTGGGTCTTTGCTATAGGAAGATTTTTGACACATTGTCATGGAGGCTTTTACATTAGTTTAGGATGTCAGTCAGATAAAGATGATATTTTCCTGGTCTTCCATATAAGCAGCGACTTTCAGTATCTTTCAAAAATGGAATGATCTCAACTCACAGCTTTTGGACAAAAATTAAAAAAAAATCACTGACTATATTCTGTTGGAGAGCAGAATATGCAGGATGAGATTAAGTTCATTTTGGTCATAAGACTAGCCTTAACTTAAACAAGTGTTGATAAAGCGGTGAAATTGCCTTAAAATAAGACTAAATCAAGATTTTTAAAAGGATTTTTTAACAGCTGCCTCCAAAAATCTAGAGTCTTTAGTATGGATGTAATGTTTTGAATGTCTCTATCATCTCCTAATGATAGAGCTGGTTGGTTCATTAACACTTTCTTACATAGTGCCCTTCAGAGATCTCATCGTTGCTATGCACTATATATCTGGACCTACTGGGGAAGATTTTTGAAGGCTGATGTTGTTTCATGGTTAGCTGTATACTGGTGACACTGTGTTTTTCTTCATCTTTCACTGTATTGAGGTTTTTTGCCACCATTTTCAGTGTTGGATTTGTGTGGCTACTAGCTGGGTCAGATTTAGCCAAAAGATGATAGAACAATAGTGAATTAAATAACATAAGGAGTGAGGGTGAGAATGTGGTCTCTCTGCTGAAAGGGAGAATACTTTTTTGTTATCTAGCATGGGCTAATGTAATCTGTGATTGCTTCTGGGAGCTCAGACAGCATGTGATGGAGTCACTAACTTCTCTGTCAAGGAAGCTATAATTGGTTATTTTATTCCTACCACGCAACTTTTTGCAGTGCTGCAAGAGTATCTGCCTTTGACACATCTCTTTGCTTCCCTAGCCTGCAGCCCAGAAATGAAACTTCAGAATAAAATAGGGCTTCACATTTACAGCCTGGTTCAAGGTGAACATGTTATCTACCACATTCCATAGTTTCCAGTTCATTTCTGAGTGTAATTCACTGTGTAGGTTTTGGTCTATAAAGTTCTCCATAATTTGAGTCTTGGGATCAGGGAAAATCCTGAGGAGAGCATTTTGACTGCTTGGATCATTTGTAACACTTGAATGTATTCAGTAACTGAGACAAGGCATTTTCAACAGAGTTCGCACCCCTGGGATATGCGTTGCTTCATTTCTTCAGTTTTGAAACTTGAGTGTTGTGTGTGGGTGGTTTTTTGGTGTGTTTTTTTTTTGCTACTGGATTTGTAGTTGATTCTGTGAAGGTACAGGGGAACAAACTAGGTAACCCCTCAAAGTCCTTTCAAGCCTGTCTTTGTGGTTCTCCACAGAAGGGTTGAAATGCAAAGGTTTTGCTTCACTTTCAGTCTGGAATTTCTTTTGTTACTGTGGTTTTTTTTTTCATGTAGCTGTGTACATCATTGAGTAACCTTTTGTTTTGCTTTTCCTCATTTTCTTGCTTATTTGTACTTTTGTGAGGAGCTGGGCAGAATACCTTTGAAGTGACCACTGTCCCCTTCCCAGTGATTTGGAAGCCAGGAGGCTAACCTGGAGGGAGATGTCCCTTTTTATTTATTAGTCACATGCATTTAATTTGTTGTAAATGTCTCTAACATTATGTAATACAAAGGATTGGTTTTGTTTCAGAGGTGATCAATAGAAACATAGGAAAAATACGTTTAGAAAGAGTTTTGAGAGATTTAATCTGTACTACCTTCTCAAGGCCGAGTCAACTCTTGTCACTTCTGAAGGATGTTTGCCAGTATCTTCTTTAAAATGCTGATAATGGAGCATCTGCAACTTCCATAGTCAGTGCTTAGCAATCTTACTACTAAGAAACACTTAAAGTGTTTAGCAGTGGAGCAGTTTTCCTCTTGCATGTATTGTTACGTGTATATGAAGACTTGCCAAGACTGTCTCCTTTTCCTTGTATGAAATAGCTCCAGTTATTTCATCCTTTCCTTGTAGATGGTGCTGTTATCTTTGACCAATTGATCTATGTTCAAAACTGGACAGGAAAGCTTTATCAGGTAAAGCAGGAGAATCTTTTAGTGTGTGCTTTAGGCAATGCATCTGCTTGTCATTCCTGGTGTGATGTTTGTTTCTTTTGCAACAGCATTGCATTGACTCATGTTCAGTTAGGAACTGCTAATCAATTCTTCAGATCCTTTTCCGGAATACTGTTGTCTAGACAGTCATTCTCCTGTCCTGTGTTCATCAGCTGATTATTTCTGCTTATGTGTCCTTAGTGAACGGCACCTCTTTTCCATACTATTTCTCCTGTTTGTCAGCCATGCTGGCTCCCAAATTTCCTTTCTCACATAAGCCTGTTGGAAGCACCTTGTCTCACAGCTTTGTTGTGAGAGATGCAATTTAGGAACTGTACTTGCGAACAAAAGTGGAGCTTGTTAAGAGAAGAAATGCATGGTGAACAACTGAAGACACTTGGATGCCACAATGATTTGCCATTAGTTTGCCTTTGTATGTTCAAAGGAATGTATTTTTCAGATCTTTACAATGACAAGAGACTGAAGTGATAGCTGTTTTCTGTTTCTCTTCATAATGCATGTTTCTAGTTATTCAGAATGCATGTTCCCTGTTATATAGTTTAAAGATGATATGATAACTTGTCAACTTTGCATTCTTGGGCACCTGAGATGTTTCGTTTGAAAATAATGCTGATTTAACTTTCAGATGCTCAAGGGTGGATAGGACAGCTGCAAACAGTGCAGCTCTGAAAGTCACCTGCGCTATAGGGACAAAGAAAGAAGCTTGGATTTTGCAATTTGTAATGCATTGTGCTTGCTGGGTTTTGTTGTTTTGAGTAAGAAAATAGGATAAAATCAAATCAGTTTTGCAGGGTTAAAAATAAACCAAAACAGTCTTATTGTGGGATGAGGCAGAAAAATGCGCTCTTGAAGGAGAGCTAGTATAAGGAAAAAGCCCCTGCTGATACTGATTGCACCTTTAATCTTTCTCCAGTTAAGGAACCAAGTGAATTTATTTTTTCAGATTCACATGCAATTATTTATCTACCTTGTCAATAGTAACAGCTGAAATTATTGCAACCGAAAGTGGGTAAAGTCTGTTTACTCAGCTCTCTAGTACATTGAGTTTTGTTTTCTTGACAGTTTGTGTGTAGAAAAACGCAAATAGTAGATGAGGTAATAAACCCCAAAATGGGGTGGGTGGTTAGCAGAACTCGCAATAAGGCATTTGAGGAATAACTTAAATTTATTTCAATTTTGCTTTCTGTGTTACGGGGTTTCAAGTGTGTGTCTGTCCTTTCAGGGCTCTGGAGGCAGGCGGTGGCTGGTCTTATGCAATCAGCAGCTGAATGATGAGCTTGTTCAGCTCTTTCTGCAGCAGAGGAGAAATGGAGTGCCCTTTCAAATCCATTGCTAGGGATTTCTTGATTTGATTTTTACTGTTGTTTGCACTGAACTTACGATTTCTGAGGCTTATTTAGAAATGCAAAGTGAGTTCTTAAATATAAAGGTGTGTACTGACACATTTTCATGAATAATTTGCATTGAGTGTATGGGAATATATATGCTGTGGATAAGAGGTGAGCACCAACTGCCAATAGGGTCTCTTCTGTAATAGAATTTACTGAATTCTGTTTAGTTATTTTTAAAAGAAAGCATTTTTTTTACTATCATAAATCATTGACCACATATAATAGGGTAGTGTTTCATTTTTTGAAACTGTTTGAAATTACAGCTTGCGGTGCAGAAAACAAATGATTACTCCATGAAGCCTTATTTTAATTTTTCTCCAGAGTAGTGTAGTAAGCTAAGCATGTACAAGATATTGGGGGGGAAACCAGTACTTCAGATGCTTTGTTTTGTTACGTAAGTTAAATGCAAGTTAGCTGTAAAAATTGTATTATTTCATTATTGTATTATACAAACAGCAATGGCTAACAACTTGATCAAGCTGTAGATATGTTGTAGACTATGTAAGTATAAAATAGTTGTACTTATATGAAGTAGCATTCATGCTTTTGTAGATAATGTTACCCATAAAATACAGAATATTATTTTTCTGAGGAAAAGCACTGTATAAAGATGGCTATTTGATTTTAAGTATACTGTCTTATTTTTGGGGGGAAAAAAGTAGCATTGGGAAATTTAAATGTCATCAATGGTTCATAATGTTACTTCTGATTCCATAGGTAAAACTGAGGTATGCTCCCTGAAACTAAGCGGTATAGAGATGGGTCACAGGTTGCAAAAACTAGTTTTTTAGTAAGTGATAGTAGTATTTTTTATAAGGAATAAAGTTGGCTAATATTTTGTACCTTGAAGGAATACGCCTCTTTCCTAGGCTGCATGGTTCCTTTCCTAACATATGTACTAGGTCTGTTAGTACAGTGAGGATACAGAGCTAGACTTGTAGTTTCTGCTTTTGCATGGGATTCAGAATTGCTCCTTCTGGTGTTAACATTGTCTCCCCTCTTACTATGATAAAGAAAGAAGAAATTTGAGCACATGTTTTTAAAACAATTTAGTGGACAACAGCTGGCAGAGCTGCTGTGTTATTCATGGTTAATAGTGGAAACTTCTTAAACATTCTTCACTTATCTGTCTCTTCCCTATTCCTCTACCTTCCCCCCTCCCTGTCCCCAGCTTCCTTCCTTTTTTTGGTCTGTAAAACTTCAGACAAAAAAAGAGGAAATCCTAAGGTGGAAAACAGAAGATCCCTGTTCTTCTATTTCAGTGTAAGAGAGCATGTGTCGGTTCTGTACAGAGTTCATTACTGTAGCTATACTTACTTCTCTTCCTCCACCCACCCATATCAGAAAAAAATTGAATAGCTAATTATAACACAAGCCAAAATGGTATTACTTCATGACATCCTTTCTTCCACTTGGAATAACAAGACCTGAAAGCTAAAATTCTTCTCATTGGGCCAGATGTAGTTCTGAGTGCTGAGCTGTGTTGAACAAATGGGCTTATTCCTATTGCTCGCCAGGTTAGATAGGTAAAGTAAGGATGGAGATATCTGCCTGCACATATTTTGCCATTATATTTGTCTTGGGGAAAATATGTCATAGTATAATAGTAAGCATCTCAGGTTACAGGTTCTCCGGTTGCTTACATAACTGGAAAGCTGAATTCAATAACTTAAAAACTGTTTCTTCTTTTGCAAATCAGATTGGAAGGCAAAAGACTTGTCTCTCTTCTGCACACAAGTTAGGCTTTTTGTAATGATTTAATTATGCAAAGACTTTGAACAATCTCTTTCCACCAATTAATTAAAAAAGCATAGTAAAACATGCTGAAAATAGGTAAAATATCATAATATGTTTTTTTCCAGGAAAGTGTGTGCTCTTCTTGCATGTGAGGCAACTGTTGATTTTAATCTTCTTTGGAGATGGTATTTGGAGATGTAACATGGTAACTATTCAGAGGAATCTGAGGTAATGGGCTCTCCAACTTCAGAGACAGGGTAATATAGAAATCACTTAGTCCATAGTCACGCAGAGTTATTTTTTAAGCTACTGTCAGTGGTTGCATCTGGAAAACAGTATTTTAGTTTTGTAATTTTTTTTTAAAAATATAAATAGTGGCTTTATCTCAACCCGAGCAATTATAATGTGCTTTAAGAAGTAGTATTTAAAAACTTGTTCCCTTGATGAAAAGCCTTGGCTTCCTGGCGGCATGAAAGATGAGTGGTGTCAGTCTTGCTGCTGCTACTTGTCTATTGTTCAGCGTTATACCACATCCACTGCTTTTGTATCTTCAAGCTTAAGTGTGGTCATGCTTGCTTACATTCAGAAAATTCACTGGGAAGCCTTTAAGACTGAAAATTGCTGGGTTTTAATGTATTTGCATGCAAAGGAAAGTGTTTTTGTTTCACTTCTGCAAAGACTCTGTTCTACTGAATAGGCTGGGGCTTGAATAGCAATGCCTCTAAAAATGTGTGTTTAATAGCTATATTAAATAACACCAGTTTTAAAGATGGCTGAGGTAAAGTACAGAGGTTAGTTGTCAGATTAAACAGGCACAAAGTATGTGGTTCCCTCTTTTTCCAATGTAATCAGAAAAATGTAACCTGGTAAACAGAAAAAGTGCAACTGTAACATTAGAGAAATCACATAGGTTTTCATAATGATTCTTACAAAGATCTGTTTGAATTTGTATTGATAAATATTGCCTCTAGCTCTCTTCTTGAGCAGCCAGTTAACAGCATCATAACTGAGGTGTAAATGTGGTTGTACAGCTGATAGAGATCTGCAGTCTTTATCAGTGTGCTTTGCCTCCCTTTGTGGGTTCCTCAGCAAAATAATGACCATGTGGAAAGGGACTAGGCTGATGGGGAGCCCCTCGATTTTAGGGAAGCAGAGGTCCAGAATAAACTTATTTAGCTGATAAGTGTTGAATGGACTCTTTTAAACTAGCAAGTTAGAATCTTTTGGTTAATCTATGAAGAGGATTTGTTGTTTGCAGTAGTCATAAGTTTGGCTTTTTAATGACCTCTGCAAAATGTTGTTTATGTTTTTACATACCTTATGCAAAACCTCAAAAGCATTCTACAGACTACAAATGGCAGGTTTTATATAAAAGTATGGGGTTTGTGTAGGATAGGAATATGCACAGCTACAGTCCCATATGTTAAAGTAATTCAGGAAACTTGGAATAGCATATTGTCTTGAGTATGTGTGTGTGGGGAAACTCTGACGTGCAGAATGTAATTGTCTGGGGACCAGCCTGACCGTGGCCTGGCCAGGCCAGGCCAGCTCTGGTGCTCGCCCAGCTCTAGCCATGCTCTTCCCCCCTACTCCCTTGTAACAGCTTCTGTAATGAACTGTTGAGAAGAGCTGATCTGGCTGAAAACTAATCCCTTTTTTGGCAGGGAAGGATTTCTACTGGATCAGCACCTCTAGCTGGGCTCAGATTGTCTGCCAAAGCGTGTGTGCCAGCCTGGGGGAGGCGAGGGAGGGTGCAGCTGGGAGTACAAAAGATGGCAGGACCCCAGCGCTCTTCATGTGTCTTGCTTGAAGTGCCTTGCAGCCGCAGTGTATCGGTGCTTCCTCACGCTATACTGGTGCTGCCAAGTGGTGGGGCTTTTCTGCTTTGAAGGGGACCCGGCTGCAGGGTGAGCCTGCTGGGTGTGTGGCTCTGAAGGCACTGGCTTCTGTGGCTGGTGAGGGGTGACTGGCTTGCTGCTGCGCAGCTGCTAGCCCTGGTGCAAAGGAAGCTGCCTTGCTCAAACCTGCAGGCGTATCAGGTGAGGTGTAATAGAAAGCTACAGCCTGATGAGAAATGTAGTTGGCCTGTCAAGATTATATGGCTGTTTTCATGGGGCAGGAACAAATAACGAGCTGAAGTAGATAGTTTAACTGTATGTCTTCTCATCCAGCTGTTTGATCTGGATGAGTGTGCTGTTTATTGAACCCACTGTTAGTTGTAAAACTCTTTTACAAATTTTAGGTTACTCCTACTTGCTAGTGTTGTTTAGATACAGTCTTAATTTGAGCACTCTGACTAGCATGGCAGCAAGTGCTTTCCTATTCTAGAGGCTGCTTAGTAAGCAATTGCCTGTCCTCGCTATCTCAAACTTTGTCTCCACATGCAACAAGCAGAACTGTCCAAGCACACATTTTGGACATTAAGTTGGGATTGATTCTTGTCAATCCTGAGCAGGCTGCTAAAATAGTTTGAGTGTCACAAGATTAGAAACTAAAAACTCTAAAGCTGCAACTTCAGTTCTGTGGTGTAAAATTTGTCTAATTTTGCCATGGAACAAAACTTTTGGAAACAGGTAGAACAATGACAGAATTGAGAACTGGTAAATGTACAGCAAGAGTTCAGTGAGATGTAAGTAATGAGGTAAAGTAATGTTATACTTCTAACATCCTTTTGAGAGGTCTGTCTCATTGCTGCATCCAGAACTTAAACAGGTAAACTTTGAGTCCTTTCAATATAGTAATATGGGAAAGGAAAATAAACATTTCTGCCTGATATAACCAAAGTACATATTTTATAATGATAACATATAATAATGTGGTTGATAAGAGAACTTGAATACCCTCAGATTAATGAGAACTGCTGCTTCTCATAAAATGAAGGCTCTTAAGGATTGCCATTGCTTCTTCAGCCAGAATAGTTCTGGGGATAATTCTGATGAAGAAACCTCGACAGTTCCTTCCTATCTATCTCTACTAGTCTTGTCCCATTTTCTCCTTTGCTGTGGATGTCTCTGTGTTAGCTCTCCTGGAAACCATCAGTGGAGTGGCTGGGCATCCTGCACTGCCACAGTCGTGTTCCCTTCTTCTCGCTCTTGTCACCCAGCTCCTTTGTCTGACTTCTGTCTGTCATTTCTTCAGGCCCAAAAACTGGGACTCAAGCTTAGAGAGAGTACTCTTTGGTTAATTATGCAGTGTTTGTTTTGTACCAAAATAAGTTTTTGGACACAACAAGCACCTTTAGCACAGGAGGAATTGTTTGATTTGCCTATGATCTATGGGGATACCAGACTTTTCAATGTCCATTAAATGTGAAACAGCATCCTTGCAACTTCTCTGGTATGGTAAGTATAAAGCTAGGGGATCACATACATAATATTCATCATATTGGAGGCATTTTCTTGGGTGTCTTCCCCCCTTTTTAATTAGAGTAGTTGTGAACTGACTTTTACTGTGTTCAAAGCTTTTTTTTTATCTAAAACACCCCCTGGGAGTGTGTGGTGGGTGTGCTTGATGTACAGAAATGTATGAGAATAGGAACTGGAATGTGATACATAACCTGTGTATTTATTTTTTCCAAGTTTCTTCAAGTCGGCAGTTGCCTTGCTTGTGACACACTTCCAATTGCTGAGTGTGTTTTCAACCAGTTTTCACACAAGGTTTCGAATTTGTGTGTCCCTGCTGTTCAGCCCTACCACAATGCATTGGGAGGTGAAGGGGAGAAAAAAGAGCTATTGTATGTCTGATAGTCATTGGGATGGCTCAGATCCAGGATTCTGTTTATGAACGGTTCCATAGCATGATCTTAAAATACGTAATATGCCTGCAAATTTCAATATTTACTTTTCCCCTGAAGTCTTGAATCCTTGATGTACCTTTAAAATTTAAGGGGCAGATAGTTGTTATCAGGCATCGGTATTACTGTTGCTTTTTGCAAAGATAGCTTAGATAACCCATAGCCTTCACATCTGTATACATGCTACTTGGTTGTTGTGTGTGGTGTTTTTTTTTACAAATCTACAATATAAATTTGCAAAAGGAAATGCTTTCTGGGTGATATCTTGTATGCAAGGGTAGATACAAAGACAATTTAATGATAAAATACATAAGCGATTTGGAAAAGAATAGCTTGGTCTCCTCAGATCTATATTTAATAGGAAAGCTATTTAGGCAGGTCTGGCTTTGCTTCCTTTTAGTTCCAAAGGTTGGGTACTGGGTAATTCCATCATGCAGTCATTTTTCTTCCTCTGTAGAGGACTTTAGCTCCAGGAATTCATCAGTGTGTAGTTAAGCCATAAAATTCTTTGACTTTTTCCTAATATTAGTTATTATGTACTAGCTAAGAAGAAATTTGTGTGTAAGGATGTTGACTTAATGAATGTGTGCAGGCATTCCTGCAGCCTGTGGTATGTCGTGCAGGCCCCGGGGAGGCGAGAGGAATGCTGCGGCTTCAGATGTCGCACTGGAACACTGACACTGCTAGTGTAAAATGTTGCAGCACATAAACACTATAGCATACCTGATTTAAATACCTCAAATTCTCCAAGCTTAGATGGAGCAGGATTTAATAAAATTTGCTTTGTAATCTTGTATCAAGCTCTCTTCAAGTCAGCATTATACACTCGTGCGTGTGTGGGTGAATAGCACTTGGCAGGCTTTTCTGGCACTTGGCTCTTCTAACATCTCCTACAATAACGACTTAGAACCAGAACTTCCACCCTTCCCCCTACTTAAATTACCCATGTGCTTCTCCCAAATAGCACGATCCTTTCTGTACTTTCTGTAAAACATTAGTTTCAGGCTAAATTAGTTTATTTTTCCTGGTAATATGAAAAAGAAATTTATCTGTATAGTTGTATGGAGATACATACAAAGATCTTATGCCAGTTGTTTTGTGGTTACTTACAAACTGTTTTTACCTAGAAATGATTTGCTGAGTTAATCATGCAAAGGTGAATTGCTATAAATCATGAAGTGAACTGAAAACACTTACATATTAAACACTTATATACTTAACATACATATGTTAAGTATGTATTTTTATTTGTAATTTTTTGAAGGGACTTTTTTAAATATGGAAGCTTGCAGGTTGTTGCAGCAGCTTCAGCAGAAAATGAAGGGAGACTTGGACAGATATGCCTAGGAAGTTAGACTTGGCAAACCCGATAGAGGATGGTCAGTACTGGGCTTGGGAAGAGGCTGGATGAGGGATTATGGAGCCTAAGTTAAGTGACAGGCAGGGGCAGAGAGGTCAGA